>NC_043711.1:77347681-77408314 GCF_006229205.1 Suricata suricatta | reverse complement strand
AGAATGAAGTCCTGTCATTTGCAACAACGTGGATGGAACTGGAGGATATTATGCTAAGTGAGTAAGTCAGAGAAAGACAGATACCACATGTTTTCACTCATATGTAGAACTTGAGAAACTTAGCAGAAGACCATGGGGGAAGGGAAGGGAAAAAATAGTTTCAGAGAGAGAGGGAAACTATAAGAGAACAACCTGACGGTTGATAGGGGTGTGTGGGAGAGGGGAAAATGGGTGATCGGCCTTGAGGAGGCCACTTGTTGCGTTGAGCACTGGGTGTTATATGTAAGCTATGAACCACGGGAATCTACCCCCAAAACCAAGAGCACACTGTATATACTGTATGTTAGTTAACTCGACAATAAATTATGTTAAAAACTTTTTTAAAAAAAAAAGAGGAAAAAATCTGATATGAATCTGAATTCCTTCTGATGCCAGGTTTGTTGGTGTGGTTTCGTTGGCGTGCAGGAGAATGCTGTGTTTGGTGCTGCCTCATGGGACAGCGAGAGTTGTGTGCAGTTCCAGCTCCGCTGTTTGCTGTTGTTTGTGCTGCTTGGGTTGTCAGGTCTCACGGTTGTATCTGAGTGGCAAAGAGAGATTTCAGTGGTGGATGAGGTAGAGGCCTAGAGATGGGAGGATTCAAAACTTAACATAGATCAATCTGTAGTCTTTTGGTAGATAGTCTGGAGTCTGTATTCCCATTTCATTACATCATTCAAAAATGCCTGGCCCAAGCTAACAGAGCCCCTCATGAGTCTGCCCCTGGAGATGGAGGTCCAGAATGGCCACCCTGCCCTTCCTTACTTTGTGCTTTAAAGATTTTTGATTTGCCAAATAGCCTAATCATGTTCTTAATTTTTTCCATTTTGTTTCAGCTGTTATGAGTGTTGTCTGTCTTACCTTCTAAAATTCTGGGCCTTATCAATCCTGGAACTATTTAAGTGCTATAACGCCAGCATTATGTTAGGATGTTCTAGACTTACAAAATTTCTATTGTTATGATGCAAGATGAGATGAAGACCTGGGATTAGGAAAAATGAACTGGCAACATGTTTGGGGGCTGTCATGAGGGAAGAATGGGCCGAATTCAGATACTTAGATATTGGGAAAGGGGACATATTTTTAATAAAGTAACAACTTAGCTGAAATTCAGTGATACATATGGTTTTCCTATGAGAACATTTGATAGTATAAGCTGACAACCTTACTAATTTGAAGTGTCATCTTAAATTATAAGCTAGTACTTTATCAGTGAGGAAAACCCTAAAGTTTTCTAGTGCATGCCTCTTGATGCTTTCATCTGAAAAGTGGCAGCACCATCTTGTCGTACCCTTGCTTACAGGTGCCCGCCTCTACTTTATTCATCTTTGTGTCCCGGTTCTCCTGGCACAGGATTTGGCACATAATAGGCATTTGCTAAATCATGGCAGCTGTCAGTACAGTGATGGTAGGTAACTAGCAGTTAAATGGATCTTCTATTAAAACATTCTTTGGTTTTATACAAACTCAGAGAAGTTGACAGTTTACCATACGATAGAATTTAACCACAAATCAAAACTCAGAATGGCTTGCCGGGTTATAATAATGATTTCATTTTTGTGTCATTCCAGTTGTATGTTTGGGCCTATATGTGAATAATCTGTGCGTGTGAGGCAGGGTTGGAGGAGGGCAGCGGATGATGAGCGCCTACTTTAATCTTGTGAAAGAATTTACTGAGAGAGAATTGGATTCACATCATTTCTTCGTATCCCATATTCCAAGTGGTGGTTTTCTTAATCGATGAGCAGCATTGGGGCAGCCGTGCCTCACTTAGTTGTTTTCGTGGGTTTTGTGAGGGAGGCGGGAAGAAGAGCTGGCTCTGAGGCACTGAGGCTGCATCGATCCTGCTGCGCCTTTCACTTGCCGGCTCCAGGCCTTTTTGAAGGGCTCTGCGTACCTCCCATAGCCGACGTGTGACCAGATGGATTCAGAATTGCTGAAAACACCAGCTGTGCTGGGAGGGGGATGGAGCTTATTTGGTTGAAGCAGCAGATTGACTAGTTGAATCCAGACTGCTTAATGTGATACTAAACCAATAATGAGATGAAAAATTAAATGTGAGGCTCATTTTTGGTAATTGTAATATGTTGACTTTTGAATATAATATATGGCAAATACTTAAGAGAGCCACAAAATCTTTATGCTTTAGTAAGCTAGTCTTGTGGTGATATGAAGGATATTGAGGCAAGTGAGAGTGAATTACCTGATACGTCATTGTGGATTAGTTCTAAACTTGCTGGCACATTGTAGGATCTTGGAGTTGGAAAAGGTCTGGAAGTCATCTGCTTGAAACTTCCACTTAATGCGGGCAGTCCCTTTAAACATGTCCAGGAGTGGAAAATTCACCTAAGAAGGAAACTCCTTCCTTTTCTGCAGACCCCAGCTACTAGTGAGTTTTCCTTTATATTATCTGGAATCGGCTTCTCTCTCTCTTCTATCTTCTGCCGATTGATCTTGTTTCTGTTCTTCAGAGTTTTGCAAGAGATTATTATATTTAAGGTGGTGGTGTGTCTCCCGGCTAGACAGTCCTAGCCTAAGTCTTTCCTCGGGTTCTAATCTGGCACAGTGGATGACAGGATTGAGGATGTGCCAGCAAGCATCACGCTAGAGATACCACTTATGTGGCAGATCTGGCCCAGTAAGCTTAGTGATACAGACTGCATTGTTTGCTGGCATTGGCCTCCCCGTAGCATTTAAGAACTTTCCCTGGAGCTGCTACACAAT
This sequence comes from Suricata suricatta, assembly GCF_006229205.1. NCBI lineage: Eukaryota > Metazoa > Chordata > Mammalia > Carnivora > Herpestidae > Suricata > Suricata suricatta. The sequence goes on along the minus strand of NC_043711.1, from coordinate 77,405,554 downwards.
TGCTTTTATTTTGCATAGGTGTGATTCTGCCTCTAAGACCTGTTAAACAGCTTTATCGAAGGGGAGTTGATATACACAACAAATTGAATATACTAAAAGCGTGTAATTTGACAAATTTTGACAGAAGTGTACACTTGTAAAATCATCACCACAATCAAGATAACATTCATCACCCACAAAATTTCCTTGTTCAAGAATGTCCCCTGTCTTTATTCATGAGGGATATTGCTCCATAGTTTTGTGATTTTTATGACATATTTGTCTGATTAGTCCTAGACAGAATAAATTGAGAGGTATTCTTTCCCCCTCTGTTTTCTGGAAGAGCTCATAAAAGATTGGTGTTACTACTTTACATGTTTGATGTTTGACAGAATTCATCAGGGACTTAGTAGAATTCATCTGGGGCTGGAAAATTTTGAAATCGGTAATTCAGTATTTTTTCTTATGGTAGGTTTATCTGTTCAGATTTTCTGTTTCTTGTTGAGCAGTTTTAGTTTTTTTTAATTGTGATAAAATTTTCATAAGATTACTGTTTTTAGGTGTATGGTTTAGTGGCATTAAGTATATTCACATTGTGTGTTACCATCAGTGCCATCCATCTCCTGAACTTTTCATCATGCAGAATTGAAACTCTCTGCCTGTTAAACAGTAACTCCTGATCCTGCTCCGCCCCCCTGCCTTTGGCAACCAGCATTCTACTTTCTGTCTCTATGAATTCAGTTCCTCTGGGTTCCTTTAGTTGGAATCATACAGTGTTTGCCTGTTGAAGCTAGCTTATTTCACTCAGCAGAATATTATCAGGGTTCATTCATCCATGCCGTACATGTGTCAGAATTTCTTTCCTTTTTAAGGTTGAATAATTTTCCCTTGTTTTTGTGTATATATATATATATATATATATATATATATATATATATATATATATATATATATATACATACATACACATACACACCACATTCTGCTTATCAGTAGACACTTGGTTTGCTTCCAACTTTTGCCTATTGCAAATAACGCTGCTATAAATATGAATGTACAAACACGTATTTGAGTCCTAGCTTTCAGTTCTTTGGGGGTGCATACCCAGAAGTGGAATTGCTGAATCATATTGTAGCTGTACTTTTTAATTTTTTGAGGAATGAGTCAGTTTTAATAGTAAGTCTTGCTAGGAATTTGTTGCATTGTGTAATTTGTTGGTATAAAAGTTCCACAATATTTTTATATGCTTTTTAATGTCTATAAGGTCAACCATGATGTCCCTCCTTCATTACTAATTTTGTTAATTTATCTTTTGTCTATGTTCTTGGTCATTCTAGCCAAAGGGTTGTCAATTTTGTTGATCTTTTCAAAGAACAAACTGCTGGTTTCACTCATTTTTCTCTGTTTTTTTTTTTTTAATATATTTTATTGTTTTTCTCTGTATCATTTTCTCCCTTCTGATTGCTTTGGGTTTTGTTTGCTTTTCTTTTTCTAGTTTCTTAAGGTGGAGGCTTAGGTTATTGATTTTAGATCTTTTCCCCCCCTAATGTATGTGTTTAAAGCTGCAAGTTTGTCTCTAAGTACTGTATTAATCCCATCCCATAAACTTTTGAAATGGCATATTTTTGTTTTTATTTAGTTAAAAATATTCTCTAATTTCCCTTGTGATTTCTTCTTTGACCCATAGATTTCTCAGAATATGTTATTTTTCAAATATTTGTGAAACTCACAGACTTTCTGCCTGTTGATTTCTAATTTAATTCCATTTTGGGGATTAGAGAATGTACTTTGAAGATTTCTTTTCATTAAAAAAAAACTTGTTGAAGGGAGTGGAGAAAGACTGCAAATATTTACTGAGATTTTTATGGTCTAACATATATGGTCTATTCTGGAGAAAGTTCCATGTGCCCTTGAAAAGAATATATGTGCTGCTCTATTTGGGTGGACTGTTCCATTGTTGTCACTGAGGTCAAATTGGTTGATAATGTTGTTCAAGTATTGTGTATCCTTGTTGATTTTATGCCTAGATGTTTTCTCGTTATTAAGAGAGAGATAGGGGCGCCTGGGTGGCTCAGTCGGTTAAGCGCCAGCTTCGGCTCAGGTCATGATCTCATGGTTCGTGGGTTTGAGCCCTGTATCGGGCTCTGTACTGACAGCTAGCTCAGAGCCTGGAGCCTGCTTCAGATTCTGTGTTTCCCTCTCTCTCTGATCCTCCCTTGCTCGCACTGTCTCTCTTTGCCTCTCAAAAATAAATAAAAAACATTAAAAAAAAGTGAGATATTGAAATCTTCAACTATAGTTGTTACTCTATACTCTTTCTCAGCAAGGAAGACCTGCCAGCAAAGAATTTTCTTAGTCTTTGTTTATCTGGGGATGTCTTTATTTCAGTTTCATTGTTGAAGAATAGTTTTGTTGGATAGAGAAATCTTATTTGACATTTTTTATTTTCCATACTTTCAATATCTCAGTCCTCTGCTTTCTGGCTTCCATTGTGTCTTAGCCACTAATCTTAATGTGGTTCTCTTGTATGTGATGAGTTATCCTACTTCTATTGCTTTCAAGAGTTTCTCTTTGTTCTAGGCTTTTCAGCAGTTTTTATTAATTAACTAACTAATTAAGTTTCAGTAGTAGAATTTAGTGATTCATCATTTACATGTAACATCCAGCGCTCCTACAACAAGCACCCACCCATCCTCCACCCACCTTCCCTCAGGGGCTTTTGATTATGTGTATAAGAGGGGATCTTTTTGTGATTATCCTACTTGGAGTTTGGTGAACTTTATGGATGTATAGATTAGTCATTTTCATCAAATCTGGGGAGTTTTCAACCATTATTTCTTTAAATGTGTTTCCTGTTCTCTCTCACTTTTTTCTTTCTGGGACTCCCATTACGCTTATATGGGATGCTTGATAGTGTCCCATAAGTCTCTGAAGCTCTTTTCATTTTCTTTGAGTTTTAAAAACTTTCTTTCTTCAGATTATATAATCACTATTGATAGATCTCTTTTTTTAATTTTTAAAATTTTACTTAGATCCAAGTTAGTTAACATATAGTGTAATAATTTCAGGAATAGAATTTAGTGATATATCAATTCCCGGTGCTTATCCTAACAAGTGCCCTCCTTAATGCCCGTCACCCACTTAGTCCATCCCCACCCAATACTCCCAACAACAACCTTCAGTTTGTTCTCTGTATTTAAGAGTCCCTGATGGTACTATTGATGTATCTTTTAAATTCACTGTTTCTGTCCTTTGCCAGGTCAAGTCACCCGGATCCCTCTAGTGAATTTTTCATTTCATTTAGTGTACTTTTCAACTCCAAAACTTCCTTTTAATTGTTCTTTATAATTTGTATCTCTTTATGGATATTCTTTACTTATTGAGTCATTGATATCCTATTTTGACTTAATTCTTCAGACATAGTTTTCTTTGAAGCCTTTGTCTCTTGAGTCCAACATGTGGGCTGTCCCAGAGACAGTTTTGATTGACTGTTTTGCTTCCTGTGTTTGGTTCACACTCTTGTTTTTTGCATATATTGTAACATTTTGTTGAAAATGAAACATTTGGGAGGGAGGCAGATCATAAGAGACTCTTGAATACAGAGAACAAACTGAGAATTGATGGGGGCTGGGAGAGAGGGGAAAGTAGGTGATAGGCATTGAAGAGGGCACTTGTTGGGGTGAGCACTGGCTATTGTATGTAAGCCAATTTGACAATAAATTATATTAAAAAAAGAAATAGAAAAAAACAAGCCTTTTAACAAGGTGAAAAATCTTGTATGTTCATGATGAAATTGTATCAGTTAACACAGATTTATTTTACTGCACTAATAAAATGGAATGTCTATGGGGAAAAAAAATAAAAAGAAAATGAAACATTTTGGGGAATCTCAGATGTGGATTCTGATTCCCTCACCTCCACCACTGTGGGTGGTTGCTGTTTGTTTAGTGTCTTGCCTGGATGCATTCTGAAGTTGGTCTCCCCAGTGTACCACCACTGATTTTTCTGCCTAGGTTTTTCTCCACTTGTTTTTATTTTTAAACCTGACTTACTAGGGACTGCCTCCAAAGAGTCCTAGGGTTTTATGGGGTTTGTTTTTCTTTTTGTTTTTTTGAGTGGTAGGGGAGATTTTACCAAAATCTGAATACTAGTCATATTCATTGCTACTGGGTTGGTCTAACCCTTTTAAGAAGAGAAGTTGAAGAGAAGCTTTGTTGGACTGCCTTGCTGGCTTAGTGGGTTAAGTGACCTACTTCGGCTCAGGTCATGGTTTTAGGGTTTTGAGTTCAAGCCCTACATCAGGTTGTCTGCTGTCCAGGCAGAGTCTGCTTCAGATCCTGTCCCCCTCTCTCTCTGCCCCTCCCCCACTTGTGCTTCTCTCTCTCTCTCTTCCTCCCTCCCCCTCTCAAAAATAGATGAACATTAAAAAATTTTAAAGAAAAGCTTTGTTGTTTTTAAAATGAAAAATGAAATATGTTTGTATGTGCAAATGTGTGTAATTTCCTTTTTCCCTTCCCCTCACTAGATAAATGATAACATATAATATGTACTTTACTCTGCATTTCTTCTTTTTTTTTTCACATAACAGTATATCCTGAAGATCACTGCATAGCAGTATGTAGAAATTGTTCTCATTCCTTTTTGCATCTACTGACTCCTCTTTCATTGTGTGGATATACCATAGTTTATTCACATCACATCCCAAATTGTTGGGCATTTGTCTAAAGATTGTAAAAAGCATCTCATGCATTTGTTTACAGAACTTTCAGTAAACTACTCTCCTTTTCCTCCTCCCTGCAGCACTATGTATGTGTTTGGTGGCTTCAATAGTCTCCTCCTCAGTGACGTGCTGGTGTTCACCTCGGAACGCTGCGAGGCGCACCGGAGTGAAGCTGCGTGTCTAGCGGCAGGACCCGGCGTCCGGTGCGTGTGGGACACAGCGTCGTCTCAGTGTATCTCCTGGGAGTTGGCAACTGAAGCCCAAGAGGAAAAGTTAAAATCAGAATGTTTTTCCAAAGGAAGTATGTTTTTATCCTTTTCTGAAAATTTAATTAATCTGAAACCTCATTTTATCTGAATCGTGGAAGCACTTAGCATATATACATTTTTATGTTCGTTTTATTATCCACAATTATCTGGTAATAACTGGTGCAAAAGTTTATGGGTGATTGAAGGTTGGTTTCTAAACATTTTTACGATAGATGGGAACATGCCATATGGCTCCTAGAAGCCGTGAATGATGGAGACGAAACCTCCTCAGCACTGCATAGATTTTTGTATACCAGCTCCTGAACCTGTCAGTTGTCTCAGGCGATGCAATCCAGTAGGACTGGTGTGACCAAAGAACTGAATTTTAAACTAACTAATTTAAATTAAAAACTACATGAGGCAGGACGCCTTGGTGGCTCAGTCAGTTGAGCATCCGGCTTCGGCTCAGGCTGTGATCTCACGGTTCGTGGGTTCGAGCCGTGCGTCAGGCTCTGTGCTGACAACTAGCTCAGAGCCTGGAGCCTGTCTTCGGATTCTGTGTCTCCCTTTCTCTCTGACCCTCCCCTGCTTGCTTTCTCTCTGTCTCTCAAAATAAATAAAAATAAAAAATATTAAAAAAAACCCCAAAACTACATGAGGCTAGTGGCTACCATATTGGATTATGCAGTTCTAATGTTAAGGATGAGATTTAAGAGGGCCAACCCAGAAAAGCTGTGTTGGAGTAGATTGTTCTGGTGGGTAGAGGGAGAGTTGCTCTCTTTGCCGAGTACTCTTTTGTAGCTTCTCTAGTTGGGCACAGCAGTGATAGCAAGGCAGAGAGTTGCTAAGGATGACCAGTGGTCCTGGCTTCTAGAACCACCCCTATGTTTTCCAGTCTTTCTTCGTCTTGTCTACTTAGCTTCTTATGGTTTTGCTCTGGCTTACAGCACAGTGTAATATCTGTAATATAGTGAGGTAATATCTTACCTTTAAAAGTAAGAAAAATGTCTCTGCAAAGTATTTGTTTACTGCAATTAATTTAAAGTATGTTGACTGAATTTCTTAACTGGTAGAGTTGGTGTAGCATGTTATATGAGGGTTATGGTGGATGGAGTCCGCTTTTACTGTCCTGGAATGCTCCAAATTAAGAGGAACGTAAATCCTCAAGAAGGCAACTTCCCAGTGAGTGCTGGAGAACAGAGAGGCTCAGAACTTGGTAGGTTTCAAAGGGATAAAATACATGAAATTGGTTTTTTTTAAGCCAAAATTTAAAAGTTCAAATTAAATGTACATGATTATAGAAAATAATATTTAATTACCTTAGAGGGTTCAGTATGAATCCCTTTGCTGTGAACTTATCTCAGATGTCTCATCCCTGGTCATTCTTCTTTCGGTGCGGGCCCGGTCCTTGGGGTGATCACCAGGGGAGGACATCCGCTACCTAAGGAGCATGCTTCGTGGGCGTGGACCCTGCCTTGTCTTCCCCATGGGTACCATCATGTGCCATGTTCACAAGTGGGTCAACAGATATAGCAGCATGGTTGGATGGGCTCTCTCTTGTTGCTGATCTTGGCCTATCTGGCATCCATAGGAGATGCATGGGTCTGTAGCAGCCCAGAAAGAAGGTCTCAAACTTAATTAACACTCTTAGATTTACATACATGTGTACAGAGTGTAGCTCAGCCTGGTGCCTCCTTTGGGCTTCTGGGGTGCTGCCTGCTTCCTGTGCCCAGAATAGCCTTGCATTTGCAGCTAGGAGGAGTGGTTTGGTCTGTGACATTGGGTCCTCGACAGCTCTTGGTGTTCATTCTATTGCTAGTTGCTTTTTTTCTTGGGAAAAAAAGAATTCAAAGAACCCGACCTACTTCTATTATATCTCATTATCGTTGGGTGAAATTAATATATCCTTGTGTTTTCCTCTCTGTGTACTTTTGTTGGGGATGGGGGGGCTTATGAAAGAGTGTTTCTTCAAATTTTTTACTTATTTCTAAATATTCTTTTAGCCTTAGCACAGCAATATATTTTCCTGCCAGTTTTACTTCTTATTTTACTTCCCAACCCTTGTTAACCTTTTTTTAAAAAACCTTAGTCTCAGATTGTGCTCGGCCCCAGCTGTAATGGCCTGCAACTTTTCTGAGGAGGGGCTGTCACAGTTGATGAATTTTTCTTCTTTTCGTAGCTCTTGACCATGATAGATGTGACCAGCACACCGATTGTTACAGCTGCACAGCCAACACCAACGACTGTCACTGGTGCAATGACCATTGTGTCCCTGTGAACCACAGCTGCACGGAAGGCCAGGTCAGGGGCCGTTTCTTAAGGATTTCAGAGGATGAAAGAGTCCCGAGGGGAGTCAGGTGTAAGACCGTAGTGTGTATGGTACAAATACCAGCTCAGACTTATTTTTAAAACCTTTGGTGTGGATTTGCATTTTATTATTGCATCATAATTTTAAAGGTCCTGCTAGCCACAAGGACTGATATGTAGTGTTTTAGAAGAGAGAAGGACTGTTTTTCTGTGTATTCCCTACTCCCTAGAGGCATGGCTGTAGCTAAGTACTAGATGTTTGGTGTGTGGCTTGTAGCAGTGAGCTCACTCCCTGTGCAAGCTTTTGGGAGAAAGTTTTAGGACTTGAGACTGAAGGTGAGTCAGGCGACTGCAAAGTCTCCTTTTTTAGATTCTAGGGCAAAAAAAGAATGACTCCGCTTCTATAGTTCTTGATAGTTTGTTCCATAGAGCAGTTCATAAAATATAAAAGCTTTAGATTGTTTGGGAGGTTTTTGAAAAGCAGTAGGCTGAACACCCCCATTTCACAGATACGCAGGTAGAAGAGTGGTATATAAAATAGAGCACATTGCATTGCCTCCCTGCCGGGTCAAGCCAAGTCCGTGAACAGATTTCAGCACACTGTTTCCATTGCAGGCCCACTTCATCTGCCTCTTATTCATGTGTTCATTTGTAGTTTGCTTCCTCAACTAGATTTTATTGATTTTAATATCCTACTTGTCCTCACCATGAGTTCTCTCTGTGGATTAAGAGAAAAGCTTTTGTCCACTGTGTTCTAGATCTCCATTTCCAAATATGAGAATTGCCCCAAGGATAACCCCATGTACTACTGTAACAAGAAGACCAGCTGCAGGAGCTGTGCCCTGGACCAGAACTGCCAGTGGGAGCCCCGGAATCAGGAGTGCATCGCCCTGCCTGGTAGGCCCTGTAATGACATCTTGATGTGCGTGGGTCCAGAGGCATCACACACACGCCCCCAATACTGTGCAACCTAAATTGAACCTGGCAGAGGGAACAAACTCATTTTATCCATTCATCTGCCGTACCATGATTGTGATTATTTTTTTTTAATGAAAATACAGTTCTTAAGCATTTGCTCATGCTGTGCTTTGAAATAAACTGAAGCATCATCTACTGCTCTGGGGAATGGAATGGCAGCTTGGCTCCGTATCATCGAGCCTGCTCCAGTGTCTCTGCTCACCTCTGTTGTGGTCACCTGGCAATAGAATGCAGCAATCTTGGCTGCCAGTGTGAGGGGCCCTTCATGAATAGTTCTTCCTGAACACCGGGATTCGATTGTTAGCACTTCTGACAGGAGGGAGGAGAGATGCTTTTATCAGCAGCACTTTCTGGGATGATCTCTAGTCCTGAGTATCTCAATATGTGGCCTTTGAGGTTCAGGATGAGGAGTTGAGGGCCCCAGGCCGGCCAGCTACAACAACAATTCTGTGATGCACTTCCTCCACCAGGATTTCCCAAAAGGGAAATCTGTGGTTCTGTGCAGCAGGGTCTGCCAGGCCCCTTTGGAATGTCCTTGGGAAGCCCTTGACTCCTCTTGCATGAATGTGAGCTCTTCGTTCTTTATCTCATTGCATCTCAAACTTCAGTGCGCTGAGCAGAGTACTTGGGGATTTTGTCAGAAGTCAGACTCCGGTACACATCGGAGGTGGGGCTCTAGAATCTACATTTTAATGAGTAGTGACACTGATGCCACACTTGGAAGAACAAGTGTTTATGTGCTCTTCAGTGGTCCCTTTCCCATGGCACCTTCCACTTAACTTCACTGACTGGTAACTGGCATTGCTGGTGGTGTCTCCAGGGTGCTCGTCTCTGGCAGAGCCGCCTTGCTTGTGCCCTATCTCCCGGGAAGCATCAGAGCTTTTGTGTAGGGCAGGGTGCAGAGCTGACCTGGGTGGGTTCAGGGCGACTGCAGAAGCAGATGCTGGTCTTGCCTTGTGTGCTGTAGCTGTATCACTTTGGGGTTTTTATTTTTGTTTTTTCCTGAAAAGGATCTTTCCACTTCACTTTGGGGACGTTTTATGCCCTTGATTTGTGCCCCTTCCACTTGATGAGAAAACAGTGCAGCTTTTGAGGACTGTAGTCTATTCACTCACCAACTCCTTTCCATACTCCAGTTTTCTTCCCCATCCTTCCTTTATGCATATTCATTTTTCCTCTCTTTACTTGGGATTTAGTCTTGTTTCTAATTGTTCTTCAAAAGGTGGTTTAGAAATTGAGCCTCGGCACCTAGTATTTTTTCTTCCAAGATATAGAGACTTGACCTTAGCGTGCCCCTTGAGGTCCAGGAGCTAGGACTGGTGAAGTCTAACATTCTTCTGTTCTGTTTTGGTCCTTAGCAATGTGTTGGATGCCCTTCCCACATCCTAGTGAAATACCGTGGAATTCAAATTGCAAAAACCTTTTAGGTGTCTGGTAATTCGAGCTGGTAATGTAATAGTTTTGTGTGATTTCTGAAACTTTTTTTTTTCTTTTCCCCCCGCTTTACAAAAGAAAATATCTGTGGCATTGGCTGGCATTTGGTCGGAAACTCGTGTTTGAAAATTACCACTGCCAAGGAGAATTACGACAATGCTAAATTGTCCTGTAGGAACCACAATGCCTTTTTGGCTTCTCTTACAACACAGAAGAAGGTAGAATTTGTCCTTAAGCAGCTGCGAATAATGCAGTCATCACAGAGCATGGTGAGTTAACTCCTCAGAGCTTAAGTTTCTATTTCCCTCGGTGAGTTAACATCCTCAGAGCTTAAGTTTCTATTACCCACCCTTCCGCTAAGAGCATGAACACAGCTTCCCTGTGATGTGCCTGGCACACGGAGTGCTCGTGTGTGAGCATAATAATAGACTGTGGAACGGCACAGTCAGATTCTCTTCCTCTAATGCTTTCTTTCTTACCTCAAAATTGTTAACACTTTGTAAGTCATATCTTTTAGGTTATAAGATAAATGGCTAATTACATGTGTATTGAATAGTCCGTGTGTCACATATCCTTGTGACATCAGCAAATGTTTTCATATTTCTTTTATCCCTGGGTTCTGCTGGGGGAGAGGGAAAGGGTATGTCACTACTGATTAGCTAGGTTGAAGGAAGCCACTGGAATCTGTCAGGTTTCAGGTATCGTTACAGTGTGTAATATTTAAAGGTCATCACCCTGAGCACTGTAGGTCTATTGGGTCTTTCTTAGGTCTGACCAGCTCCAAAGGAGAGGGCACCTTCTTATCAAAAGTTTCTGACCACAGAAAGGCCCCAGGTTCTCTTCCTGTCATCCAGTGCCCTCAAGTGGCCTTGTAGTTGATATTCTACAACCATGTTTTGTCTCTTTTTTTTTTTTATTTTTGGTCTGCAGCCCTAGAACTGTGGTCTCACTCTCAGTTAAGTAGATATATGAAGGTCAGAGCTTTTCAACAGTGTTGGCTTTGGTACAGAGCCCTTCTGGGGAAATGTTCTTCTTGTCAAACAGGGAGGAATGAGCAGCACTTCGTGGGGTACAGCCTCCTTCAGGGAAATCCATGGAAAGTGTGGTCTGGGTCCTGACCACTGGCCACATTGGCCACCGTGTACCACCTGCTCTGTGACTGGTGGGAGGGCCCTAGAGTATTTTACTTTTCTCCAGTTGGTCTTTTTTCTAGTGCAACTTTGGTACGGCATGGACACTTAACACATTGGTAATACATTATAAATTTTTTTGTTTTGTTTTATTTATTTTTGATACTGAGAGAGACAGAGCATGAGAGGGGGAGGGGCAGAGAGAGAAGGAGACACAGAACCGGAAGCAGGCTCCAGGCTCTGAGCTAGCTGTCAGCACAGAGCCTGATGCGGGGCTTGAACCCACGACCGTGAGATCTGACCTGAGCCGAAGCCGGAGGCTTAACCGAGCCACCCAGGCGCCCCTGGTAATACATTATAAATGTGGTTATCTCAAGGAACACTAGGGCCACATTTTATGTTTTATGGTATTTTGAAAGCTTTTTCACATTTCATAATCTCCCATTCTCTTTTCCTTACCCCCAGAAATGGACCTCTTTCTGTGTTCTGTCCTTGACTGTTGGCTGGTCTTACCTGTAGTCACTCCTTCAGAAAATTGATGGCCTATAGCTTTCCCCGTTACCAGGGACCCCCAGTGCGGTGTCTGTGAGAGAACACCTGCGTAGAAGGGTCCTGTTTTCCCAGCTGGCCTCAGACATATCTTCTGGGGCCTTTTCCCTCTTCCTCCGGTTTTCTGGCTCCAGAAGGTTCTGCATAGCTCTCAGGTCTGCCGGGGGTCACGGTCTTGTGGTAAGACTGACAGATGAAAGAAAACCGTAGTGAAATGTGCTTCCATAGCTGTGAGTGTAAACCGAGAGCCCAGGCTTGCACGGAAGAACAAGAGTGAGCGCTGGGCCTCACCTGTAGGGCAGAGGCTGGCTGATAGAGAGGTAATCCCTGAAGATGAGAGAGTTGGGAAGGTGGAGAGGGAAGCACCATCTTTGCGTTGTCCCCCCTCATGCAAGATGCGGAGATTGAGGGGTGAGCTGCAGGTACATTTGCATGGCTGGCTGCAGGCTAGGGGGAAGGGAGGTCCTGTGGCCGGGTCTCACGAGGGATCAAATCCAAGAGGCCTTGTGTGTAACGCTAATTGTTGTGAATTCTATCATGAAAGCCGAGGGGGGAAGAAATTGAAGGACTTTTAGAAGGTATTAATTTTAATTATCTTTCTTTAAAAAATGCATATTTCAGAGGAAATTTAGAAGATACTAGCATTAAAATCAAAATAAATATTTATTACAACTAAAAATAACTTCTGGGTATGTTTATTTCTTTTATATCTTTAACAGGCATGTGTATTTTTTTTCCTCAAAAATGGAAGTACATTGTACATTCTGTTTGTAACTACCAATGTCAGGAATATCTTTCATTTCTGGGCTAAAGCATATACTTCAATTAAAAAAAATTTTTTTTTTTATCATGACAAGAAGGAAATTTTAGTCAAGCAGAAGACAACAGAGACTCCTGGAGATTCACTGTCCTCTTATTTCCTAGAAAATTCAGTGCCAGGCAGTACTCCCCAGCTTGAAAGTACAAATCTTCAGTCATCTGAACTGGCCAAAACTCCAACACAAGCTTAGTTAATGATCTGAGGATAAGCATATAACCAGTATTTCATAAATATTGGCAAGATGCTTTTATGCATAAGTAATCATTTAAACCAAGGTTGGGGGATGGCCATCATTTGCCATAGGGTATAGTACTTTAGGGACTTATTACCTCTTTGCTGTTAATCTCTGTGAAAATTTTTATACCTTCTCTGATTTATATTTCTGTCCTTTGTAAAATGGCTATATTGAAGTGCTAGGGATGACATATAACATTAAAAATGATAGTCTGTCCTACTCTGCCATGGCTCAATCGGGACAGGGACACTTTTTTTTAATCTGGGAGTAAACGTAACTTAACAGTTTTTATTTAGAAGCCTGTTTTGTTCAAGACACTGCTTATACATAGCTGTGTCTCTTTTGCCTGTAGTCCAAGCTCACCTTAACCCCGTGGGTTGGCCTTCGGAAGATCAATGTGTCCTACTGGTGCTGGGAAGATATGTCCCCATTCACAAATAGTTTGCTACAGTGGATGCCATCTGAGCCCAGTGATGCTGGATTCTGTGGAATCTTGTCAGAACCCAGTACTCGGGGCTTGAAGGCTGCAACCTGCATCAACCCACTCAATGGTAGTGTCTGTGAAAGGCCTGGTAAGTATGTGGGTGAATGATGTGTCATTGGAAGCTCACTGAAAGAGAACTGTAGGAGGCATAGTTAAATATTGAGATGTGTGAGAGAGTCATGAGAAACAGATGGAGTGTTGGTTTCAAGCATTTGAAGCAGAGTATAGCCCAGAATTTAAAAGCAGAAGGAAATAATCTTTGGCTCTGCAGAGTATGAGCCATAATTATAAACAAAAACAACTAATTCAAAAGAACCTAATATTCTAATTTACAGTGAGATTGATTGATGTGTTGACCACAAAAAGTAGTCTGAAAGGCAAATGTCTTGGTGTTGGCAGAGAAAGGCTGTGGAAGAAAGAACAAAAAATGCAAAGAAAAGATCAGAAAAGCAAGCAGGTCACTACAGGGACAGTGGGGAGAAAACTGAGATCAGTTACGTGGCAGCAGAAGCAAACCTGAACCACACTGGGGAGAGTACCGAGGAGCTTCTCTGGTGGGGATCTCTCCTCTGGGGTACCTTCAGGCTCCCCATGGGGCTTGGATCTCTCCTCCGGGCCGCATTCAGACTCCCCACAGGCAGGTCTGGGGGCAGCTTTTGTAGCACGCAGACAAGCTGAAGAAGCCTCTTACTCCTGCAGAGGGATGCACGCAGCAGGTAGAATTTTGTGGGTGCTTTTTGGGAGGCTGGACTCCATTGACATAGTGTCTCATTTTAGGAAGGTACTGTAAGTTGTCTGAGGAGTACAGAGGTATAGAGAACGCACAGCCTTGTAAGATTCCCTTAAAATATGGTTTCTAAACTTCCTGTAGTGGAGCCATTTTGGATCCTGAATGCTTTGGTGCATTTAATGAATGCTGTGCTCCTTCTTCCCCCTAGATACACAAAGATACAAGTTTTCATGGTGAGGTGGGTTGTAAAACCCCTGAAGTTCATCCTGGGTCCCATATATCGTAAGGAGCATTAGAACCACTGGTCTTATGGAAAGATTAGCTTCTTCCCTCCTGTGTGTCCTTAAGGCTCTTTGAAAAGAGTTTTCCCCCCAAATGTACGAATATACTTGACTAACCAGAACATGGTGACTCTGTGTTTTCTGTTTTCCCCTACTTGTAATGTGCCCATTGCATTGATGTCATGACATGCTGGTGGGTCACAACCCACCCTGAAAAGCCTTTTTGATCTCAGCCAACATGGTGGGAGCTCTGAGTGTCTCTCTTGGGTTTGCTTCCCAGCGAACCACAGCGCCAAGCAGTGCCGGACGCCATGTGCCTTGCGGTCAGCGTGTGGGGAGTGCACCAGTGGCAGCTCGGAGTGCATGTGGTGCAGCAACATGAAGCAGTGTGTGGACTCCAACGCCTACGTGGCCTCCTTCCCTTTTGGCCAGTGTATGGAGTGGTACACCATGAGCAGCTGCCCCCGTAAGTGAGAAGGGTGCCGCTGCTGCTGTCGGTCATGCTGTTGGCCCCTGAACATTGCAGGGACCAGGCCGGAGACTGTCTGAGGAGAACGTTCATGCAGAGTCAAGCCCTGTAGGATAGACCACGGAGTGCAGATACAGCCAGCCCAGCCTCACTATCCTGCTGCTCGATCCGTGCAATGTCTCCACATCTTACTCTGATGAAATAACGTGTCTCCGGTAGATGACTGCTAAGGTCCCTTTTCCCTCAGCATCCTGGGATTGAGAGAGGAGGGGAGGAATCCCTATTCTGTGTTGGCCAAGATATTGGCTCCTTAAATTTATTGTGTCATTTAAACAGTCACCTTACAATAGGAATTTTGACTGATAGGCATTGAATAGTCGGTTTTTTAAAAAGGTAAATTTTTTGACAATAAACTATTTTTAAAAAATGAAAAAAAGTAATTTTTATAAAAAGGGTAATTTAAATACAGTTACTTCAAAGCAACAGGTGCTAGTGAATTGTGACCTGTGTCCTTTTACAGCTGAGAATTGTTCAGGCTACTGTACCTGCAGCCATTGCTTGGAGCAGCCGGGCTGCGGCTGGTGTACTGATCCCAGCAATACCGGCAAAGGGAGGTGCATAGAGGGCTCCTATAAAGGACCGGTGAAGATGCCTTCTCAGGCCCCTGCGGGAAGCTCCTACCCGCAGCCCCTTCTCAATTCCAGCATGTGCCTGGAGGACAGCAGGTACAACTGGTCTTTCATTCACTGTCCAGGTAATTTGTCTCCAGTTTCCAAAATCAAGCATTTTGCTGCCTGTTTACAAAGAATAAAACTTTTAAAGCTACATTATTTATATTAATTTTCTTTAGTAAAAAAATATAACCTCATTTTAGGAGAAATTGTTTTGCATGAAAAAAATATTTTTTAAACTAATTTGGTTTTTGTGTTTTTTTTTTTTTTTAAGTTTATTTACTTTGAGAGAGCAAGTGAGTGAGCGTAGACTGGGCAGAGTCAGGAGAAAGGAAGAGAGAATCCCACGCAGGCTCCACACTGCCAGCGCAGAGCCTGACAAGGGGCTCAACCCCACGACCATGAGGTCATGACCAGAGCTGAAATCCAGAGTCAGACAGAACTGACCGAGCCACCCAGGTGCCCCTGAAAAATAATTTCAGTGTCAATTAATGAAAACACAGAAGTTCAAGTGAGGTGTTTTGCTTTCACTACGTAAATAATGAAGTATGTTCATTATAAACATATATTGCAGATGTAGATGAAATAAACACTGGAATTCCTCTTATCACATCCAGTTCTTTATAGAGATAAAACTTTTAATGGTTTAATATAGATACCTTCAGACATACCAGTTACTATATTCAGAAAATACTGGGGTGCATGGGTGGCTCAGTCAGGTGAGCTTGCAACTCTGGTTTTAGCTCAGGTCATGATGTCATAGTTTCATGAGTTCAAGCCCCTCATTGGGCTCTGCACTGCCAGCATAGAGCCTGTCTCTCTCTCTCTCTCTCTCTCTCTCTCTCTCTCTGTTCTTCCCCCACTCTTACTATCTCTGCCTTTCTCAAAATAAATAAATAAACTTAAAAAAATAGAAAATACTATGGTATAGAAGATTAATATGACATCTATCGTTCTAGTTTGCTTTTTACTGAAAAATTCATTGTGGCAATTGTTAGAGGAAAAATGAAAAATAAATTTCCTGCCAACCCAGAAATTCCTCTTCACAAATGTAGAAAGAAAAAAAACAGTTTTATTTTGAATAAGCATTAAACCAGACTGTGGTACACCTCAGAGGCAATCCACTAATGAGATTGCAAAAACCTTTTTAAATAGGTGTGTATAATCCATTACTTACATGTTCTCAAGATGACTTGTCCTTGTAGGAGAGGATTTGATGGCACCATTTGCTTTCATAGTTCATCTTGAATTTACCTGCTAATTGAGGGGGCCACCTGTATTACTTAATTGCTTTTATCCAAAGAAAAAAATTAAACTACTTATCTTTATGGCAAGCAGCAGGTGGTTACCTTTTGGCACTGATGGACCCAGACTAAATTCCCAAAGTGACAGGAGATAGGGTGCTGTCTTTCTTGATGTTTACATTTCAAAGTGATGGCTCCCAGGCCCTTAAGAAAAACATTCCTTGTGCTGATAAGAGGTTTATTTAGGTTTTTGAAGAGATTTACATATATATACATATCAAAGGAAAAGAGAAAGGATTTGTAAAAGCGTGTTTCCTTGAAGGGGGGGGGGCAAAGGTCTCTATCCCTTTTGGCAAGAGGAAAAATTAAGCCTGCCTGCCTGCCTGCTCTCCTTCCCTCCCTCCCTCTGTTCCCTTCCTCCCCCTTCCTTCCAGTGATTGGTACTAGAAGGAATAGACCATGAGTTGGGAAGGTTGTCCTGAGAAATCAACCCTGAGAAATTGGCCTTTGATTCAGACTTCCAGTAAATACTCAAGAGTGTGCTGATGGTCCTCCAGAACAGCTGGGAGAGGTTAGGCAGGTGCAGAGACCCCAGGAGGTTAGTGGGTAAGAAGTTCTCCAGAAGTCTGACACATGTTGCCACTGACAACAGGGCAGTGAGGACTTCTGTGAGGGAAAGACACTGTAAGTAACAGTAAAAGGCAAGAGACAGGTTGGGGTGAATATAATATCTGCAGTGTAAATAAGATTATCATCCAGAGTATATAAATCTCTGTCCTCCAGAAAAAAACTCTGTAAGCTCAACAGAAAAAGTGGACAAAGGATGTAAAAAAGTCATTCTCAGACAAGGAAACAGACCAGGGAAATGTAAAATAAGAAACTAGTTTTTTTCTCTACCAAACTGAATTAAATTTTCTGTGTTTCTTTTTTCCTCTCTATGAGGTCAAAGGATCTATAAATCTGTTTCTAATCTACTAGTTTAATTCATGAAATATTTAAATCTGTGCATTTTTGTTAATATCAGTATATGAGGTGAAATGGCAACCCACAGAATGGGAGAAAATATTTGAAAATCATATGCAGTATCTGGTAAGAGTCTAAAGTCCAGAATACATAAAGAACTCTTAAAACTCAACAGTAAAAAACAAAAAACCAAAAAAAACCCCCGAAACCCAATTATGAAATGGGTGAAAGATTGAAATAGACATTTCTCCAAAGAAGATACACAAATGGCCAATAAGTACATGAAAGGATGCTCAACAACATTCAAGAAATTGGAATCCTCCCACTTTGCTGGAAGGAATGTGAAATGGTGCGGCCACTTTGGAGAATCGTTTGGCAGTTCCTCAAAAAGTTAAACATAGAGTTGTCATATGGCCCAATATATACCCAAGAGAATTAAAAACATATGTCCACCCAAAAACTTACAGTGAATGCTCATAGCAGTATTATCCATAGTAGACAAAAGTGGAAACAACCCAGGGTCTGTCAGCTGGCGAGTGGATAAACAACATGTGATACATCCATAGACAACAAAAAGGAGCAAAGTACTGTATTCTCTGACACAGATGAGCCTCAAAAAGCGTGCTACGTAAAGCCAGTCAGATTCAAAGACTATATTATTATGATACCATTTATATGAGATGTCCAAAAAAGAGCAAATATACAGAGACAAAAAATAGCTTTGCGATTGACTAGGGCTGGGAGTGGGCAGGAGGAGTAATGGGCACAGGATTTTCCAAAGCAGCAGCACCATTTTCCATTCTCACTGGAAGCCTGAGAAGGTTGAGATTTCTCCACACGCTCATCAACGTGTGTGTCTGGTTTGTGATTGCAGACGTTCTGGTATGTGAGAAACGGTACCTCACTGGTTTTGATTTGCATTTCTCTCATGACTGATGAAGTTGAGCATCTTACAGGCCATTTGTGTCTTCTTTGGAGAAATGTCTATTTAAATTCTTTGCCCATTTTTAAATGGCATTATTTTTCTTTTTCTTATTGACATGTAAAATTCTTTTTTTAATGTTTTTTAATGTTTTTTAATGTTTTTATTTATTTTTGAGAGAGAGAGAGAGAAACGGCATGAGCAGGGGAGGGTCAGAGAAAGAAGGAGTCACAGGATCCGTAGCAGGCTCCAGGCTCCGAGCTAGCTGTCAGCACAGAGCCTGACGCGGGACTTGAACCCACGAACTGTGAGATCATGACCTGAGCCGAAGTCAGATGCCTAACCAACTGAGCCATCCAGGCACCCCTGTAAAATTATTTATGAATTCTAGATACAAGTCCCTTATTGGCTGTATGATGTGCAAATATTTTCTCTCATTCCATGGGTTTCTCTTTACTTTTTTGGTAGTATCTTTTGAAAGTACAAGTTTAAAATTTTGTGAGTCCAGTGTATCAATGTTTTCTTTTATACCATGTACTTTTGGTATTGTATCTAAATTAGTGCCTTATTAGCCCAAGATCACAGAGATTTACTTCTGTTTTCTTTTTTTTTTTTAATGTTTATTTATTTTGAGAAAGAAAGAGAGAGAGAGAGAGAGAGAGAGAGAGAGAGAGAAAGTGAGTGATGCACTGGGGGGTGGGAGGGGCAGAGAGAGAGGGAGAGAGAGAATCCCAAGCAGACTCTGCACTGACAGTGTAGAGCCTGATGTGAGGCTCAGTCCAATGGACTGTGAGATCCTGATTTGAGCTGAAATCAAGAGTCAAACTCTAAACCGACTGAGTCACCCAGGTACTCCTCCTATGTTTTCTTTTTCTTTTTTTTATAAAATTGTTTAATGTTTATTTATTTTTGAGAGAGAGACAGAGCACAAGCGGGGACGGGCCAGAGAGAGTGGGAGACACAGAATTCGAAGCAGGCTCCAGCCCGACACAGGGCTCGGACTCACAAACTGAGAGATCATGAACTGAGCAAAAATTGGACACTTAGCTGACTGAGCTACTCAGGTGGCCCCTTATGTTTTCTTTTTAAAGTTTCATGGATTTTCCTCTTCTATTTAAGTCCACAATCCATTTGGGGCTTATTTTTGCATGTTGTGTGAGGTTGAACAGACTCAGAGCTGGTCATGAGGTACTTCCTGTTGTCTGTCACTCTTCCCGAAGCTTGCTCTGCCTCTCAGCCTCAGCTAGATTTGTCAAGTGTCAGTTGGTAAAGTGCACCTAGTCACTTTGGCTGTCTCCTTCTTCTACATTGGGAGATAGGATGTCTCGACTTCCCTTTTTCTACCAGATATCAGACACTATCTGTTTTATAATTTCTAGCAATTGTTCAGTTTTTTAGAAGTCTCTCTCAACACACTTGTGATAACACCTTTTCTTCTTATCCCATACTCCTGTTGCTTTATCCCTGTTTTTACATTTTTTTCTGTACTTTCAGTGGGTTTTTGAAGGGGACGAGAGAGAGAAGCATGTGTTCAGTCTTTTTATCTTCAACTAGAATACAGATCTTATTGGTAAATGATTTTGGGTATTTTGTGTGTGTGTGTTGTACTTTGCCTTTTTGACATCTATGCAGTTGTTCATCTTCACAGGAATGTGTATACCCACACCAAATATTTCTGGTGCATTCCTAACTGATGGAGTCATTTTTAAGTTTTTCCATTGCAGTCTGTATATAGCAAGGCAAATACCTGCAGGGATTAGAAAGAGGTGGGTAAACAGAACAGATGTGAGGCTGTGGAAGGTTGCCAACACAGTGAAAACCTGTATCACGTTGATCAAGAGATATCTGCAAAAGTTGCTAAAAAGTAAACCTTAAATGTTTTCACCACAAAAAAGCAATAGTAATTATGTGCCCTGAGGCAAGCGTTAGCTAACATTATGGTAGTAATCAGTTAGTGATCTATAAGTGTATCAAATCACTGCATTGTTCTCCTTACACAGCATTATATGTCAGTAGTTTGTCAGTAAAGCCAGAGGGGGAAAAGATAGATTTGCAGAATGAGATCTTTTGTCTGTAGTGGTATGGGTTACGCACTCTGTGGATGGCCCCACTCGGATGTGCAGTGAACAGCATCCTGAGAGGCCCAGGGTTTATATACCTTTCTAGTTGAAAGTCCTGTATGCATCAAGAATCTTACTTATTCCACTTGTGGAAATGTTTTTATATATAAAGTGGTTATTTTTTGAAAAAAAGAAAAATTGAAAGCAAACTAAATATCAGGATGTAAGGGAATGGTTAAATAACTTATGATTCATAGAAATCATTCTGCCATTTAAAGTTTTGTTTATGATAGGGGCACCTGGGTGGCTCAGTCGGTTGAGCGTCCGACTTTGGCTCAGATCATGATCTCACGGTTTGTGAGTTCAAGCCCCGCATTGGGCTCTGGGCTGACAGCTCAGAGCCTGGAGCCTGCTTTGGATTCTGTGTCTCCCTCTGTCTGCTCCTTCCCTGCTTGCAAGCGCGCCCCCCCCCTCCCCGCCGTCTCACAAATAAATGATTAAAGATAAAAGTGTTTTATGTTTTATTTATGATAGATGAAATAACATGGTAAAGTAACCTGCTGTAAATTTTTAAAAAATTAAAATTGAGGGGCGCCTGGGTGGCTCAGTCGGTTAAGCCTCCGGCTTCGGCTCAGGACAGATCTCACGTTCGTGGGTTCGAGCCCCGCGTCAGGCTCTGTGCTGACAGCTAGCTCAGAGCCTGGAGCCTGCTTCCGGTTCTGTGTCTCCTTCTCTCTCTGCCCCTCCCCCTCTCATGCTCTGTCTCTCTCTGTCTCAAAAATAAATAAAACATTAAAAAATTTTTTTAATTAAAATTGAGTATTAATATGAGCACAAACTGTGTTAAACTGTATGGAAAAAATACTGAAACTAAAAATTCCAAATGTGCACATGATTTCTGGGTTGTGCAGTTGAATATCATTTTCCTCCCTTCCTTCTATTCTTCAAATTTACTTTTGTGACCGCATATTATTTTATAAACAACAGCAAATTATTTTTTTAATGGCTGTAGACTTTCACCTTGCTGTGGTATATTTCTGATTTTCCAGGACCAGCCCTGTATGGATGTTTTTATCTTATTTCTCAAACTAGTTTTCAATGGACCAGTTTTAATGATTTTGTATTTAGAGGTAATAAGTTACTAAAACAGATGGCTGCAAGTAAATCTTGTGGAACTTACTCCACTCTATTCTGTCTACCAAGGGACAGACCCTTTCAGATTCTTTTTCTTTCAGCTTGCCAGTGCAATGGGCACAGCAAATGCATTAATCAGAGCATCTGTGAGAAGTGTGAGAACCTGACCACGGGCAAGCACTGTGAGACCTGCATATCTGGCTTCTACGGGGATCCAACCAACGGGGGAAGATGTCAGCGTGAGTCATGTCCCTCGGGGTTACTGGCTACAAATCAAGCAGAACACAGTGCTTCTGTTTGACTTGAATATCTAGGAGGAAAAAAGCCACTTGGTTTTGGATACTGCATTTCTTTGTCATACTTGTCAGGAGCTCAACTGAGCGTGGGAGCGAGTGAGCAGGGCTGCCAACTCTCTGAGTAGCCGGTTAAAGCAAGGAGCCAAAAATGGAAGAGTTAAGCCTTTAATCACTCACTGTGATGGTAAAACAAGAGGCTTAAACCTGATCCCATGGAAGCTCTGATTCCCCTCGGGCCATTTTGCCCACACACCCTCGCCCCCCCCACCGCTGGTTGAGCCTCAGGTGGGTCAGCACCGAACAGCAGGTTCTAGGCTCTAGCAGAAGCCTGTAAGGGAGCATGGGGAGGGGAGGGGAGTGGGAAAGTACCGGGGACCTTACTGAACTCGGGGGCAGTGTCTTCAGGGCTTCCCCCTTCTTCCTGCTGAGGAGGCTCAGCAGAGGCAAGTAGGACCTCAGATAAAAGAGGCTAGGGAATGCAGGCCCTGAGCTAGGAATGCAGACATGTGAGAGCGCAGTGTTAGAACATAAATTACTACATTCTTTAAATGACCAGTGGGACTGATGGAACTGCTTTTCAGCTTGGTTTTGTTTTTGTTTCCATTGGGAAGGCCCCTCAGGTTCTGAGCAGGAAGTAAATAAGGAAAATCTTTGCGTACTTCCAGATCGCACTTCCAAACTCCTTAGAATGGCCCTCAAGAATCTGATCCCAGAACAACCAGGAGAGAGCTGGTATTTTAGCAGTATATCCCTTCACCTGTCTGGGGTTCAGTCTCCTCATCTGTAAAATGGGGAGAATAGGGTGGGGGTTGAGATGAAAGTGGTCAGAGCAGTGTACTCAGTAGATGTGGGCAGTTATTAGTACCCTCCTACCACCACTCTTAAGTAAAAATTGTTGCTCAGATTAAAAGGTATTTAGTAAAAATATTTTTCCTTCTTATTATGACCTGGCTTCATCCGTTCGATAGCATTCAGAGTACCTGGCATTACTGGGTGGGAAATGTACACAAGACGCCGTGCCCAGGGCTCCCTTGGGTACCTTCATCATCCCCAAGACCACGAATTCTGCCTAAAAGCTCACTGTGGCTTGTGACCATGCAGAGAACCCCATATCTGCAGCTGCCATTTAGGAAGATGCCCTCCTCTGAGGCATTGGTGGGGCTTGAGTTCACTTGTCCAGAGTTTAGTGCTAGCTTTCTTTTTCAGACCCTCAATCTATAATAGAATGATTTTAAAATGTTATGAGTGGCACTAAGCTATTAATGTTCTCCTTTAGAATTGTGTAGTCCTTAGTGAAGGACAATGGCCATGATCTTTTGAATGCTTACTGCATGTCATTTGTGTATTATCTCCCATCATCCTTGCAGCTGGCCTGTGAGGTAGATACTGTGCTCATCCCCATTGTATGGATGAGGAAAGTGAGGCCTAGAGAAGGTAAATAGCATGCCCAACGTTACAGAGGAGCTAAGTGCAGGAGAACGAACTCGTGCCCAAACACCCTGACGTCAGGCCTGAGCTTCTTGCTAACACACCACACTCCTCTCCGTACCCAGCAGAGCCAGGAGCAAGCGCGTGCTTCTCACTCCAGCATCCATCCTCTTAACTGCTGCCCTGTTCGGTTTCACCAGCTTCTTTGGGCAACAGTTTTCTTCACAGGATTTACTTTAAAAGTACACCTGTCTTCAGCCCTAGTGCCTTCAGTTTATTTACAGAAAAACAAGGTGTAAAGTGAAAAGGTATTGAGCAAAAGACTCGTTTCACCTGGCGTATAAAATATGTGCTGGCTCACGCTTATGTGTTGGATGAAGAAGGTGATTTGTGGATGGCTAGAAGAGGAGGTGACAGGAGTTGTCTTCTGCAGAAGCTGAAGAGGAAGCCAGGGTAGCGAGCCTCGTGGGGCCTCTGACCTGACGCTGCAACTTCACCCCAGTTCTGAGCCCTGTTAGGATTTGAAACGAGGCCTTTGTGGAGCAGGCACCTCAGCTGAGGCTGAGCGGCCAGACCAAGCCTCCCTTCAGGAGCAGCTATTGCTCAGAGCATCTCAATGGGGGCAGGGACTGTGTCTGTGTCCCCACACCCAGCGCCACACTGGAGATGCTTCACAAATATTTACTGAGGGAGTCCGTCATAATGGTTAAATCCCATCTATCCAAAATGTCAAAGTAGATCAAAATGGTTGCTTCAGATAGCAGTGGGAACCAGCACTCTCCTTCTTGTCCCTGGACTTTGGTTGTTTTAATGTTGCCTTTACATTATTTGAGGTAAATTATTAGCTGAAAAACTGGAATCTTATCTGTTAAATGCTTTCATTTTCATCTGTCTTTCCTATCAAATCCAATCCAGATAAAATTACTGTGTTTCAGGAAAAGTCTGTGATAATAGTAATCTCTTAAGCCAGTTGTGACTTCTGTTCCTTTTCCTTCCCCCAGCGTGCAAATGCAACGGGCACGCATCGCTCTGCAACACCAACACGGGCAAGTGCTTCTGTACCACCAAGGGCGTCAAGGGGGATGAGTGCCAGCTGTGAGTACCATACCCCCGGTCCCCTGCCACAGGCCATACCTGGAGTCAGTGACTGACAGCCAGGCCTCTGGGCCTGTGCCTTATTTTCATGGGGTCTGGGGGATCCGTGGGTTAATAGATTTGGAAGTTTACCCTTTCTACTTCAGACAGGTCTAATTTGGTCAGCCTGTATACTGAGGAGGTCGTAAGTTCAGCAACAATTCCTAATGGCTCTTTAGTTCACGTTTCAATGTCTGACATTTCCTTGGTTCCCGACTTGGATTCATCTTTTTACCTCAGTTGCTACTCAGATTTTGTCACATCCGGGATTACACCCTTTCCCAAGAAAGAGTTGCAAAAACTGGTATTCCAAGACAGTGTTTTATTTAGCCTTTTGATGGTCTGATAGTAGAGATGATCCTATGGGCTTTTTAACCCATCCCTCCTTATTCTAGCATTTTCCTTCGTGAAGTGTGTCAGACATCTACCAAAGAAGAGTCTAGGGTTCCCATCCATGCTGTTCCCAAACAGCATCAGACAGACATGGCTGTGCTTCCACTGAGCAGGGTGCTCTTGAGACAAATCACTTAATCAAGCTGAGCTTCAGATTCCCTGTTCATCAGTGCAGGATTAACAATAACTGTTTTTAGGGTCCTGGTGGGTTGAAACAAGAGATTGTTCCCCAAGAAGCATATGCCTGTCTGCCTCGCCAGAAAACCTCGTAAAACACGTGTTCCAGGTTTACTCGTTCTCTCAAGAAAAGACTTAAGTGAGAGAAATGGGTAGGAGCATCGCAGCATTGAGCCTATACAAGCAGATACGTCACTGGTAAACTTTTCTCCCCAAAGAACAGTAGTAATAGTGTCACCAGTGATCCACACCTTGATAGTGATCAGTTCAAGGAAGGAGTTGCTCTGTCTGCATTTTATTGTTCACACTACTGTGCGTATCTACTGGCTTCATGATGCTTTAAAGCCAATATGTGAAGAAATGTCTGATCAAAGATTAAGTTTAGCTTTGGGATCTAGGCTCCTTTAATAAAACAAAAAAATATAATAGAACAAAATGAATCCTTGTTTCTCTCAGTCAGGCATGCAATAATGAAATGAGGTACAGCTCCAGTAAAAGACTTTATTTTCAAGAGATTTTAGATATAAGCAAGCGTCTAAGAGTCACCTTGGATCAAAGTACACAATATCCCATATTATTTATCTGGGAAGAGAGCTTGACCCAAGCTTTCCTCCCTTTGTTATAGCTCTTAGTCACTGGGCCTGCCAGTATGAATGGCCTTGTGAAGTGGGAGACTGGGTTTTGCTGATGTTCATAAATGATATTGGGGCGGGCGGGGGGAGGAAGAATAATGATTCTTTTTTATTGGAACTTATTTTTTTCTCCAGACTGGTGAACCATGTTCAAGGGTTTAACAAACAAACAAACAAATAAATAAATAAATGTGATTCTCAGTGGTTAGCCGTTGCCTGCGTGTATTTAAAGAACAGGATCAGTTTTATCCAGGGAGAGTAGGAAGGAAGTGAGAAATGAATATTTGAAAAATGTTTTAACTTCACTTTTAGAGGACTGTTGAGTCCACACAAAAGTAAAAATGTGTTTTTCATGTGTTTTCAAAAAACCTAGGATCTAGGTTTATTATATTTGGATTTGTCTCCTTATTATATTTGGATTTGTCTCCTGTACTTTGGCAACTGTGTATCAGTTAGCGGTGGTGTGAACTGCTGGGCGATCATTACTGACTCTGAGCACAGACCCTTATCAATCACCCTGGTCTGAGGAGCAGTGAAGAGTGTGATTTTAGACTCAGATTTGTTTTCAGTTTGGTTTTGTATTAACAGGACCTGCTTGATTTTAAAATGAATGTAGATTTTGTTTTACCTAGTATCAGAAAATAATCTTCATTTTTATCCTCCTAGATGTGAAGTAGAAAATCGATACCAGGGAAATCCTCTCAAAGGAACATGCTATTGTAAGTGTTTTCACAATTCATATTTGTCTAGAGGCAAAATAGCTACGTAAAACTTCATACTTACTTTAACGTGATTTGAAAATGTAAGTGCTATAAGAATATAGCAACCATTCGTGGAGGTGTGTCCTAATACGATGCGTTTCCATTCTATCACACTTACTACATTTGTGTTAATCACCTCTTTAGGAACTAACAAATAAAATATTTAATGATTAACTTATAGTAAAAGGCAAATCTAGCAAGGGGACCAGATCTTTATGGGTAAGTGCATTTTCTTCCTATAGAAAAATCCACATAGTAGGCAAAGTTACAGAACCAGGGAAATGGAGGTAATGTTTTGCCATACCCACTATAATTTTGTACCTGCTCTCCTGGGTTGAATAGCATCCACTCAAAATTCACACCTACCTGGAACCTATATACGTCTCTCTCTCTCTCTCTCTCTCACACACACACACACACACACACACACACACACACACACACACAATTTATGTACAATGCATACACATATATGCATATATCATGTGTGTGCATATATGACGTATGTGAATATATATACATATATCTCTTTTAGAAGAAACCAGAGGAAAACTTCATAACTTTATGTAGGGGAAAGAGTTCTCACATATGAATGTTTTTTGTTTTTTGGGTTTTTTTTTGGATTCTAAAAGCACAACTCATAAAAGAAAAAATTATATGTTTTTAATTTTTAAAAATTTTTATTTATTTTTGAGAGAGAGAGAGAGAACACAAGAGGTGGCGAGACAAAGAGAGAGGTAGGCACAGAATCTGAAACAAGCTCCAAGCTCTGAACTGTTAGCACAGAGCCCAATGTGGGGCTTGAACTCCCTATCCATGAGATCATGACCTGAGCCGAAGTTGGACACTCAACCAACTGAGCCACCCAAGCACCCCAGAAGAAAAATATTTATTAGGACTTTATCAAAAGTTAAAACTTGTATTTAAAAGAACACCATTAAAAAGTAAAAAGCCACAGAGAAAATGTTTGCAAATTATATACTTGATAAGGAGCTTATATCCAGAATATATTAAAAAAACATTTTTACAACTGAATGAAGAGACAATTCCAGTTGGAAACAAGGAATGATTTGAATAGACATTTCACCAAAGAAGACAGTTGGCCAAACATGAACAAAAGACATCACACATTTGGGGTATGTGTATTAAAACCACAGTAAGACACGCCTGTAGAATGACTAGAATCAAAAGCCAGTACTGTGACTTAATAGAAGGTAACTGGATTTTCACCTCAGCTCTACATTCAGTCTGTTGAATACATCTCTTTGTTAAAGTACATTTAAAAAATCCTGGTCTCACCAGATATAGTTGGAAAGGTGTAAGGTATTTTAATAACCTTTTCAGTTTATTATGTATACTATCCTTTGATATCATACCCAAACTAGACAAACAGGTCATTTCTTAAAGATAAGTTAAATGTGGAACTCGAAACCCTATCACTGAATTTTTTGTAATCTGGTACATTACAACCTGTCTTGGAAAATAAAGCCAATACCAAATACCAAGTTTTAGCAATGCTGTGGGAAACTGGAACCTTCGTGCACTCATTCTTTGTGGGAATATAAAATGGTGTAGGCACTCTGGCAAACCATTTGGCAGTTTCTTAAACAGTAAAAAATAAACTTAAC
Source organism: Suricata suricatta (assembly GCF_006229205.1). Lineage (NCBI taxonomy): Eukaryota > Metazoa > Chordata > Mammalia > Carnivora > Herpestidae > Suricata > Suricata suricatta. The sequence continues at coordinate 77,377,747 of NC_043711.1, read as the reverse complement.
AACAGCTCTCCCTTTCCCTTTTTCTCTGGCCCCTGGCAGTCACCATTCTGTTTTCTGTTTCTATAATGTTGGCTGCTCTAGGCACCTCATATAAGTGGAATCATACAGTATTTGTCTTCTGTGACTGGCTTATTTCATTTGGCATAGTGTCTTCAGGATTGTTCCAAGTTGTAGTGTATGTCAGAATTTCCTTCCTTTTTAATCTTCCACTTTATGTATACTATTGACGGACCTCTGGATTGCTTCCATCTTTTGGCTCTTGTGAATAATAGCCATGATCTGTTTGGCTGCTCTGATCATGGTGTACAAATACCACTTCAAGATCCTACTTTCAACTCTTGTGTGTACTCAGAAGTGGAATTGCTGGGGTGCCTGGGTGGCTCAGTCGGTTAAGCATCTGGCTTCAGCTCAGGTCATAATCTAACCGTTCGTGGGTTCAAGCCCCACGTCAGGCTCTGTGCTGACAGCTAGCTCAGAGCCTGGAGCCTGCTTCCAATTCTGTTTCTCCCTCTCTCTGTGACCCTCCCCTGCTCATGCTGTCTCTCTCTCTCAAAAATAAATTTTAAAAAACATAAAAAAAGAGAAAAGAGTATTTAATAAAAAAGTGGAATTGCTGGATCATTTGGTAATTCTGCTTTTAATTTTTTGAGAAACTACCATCCTGTTTTCCACATTAGCTGCACCATTTCACATTCCCGCCAGTAGTGCACAAGGTTTCTAGGTTTTCCACATCCTCACCAACACTTGTTATTTTCTTCTCCTCCTTCTCCTTTTCCTTCTCCTTCTTCTTCTTCTTCTTCAGTAGCCATCCTACTGTGCATGAGGTGGTGTCTCATTGTGGTTTTGATTTGTATTTTCCTAATGATTAATGATGTTGAGCGTCTTTTCATGTCCATTTGTATATCTTCTTGGGAGAAATATCTATTCAAGTCCTCTATTTTTAAATGTTTAAGTGTCCAATTTTCAAAGGTTGTTGAGTTGTACAATAGACCTTTTAGAATTAAACTATACCATCTTTGGGCAGCTCTTTCTGCCCATGGGTCCTGTCCCCATGTTTTAATAAAACCACCTTTTTTGGACTAGAAAAAAAAAAATCTATACCATCGTTGGCCATTAGACTCTCGTTAAAGCTCTGTTCTTTTGCTGCATCATTTTAGTGTTTGAATGCTTTCTTGCTTTCTAGAATAAGATAGTCAGTGCACATAGTCAGACCTGGAATCGGCCATTTTTCCATGGAGTCTCGATTCCTTTTATATCATTAATTTATAGCTTTGTATCCTTAAGCAAAACCTATCATGTAATAAATGTACAATTAATATTTGTAGGTGAGTGAGGTTGGAGCCTAAAATCTCAACCAGGGTCATGATACAAGGAGAGGTTGATAGGTTATTCCAAATAAAATAATACTGCCCACAGACTTTATTTCCTTTGAAAAGCTTCCCAGTTCACAGTTATAAGTGAACTAAAAGTGTTTCATGGCTGTTGAATATTTATAAGAAAATCAGTCTGTGTCTCTAAAGACTTGTTCTGTTTCAAGTTTTGAATATACATTTCTTTCTTTCTATAGATACCCTTCTTATTGACTATCAGTTCACCTTTAGCCTATCCCAGGAAGATGACCGCTATTACACAGCCATCAATTTTGTGGCGACACCTGATGAAGTAAGATTTTAAAAGTTTTATTGCTTAGTTTTGAATTCATGTGGCTCTTTTTCTTGATTCTTACAGATAGAAGCACTACATTAGCATGGTCTCCAAAGTGGAGTACGCAGGACTGTTTAGAGGTATAGGAAAGGAATGTTAGGATCTGCGTTTTATCTCCTCTCCATCTCAAAGGCAAGAGTGGCGTTGTTAAGATTTATCAGGATCTGATACACAGGCTGACACTGACTCCACACACACTTGGTTTGCAACCATCAGCCCATCGCTGCCCCATACAGGAAAGGAGAGCAGACTTCAAGCGAAGCTCCCCTGTTAGAGGGCACATGGCAAGGCCCAGAGTTACTCTCAAAATGGAGCAGACACTTAACAAGTACCTGCAAAGAAACTGCAGATTGAAATGAATGGCAGTGATACAAGGACGATGGCAGAGATGACACTAATGTGCCTAGAATGAGGTGTTAGGCTCAGTAGGAGATAAAACAGTAAAGGTGCAATCGGGTCCAACAAGAAGTTGACCAGAAATTATTAAGATGACTGAAATGTGGATTTGTATCTTTTTTCATTAATGATGATCCATAACCTGCCATAAGGTACCACCTAGGGGTAGAAGGGAGCCAACGTAGCATGACTTTTAAAAGTGAAGCATCTAGACCATTTCTTTATCTATACGATTTCTTCAACGAAATATAAAGTCATTCAATGGCCAGTCCAGTGCATAATGAAATTTCACTAAACTTGATGATAATTTATTTAGGAACCTCTTTGAAGCTTTCTTATTTCTCATCAACATACACAAAGCCATTTACTGTCACAAAATTCCTGTTACAATAAACATGACGAACAATACGCAGAAGACAATATGACAGTAGGCCCATTTATATTCCTTTGTTAACAAACATTATTAAATTTTAAAAAACGAGTAAATTGGTAGTAGAACAAAATCCAGAGTGTGGGATGTTTACTATACAATGAAATGAAAGTAAGATACGTTTTTTAAAATCCATTTTAAAGGTAACATTAAGGAAAAATGTACTAGAGAAAATGTATTTCAGTGAGTGAATTTCTTTTTTTAAGTAAAAATAATAAATAATCTTAAATGAAAATATTATGTGGACACAATGTGTATGGTATCATTTGAGTGGTTGTGGTGACTGGAATTTTAAAAAGAAGGTTTTAGGATAAGGTTATAGCAAAAGTACCACACGGGAAATTTATTTAATACCTTATTCCTGACCAAGTGGTTGAAGTAGTCTGTCTTTCAGAATGTGATTGATGATGTTGTTGATTTTATTTTAAGTAAGCAGACTTCTGTTAATACTTCTTAATGAGGCGAGGAATAACTACGAAAATCTTTTGACCTCTCTGGAGTTCCCTGTTTATCTTATGACAGAATATTTAATAGAGTTAGCCAGTGTGTATGTTCTATTATAAAAGCACTAGGATTTCAAGTTTATTGATCCTCTCCAAAAGAAGTAATTATTACTAGTGTGCTTCCAGTAAACATAAACAAACACTTGAGCTGCCCCTTGTAGGAGGAAGATAAGGTTTTATCAGTAAATGAGAGGTAACTAACTGCTTTGTGAGAGAAACTTCTGGATTGGAGATCACATTTTGAAAATGGCTATTTGGAAGTGTTTCCATTGTTGTGATTTTGTGCTGTGAATACCATTACAAATCTTATTGATTTGACTTGTTTTTTGATCTCTCCCAAGATAAGGAATTTCAGCAGACTGGATCTATTTATAAAATATAAAAGTACAACATTTGATTTACTTGCGAAAATAGTTCTTTGACCACAAGAAAGAGATTTATTAGTCAAATTTCAGTGAAAACTAAAAATTAGCATCAGTTTACCCCAGGTAGCCTGCAGTGTACTTCTTCCCATTCACTTAGCACATTTCTCAGAGACGTCTTCTTCAGTCATTGAAATCAAGAATCAAAATAACCTTCAAATTGTTATCTCTAAGTGATAAATTATATTTCAAAGATAATGAGGAATATTCAGTCATATTTCTCTTGAAATAGTATTTTTAGTTAGACAAAAATGTTTTTTTCAAATCCTGAATGGAAACAAAGTATTTTTTTAGTGTATGATCCCTTTTTATTTATTTTTATTTTTTAATAGTTTATTATCAAATTGGTTTTCATGTAACACCCAGTGCTTCTCCCCACAAGTGCCCCCCACCACGACCATCATCCCCTTCTTTCCCTCCCTCCCCCTCCCGCTTCAGTCCATGGTTCGTTTTCAGTATTCAGTAGTCTTTCATGATTTGGGATACAAAGTATTTTTTTAGGTTAGTTTATTTCAGCATTATATGCTTTTTTTTTAAAAAAACCATTTCCATTTTGGAGAGCTTTACAATATATATATAATCTATCAGTTCAGAAGTACATAGGTTTAATTTATAAGTACACATAAACTGGGGCTTAAGTGTTTATGTATTGACATAAGCTCTCCAGACATTTGGAGCCCAACTGCCTAGATGATCCTTACGAGGCTGCTTCCCCTAACATAGATCATAGGATTTAAGTCACTGTGCTCTGGTGAGGGGATTTTTCATGGAGTTAGGCATTTGATAAAGCATTAAATTACATGTACTTTTAAGAGAGAGAAATGAAACTTACTTGGGATATATTGGTTAGAAATGTTACTCATATTTTATAAGTGTGAGTTTCTTTTAAGATATTATAAATTATCTGTTTTATAATTAAGAAAATTATGAGTGGTAAAATTGAATTACTCTTTTATTTTAAAATCTGGAAATTGTTATAATTAATTTTTTGTTTGTACCTTTCATCAGCAAAACAGGGATTTGGACATGTTCATCAATGCCTCCAAAAACTTCAACCTCAACATCACCTGGGCTGCCAGCTTCTCAGGTAAAGACACACCTAGAGAAGACCTTCCAAGTGGAGGTCTTGTGATGAGAGGTGTGATGTAGGAGTTAAGGTGGCTCTGGGGCCAGGGAGGTGGATTTGAAACCCACTTTTGCCACTTACTACCTGGGAGATCTTGAACAAGTGTCTAAACCCCTCTCTAGCCCTTAGGGTTATTTGTTGTAAAGAAAAGATAACAGTACTTACCCCTAGAACTGCTGTGTAGATGAACTTAGGTTACACGTGCCAGCGCCTACCACGGAGTCAGGCTCAGTACGTGCTCACCACCCCTGCCCTGCTACCAGCTTTAGTAGCATCGCTGCAGCCACTGTTTTGGCACTCCCATCATCCTCCCGGTCCCCGCTTCAGAAGTAAAATAAGGAAATGACTCAGAGTTTCAAGAAATGGAAATATTTTAAATAGAATGCAATCTTAGTACGTAAAAGGAAGTATTCTTTGGGAATTAAATCAAGACTCAGAGCATAGTGTTTGCTATCTTGTTTATCTTGCTACGATTCACTAAAGAAAATCTGAAGAAGTAACAGGTGGGCCTGATGTAGTGCTTATGAACATAGCTTGGCAGACCCGGTGTGAACTCTGCCCGTTATTTACTGTGCTGCACTGTGCAGTCAGGCAAATTAGGCTTTCTGAGCCACTTTCTTCATGTATACAAAGGATGGTTAAAAAACCTAGCTGTGCAGAGCATGATGAGGATGAAATGACCTAATAAAGTAGTCCATGTAGTGATTGAAACATGGTAATTTCCCACTAAATGTTAACTGCATTTCTTTATTGTTATTCTTATGATACTGGTTTTTGGTCACAACACAACCAATCAGACTGAAGCAGAATTAAGCATAACCTTTGTATGTATTGTGTTTATCATATCTTAAAAGATATGCTATCTCAAGACATGTTTATCATGTCTTAAAAGGTTGTATAGAATTCAGAGAAGGTTTAGACACTTGCTGTGAGGAGACGCTTTTAAGGAAAAAGTCTGAATTACCAGAGCCTGGGAAGAAGGGCAACATCTCTGAGCATATGAATGCATTTCAATGATTCTCTCAATGAGGACCCAACAACCTGGGCTCCAGACATAGTATTTAATGCAGACATGGGGAAAAAAATCTATTTATGAGTGTGTAGGCACTAGAATTCCTGGCTAAGGGAGAATATGGAATATTGAAGGACTGTTGGGAAGAGGATTAGTTTATACCAGATTGGGGGGATTTAAATACAGTTGTAGCTAATAACAGGAGGGACTGAGTGATTCCCTAGAGCTCCTTCTGCCCGGCTGCTGTTGAGACATGAGGTCAGAGCTAGTTAGGAAGTGAGAGGGGACTCAGTCTCCCTGATAAGGGGGGTCAGGAACACCGACAAACAGGTGTAAAGGGGAAATGCAGAGCAGTTGAGGTGTTACGTGCAGAGTGAGAGCCTGTGCTTGTCAGCGGGATTCCCGTGGTATCTGTGTTTCCACAGCTACGTGTCATCTGCTTCAGTGCTGAGGGAGGTGCAGAGAGCCTGCAAAAGCATTCTGGTTAAGGACACAGCCTTGCGCTTCAGCCTTCCTGCTGCAAATCTCAACTCTGTTTCTTGCTGCCTGTGTGACCTGAGCCAAGTTACTAAATTTCTCCGAACCTCAGTTTCCTGATCTGTAAATGAGATTCATAAGAGTTGTTGTTAGACTTCAAGGAGATTGTGCTTCAAAAGGCTATTCCTGAAACATAGAGAGTGTTCAGTAAATGCTAAGTGTCATTATTATTGAGGACAGGTTTTGTCCAAAAAGTAAAAACTAAAATTAAAAAAAAAAAAATGGAGCTCTTGTAATTCATTCTTATCTTCCTGACAGCTGGAACCCAGGCTGGAGAAGAGATGCCTGTTGTTTCAAAAACCAACATTAAGGAGTACAAAGATAGCTTCTCTAATGAGAAATTTGACTTTCGCAACCACCCAAATATCACTTTCTTCGTTTATGTCAGTAATTTCACGTGGCCCATCAAAATTCAGGTAAGAAGTGCCTTTTGGTCTCACCTACAGACATAGTGAAATCTCTTCAGTGGAGACTAAATCCACTAATTTGGAACTTGAGGAAAATGAGGTGTACAGTATTGCTTTGTCTTTGGAGTATCTGTGGCAAAGGAGTGCTGAGCACACAAACACCTAAGGAAGGTGTGGTGGGGATGGCGTAAATCACCTAAGAAGGAAAATGATACGCGCTCTGGAAAGCAACTTGGCACATTAGAAGTTTGGTAACTACAACTGTATCCATTTCTTCACTGAGCACTTGTCACATAAAAGCCTATAGAGCTTCTAGTTCTGGGGTAAAGTGGGTATAAATGAAACACACTTCTAACCAGTGAGAGCCAGAGTGTGGGAAGCGCCATATGGAAAGATGCCACAAATGCGGGCAGAGTTTAAAGGAAGATAGAATGGAGTGTAATGGGCAGCAACGCAAGGTTGCCTGTAAGCGCACAGGCCCTGTAATCCAAGGTGGGGACGCGTCCTGGCTACTCCTACACAGATCGTGTAGCCTCTCCACACCTCAGATTTTTTGTGTATGTAACCTGAAAGCATTTCACCTGCAGCTGTCACCAATGTTATCAACCTTGATCCTTTTCTCTGTTCTCAGGGGACCAGTAGACTCCCTCTTATCCAAGACCCGTGACCTCCTTGTTGCTCTTCTATGTACCACTGTCCTGCAGGGCCTTGCCTCCCTACTTTTCTCTTTGACCCGCTTTGTGGAATTCAGGGCTGGGTGGACTTCCAAGCACTGGTTCACATTTAGGCATAGAAGCATGGTCGTAGGACTTGTTTGCCAACTCTCAGAAGCAAGTCATCACTGATCAGTGACAATGTGTTTGAAATGGTGATTTTATGTTCATGCCTTGGGACTGTGACTACAGAGCAATCTTTTCATTCCCGGAATGTGAGGATAGGCTCTGTGTTGTGTTTCTTTTCTCACCAACCACTTTCCTTTTTCTGTCTAGTGGTCTCCTAGTGTGTTCATGCTCTAATCTGCTTTTCCCTTTGCTCTTAGACACCCCCTGCTTCTCTCCTCAGCCAGCCTCCTCATAGTGTTGGCTCCCTATCTATGCTTCCTCTTACCCACTCACCCATCAGCCCACAGCAGTGCCTCCTTCCCTCACCACATCCTGAAACTGCCCTGTCTTAGCAGATGCTGGTCACTCTCTTCTCTCTTTCTCAGGGAGTGGTTTGAGTCTCTTTATGGCCTTCCTGGTCCTTTTTTCCCCTGATGCTCTGGCCAGGCTCTTCAGGGAATCTCCTTCCTTAAATATTGGGGTTGTCTGGGAATCAGGCACCTCCCACAGTTTGCCTGGGTAATTCCATCCCACCTGTATTTAAAATGATTCTGACACTCTCTGTATTGATGATTCTCAGTGCTGTCTCCAGCCCAGCTTGTACTTGAGCTCCAGACCAATGTTCTCGGTTGTTGCCTGGGCATCTCTCCCTGGACAATCACATACTCCTGCCTTTGGCACATAGTCCTATGACCTCGGCCCCAAACCCCATGCCTCCTTTCTCAGTGAATGACACCACCATTCTTCCAGTTCCTTTTGCTTTTCTGGTTAGGTGTTTATATCAAGGTTAAATTAACCATTAGTAATAAATTGAGTTATCTTCTTTCTAGAAGAGATTATATAAGATTAGGACTAAGTGAACCTTGAGTACTTGATAGATCTCTCCTGTAAAATCATTAGATTTTGGTGTTTTATTTGTGGAGATTTTTTAAAGCTATTGATTCAGTTTCTTTAAAAGTTATAGGATATTTTGGATTTTCTTTCTGTTTGAATAATTTAAGATAATTTTTTCTAGATATTAATTTATTTCATTTTTTCAAATATATAGACACAAAGTTATTCACACTATCCTCTTATCTCATCTTTGTATCATCTCTGCTTCAGAGTACTGAATCATGCCCTTAAAAATGGTTAAAATGGGGAGTGCCTGGGTGGCTCAGTTGATTAAGCTGAGCTCAGGTCATGATCTCATGATTTATGGGTTCAAGCCCTGCATCAGGCATGTAATGTTTACCCTAATTATAAAAAGTTTTAAATATCACAGCAAGATTTTTTTTTTTGGTAAATATAAGACACACTTACTCTAAAGTTTATACGAAAAGGCAGAGAGTCTACAGTAGCTGTAACAGGTGTGAAAAAGAGGAATAAAATGGGAGGACTCACAGTATACAGTGTTAAGGCTTATTGTTTAGCTACAGTAATCAAGACTTTGTTGGTGGTGGTGGAGGCATAGACAGATCAAGGAATAGAATAAAGAACCCTGGAACAGAACCATATAAATATGACGATCTGATTTTTGACAAAGAAACAAAGACAGTTAATTCAGTGGAGGAAGGAAAGCCTTTTCAAATAAGTACTTCTGGAATAATTGGACAACCACAGACAAATAAGTGAACTTTGATCTAAACCTCACGTCTTACACAGAATCAGCTCATTATGGATCTCACCTTTTTTTTTTTTAAAGTAAAATGGCTATTTATTCAGCCTCTTGTCATGTCAAAATGTTTTGTGCATATGCCACTATAATTAACAAACCCTCTGTAACAGACAGAACTGTACATCAAATTGTATTTCATGTTACCTCATTATATAAAAATATAAAGCAAAAATGATTTATCATTTCCATGTAACATTACTATTAAACAGTTCAGCAGTTGATGTGAAGCACGAAATCTTAGTAAAATATGACACAGGAAGAGCGTAATGTAATTCTCTCTAGACTTGTCATAATTTGTTATGAATATACAAAGACAAATTTTTTAAATGTTCTGTTTACTGAGATTCTGGCAATAGCTGTATGTAACAAGACACAGCATACCAGGCCTGCCACTCAACTTGTTTATGGTCTCAGCTTCAATCTGAAGCTGTTTAAAAAAAAAAAAATCAAAAGCCTGGTTTTTTTTGTTTTTTTATACATGCTAAGTATTTTGGCAAATATACTGTTAAACACAGTAAGGAATTTAAGATAGCAAGAACAAGAAGTTAATAAAAAGCACCTTTGTCTATCTGAAATGATGCCTCTCCAAAGCCAAAGTGTAGTCAGAATTATTTCAAATGTTATAACGCATTCTAATACTAAAAAACATTCAGTATGATTGAAGTGGAGGTAAGTCCCAGAACTCTGGGGGCTCTGCCGTGCTGCAAAGGGCTGTTTCTCCCGTTCACTTGATGGAGTCCAAGGATGTGAAAGGGCGAGACCGCTGTGCCCAGCTCTGCCCTCCCATGAAGCATGGCTGCTGTGTCCTCAAAATAGGATGTCAAGGATAAAAGGCATGGTATTCTGCTAGCTAGAGGTAGCGCCCCCCACCAAAGTTCCTTTCCAAGATAAATGAAAGTATTTAAGGGGAAAAAATTAAAATACACTTATCTACAGAGTAAGGATTTTGAAATAATCAATGTAATCCTATTTCAGAAATGTTAACTGGAGTCATGTGGTCATTTCTGATTACATCTTAATGATGTATCCAGATTCAATTTCTGTAGACTTATCATTAGATTCTTCTAGTCAAGAGTATTAATTTTAGGGACGCCTGGGTGGCTCAGTCAGTTAAGTGTCCAACTCTTGATTTCAGCTCAGGTTATGATCTCACTGTTTGTGAGATAGAGCCCTGCGTTGGGCTCTGCATTGACAGTGCAGAGCCTGCTTGGGATATTCTCTCTCTCTCTCTCTCTCTCAAGAAATAAACAATAAAAAAATATTAATTTTATCCCCAAATATCGTAACCGCTAGCACAAGTGCAGTACATTATCTCCCAGAGTTTCTAGGCATGGGAAGAAGAAATAGCTGCTCAAGCAGCAGGCAACAATATGGTCCTTGCACACAGCAGCGTCTGAGTGGCTGCTGCATAGTCCGGACTAATTCTAGAAACAAGAAAATTCATGCATTTTTAGTAATTATATCAATTTTCACAGCTGAAATTTCCTTAGACATTGTGCTTTCCTTGTAAGAGTTTTAATGTTACAGCAAGTCAGGACTTGAACTAGCAGCCTTTGCTTCTCCTTATGGTGTTTCTAAACTTCTTTTTCTTCTTCTTTTTGTTCTTACTATTACCTGGTGTTCTTTACCTATTACATTTTGTCATTCTTTACTGCTTTTCTTCTTTTTTCCCCATATCCTCCTAATTCTGATAAGGACCGTGGTGATAAAGGTTTATCTTCAGGATACAGCTTGCTTACTTGCTTTCTTTCTTCTTTTCCTTTCTCTTCCTCTTCCCCCTTCTCCTCCTCCTCTTCCTCCTCCTCCTCCTCCTCCTCTTCCTTTCCCCCTCCTCTCCTTCCATTCCCCTCTCTCCTTTCTTCCCCCTCCTCTTCCCCTCCTTTCCCCCTTTCATGTCCTTCCCTTTTTCAGCTGGGTCCTTTCTCTTTTTTAAACTATCCTTACCCTCCACTCCAGTTTCTGATGTGCGGGTTTAAGAAGATTTATACAAATGGTTCTTCTTTTTCCTGTTTCTTTATTTTTTATCCTCATCTTCAGAATCCAAAGAAATGGTGAAGATAAATACCTACCAAAGTTCTTTTCTTTTTTTCTTTCTCTTTTTTTTGGATGAATTCCACTTCCACTTAATAATTTACCCCTGTTTTTCTAGTTCTTTCTTCCAGTTCTCATTCATTTTTTTCCTTCAAATTCAGCCAATGCCTTGGAGCCTTTCTGTTCCTTTTTTAGTTGTTCTTTCATTTCTTCCCCAGGCTTTGGTCAATTCAGATAATTTTGGATCGCTGGCCCTGAAGACTGGATTGGACCCCTTGATCTGGCCATTGGTATTGGGTTCACGTAGGCCACCCGCTGTCCCACATCCCCAAGTCAGACCTTGAGGGAGATCAGGCCAGGAAGGTGGCCAAAGTGGGCCTGCTGCTGGTCCGTCTGCTAACTCTGGATCATAGCTTTATTTTTTATTTTTTTAATTTATTTTTTATTTTTTATTTTTTTGGGGGGATCATAGCTTTAAATGTAAAATGTAAAACTATAAAACTTAGAAAAAGTAAATGGTAGAAGAACTTTGAATTAAAAAAAATTTTTTTTTAGTGTTTATTTTTGAGAGAGAGAAAGAGACAGAGTACAAGCTGGGGAGGGGCAAAGAGAGAGGGAGACACAGAATCTGAAACAGGCTTCAGGCTCTGAGCTATCAGCACAGAGCCCAACACGGGGCCTGAACCCACGAACTGTGAGGTCATGACCTGAACCAAAGTCAGACGTTTAACCGACTGAGCCACCCAGGCGCCCCTTGAAGAACTTTGTATCCTAAATCTGGGCAAAGATTTTTAGATTTGACAACAAAAACATGACCCATAAAGGGAAAAATTGATAAATTGGACCACCTCAAGACTGAAAGCTTTTGCTCTATGTAGTAAGACCCTGGCAAGAGGATGAAACAGTAGGCTACATACTGGGAGAAAATATTTTCAAATCATATTTCTAACAAAGCACTTGTGTCTAGAATAGAACAGTACTCAAAACTCAGCACTTTAAAAAAGCAGTACTCTAATTAGAAAATGGTGTGAAAAGACAGTTCATCAAGGAGATTATACGTGATGGCAAATAAGGACATGAAATGTTCAGATTCAGAAGCCATTAAAGAAATGCAAATCAGAACAACAATGAAACATCACTGCATACCTATCAAAATAGTGAGAACACCAAATGCTTGAGAGAATACAAGGAAATTGGATCACACATACATTGCTGGTGGGAAAGTAAGATGGTACAGCCACTCTGGAAAGTAGTTTGGCATTTTCTTATAAAACTAAACTAAACCCAGCACTTGCATTCCTGGGCATTTACTCCAGAGAAATGAAAGCCGGTGATGACACAGACACCTGTACGCCCATATTTATAGTACGTCCAGCAATATTCAGGAGCTTTATTCGTACTGTCCCTAACTAGAAACTACCCAGGTATTCTTCAGCAGGTAAATGGCCACACTGTGCTACATCCATATCATAGAGTAATACTCAGCAATAAAAAGAAATAAACTAATCTTAGGTGGCAACCAGGGATTTAGGTTGTTTGACCCCACAGAGGCTGAGCTCTAGGCTCCAGTCAATACAATTTCAATTTGGTAACATCTAACACTATCTAATTAATAGATCAGATACATTCATAAAATGTTTGATTTGGGGTCTAGTAAATATTATTTCTTGGCTTGTTTTAAGTTGAGGTTGTTTTCATACTGACATACCTTATTATTTCTGAATCTGATTGAACTTTAGGCTTTGTTGCATATAGCTGAAAAATGAGTATTTTTAAGGTTCTTAGTGAGAATCTCATGCTGCTGACATGTTTCCCGTTTAGAAAGAGGGCTCCATGCATATGAACAGGCTCTTGTGCTGGAGATAGTCGTGCTCTTGCCAATGCTGAGCTCTAGTTTTTTTCCTCCCAATGCCCTGTTGCTCCACCCTCTGAAAGCCACTGAAATGGTTTTAGAACATTTCCTTCTAGAGGGATCTCTTCCCCACACTTACTTTTAAAAAGTACTCATTTTAAGTTTAAGAGTCCTTTAAAGAGATACTGATTTTCTTCATGATTTTTTGGTGTTCTTACCTGGGCTGGATCACTCACTTGAATAAGATCCACTTATGAAAGCTGTATTCAGGAGCACTTTCGAAAATAAACTATGGCATGCTCATCATTTAGTTTGCCAAGCTTTCCCTGAACAAGCAGGTAAGTTCGATTGGAAATGTGTCTTGTTGCTCTGTGGTACAACTAACTGTAGTATTTGCAGGCAGCATAAGTAGAGCTACGGCATTGTGCCTCTTGGGTGTCTTCACGTGACACCCGTTCTCTGTGCACTTGGGGCTGTATGTGGGTGTGTGCCATGTGGAGGTTTCTGACTGCATCTTCCTGGACAGGTCCAGAGGGGCTGTACGCTTCCGTACTGCTCTGTTTTCCTCAGAGCCTTAACTATTCTAGATACAGTGAGCTCTTCAACATATCCGTGTACACTTAGAGACTATCCAGATTCTGTAAAAATGTAGAGACTAAGGAAGAGAATAAGGACGTGTCTAAATGAGGCAGGATGGGCCATTCAGTTAAATTTTAGTATGGCTTTCAATGCAGGGCAAAACCTTTTTGTCTTTGATTCTCATTTTTTAAAGCAAAATAACTGAAGAAATCTAGTTCTCAGAATTCAGGTAAACATTGGCGCTTTAAAAATGGTTATGCTGAACTCAAGTTCCTTCACTCTGAACCAATCCCAGGATTCTTTTCCATAATTAGGAACAGATCAAAACCTATAACTGCTAACTGAGGGAATTTGAAACCAACCGTAAAAATCTTTGTAGATGCAGTTAAAAAAAAAACAAAAACCCACCCAGACTGAAAAGGCCTTGTGTGTAGGAGGGTGGTGGGTGTGTTGGGGCCAGTGGTGCGTGTTTTCTGGTCTGTTGATCCTGTGGGTGAGCGGCCCTCCCTCAGCCTCTGCTTTCTGGAAGCGATCCTGGGTGCCCTCGCCAGTATGTAGGGGCTCCGCTGGCAGAGGAAGGTAGGTAGTCAGGATAGAGAAGGACGGGCAGAGTGGGTGAGGTGGGAAGGTGGGCAGTGACGCTGGGGCTCTGGCTTGTTCCTGGCTCTGCGGCAGAGGTTGTTGCTGTACTGTGGAATGAATAGTAAAGCCTTCTCCACTCTGGGCGCTTCATCTGCTGGTCTGTGTAAGAGGCTAGTGTTCACAAGTGAAAGCAACACAGAATTTGTATTGAGAACTGGGCATTCATTTGGACGTTAGGGTTTTGTTTATAGGTGCTAACAGGATTACTCCATGAAGCAAAGGATGTATGAAACTTCATTGACTCAGATATACTTTGTTTTGGTAACAGTTTTATTGAGATACAATCCCCAAACTATACAGTTCACCCATTTAAAGCACACCATTTAGTAGTTCTTAGTATATTCACAGAGTTATGTAACTAGGCCTTCAGTCAATTTTAGATTATTTTCATCACCCCAGAAAGAAAGCCTGTACTCATTAGCAGTCACTCCTCATTCCCCCTCCCTCTAGCCCCTGGCAACCACTGGTCTACTTTCTATCCCTATAGATTTGCCTATTCTGGGCATTTCATAGTAATTTAATTAACCTAATATATGGTCCTTTGAGACTGCCTTCTTTCACTTAGCATACTGTTTTCAAGATTCATTTATATTTAGTATGTATGAGTACTTAACTCCATTTTAAGATTGGATGATATTTTATTGTATGGTTATATATACCACATTTTATTTATCCTTTCATCTGTTGATGAATACTTGGTTTGTTTTCACTCTTTGGCTACTGTGAATAATGTCAGACACACTTTTAATGTTTATATTATTGTACAATAATAATGATGATATATGTACATACCCTCCTAGTGTCAGATATCTGTACCTTAAAAGTTTTAAGAATTATAAAGCCACGTGAAATACATTTAGAACCAAGCTACTTAAAGCAGAAGTCTTTCTTTGTTTCAAAGTGGCATTTAAGGTTCTTGTGCTACCTTGTGATTTTTGTTAGGGTCATTATTTATTATTCCTTCTTGAAAGCCTCCTCTCTTTCACTTTCCATCTATGGCTTTGGCTGTTTCTTTTTAGTTTTTCAATACCGTTATTCCCTTGGATTTCCCCTGCACCCGTTCTTCCTGGACAGTTTCATCCACACCATCTGTGAATACCACCTATGGCTGGAATGGGTAAATCTCCATTACTAGCAGACCTCCCTCCTGTGACCTCCACGTCCAGGACCCACTCGGCTTCCGTTAACATGCACTCACTCCGCAGACTTTGTGCCCCACGCAGCAGCCTTGAACGGACAGAAGGAGCTGTCAGATGCTGGGTGGCAGGATGTGCCCACATGCTTCTGGGGGCCCTGGGAGGAGAGGGGAGTGCCCCATGCCACCTGAGCCTGAGTGAGGGTGAGCAGTAACAGGGCTGAGTCTCAGGAACAGGAGGTTGGGGAGTAGGGGTGTTTGGGGTGGGGAACGGGCATACCCAGTCACTTTCAGGAACTGCCAGCAGTCCAGCAGAGAAGTGGCAGCGCTGTGAGTTAGGTGGAAGATGATTTAGGCCATTGTCCCCACATGCCCCTTCTAGTATAGTTACATCGTTGTTTTCAGGGCCTCTGTCAATTTCTGTGTCACTGTTCTGAGGGTGATGGTATTGGAAAGATGCCAACAGAGACCGGAAATGGATAAAACACCCTTGAATACAGGGAAAAGATCTGTCTGTTACCCACAAACTGTTGCAGGAGCAGGAGACAATTCAGCCATGGCCCACTGGAAGGCAGGTTCCCAGTCCTCAGAGTCCAGAGGGCACCCCTGCTTGGAGGTGAGCCCAGCAGCTCTCAGGGAGGGTCCCTTTGCCATCTCACCAGGGTGAGGTGACGGTCAGACTGAGGGAAAACAGGGTTTTTGTCCCTGACTTCTGACTCTTCTAGAGACTGCTCAACAGCAGCCAATAACTGGTAAAACCATAGTGAAACGCTGTGCACTTCCTGCAAAGTAGGAGAGCAGGTCAGTTCCAAGACACATCCCAGCTGGCACAGATGTTCTAAGTCCCGGCTAGCCTAGGCTGCTGGCCCAGCTGAGGCCACCATCAGGAGGTTGAATAATACACTTGGACTAATTTATTATTTTTTCTATCACTTGTATGATCTTTTTTGCATTTACTTTTATTATGGAAATTTAAAAACTTTTTAAAAAGTAAAGAGAACAGAATATTGAACCCAGTGTGCTCATTACCCAGTTGTAATAATTACCAGCTCAAGGTCAGTCTTGTTTCATCCATATGTTAGCCTCTTCCCCCATAATCATATTATTTTGAAGCAAATCCCGGGTTTCCTATTATTTCATCCTTAAATATTTCAATATATATAGAATCTCTTGATGGCCCTCTTTGTAAAATTAGGACGTTTGTATCCTCATCTCTTTCTTTTCTTCTACCACTCAACTCTTTTGACAACTTCTAGAACAATTCAATCCTCTAACACCAGACTGTGCAGACTGGGATGGCAAATTCTTGGTCTCCAACCCGAGCTGGCCTCTCAGCACTAGTCAGCAATCATTCTGACAATATCAGAAAAAGCTCTCAGCACCTTTAGAAAAGTTGCAAAAAAAAAAAAAACCCCACAAAGTTCTGATACCAGCCTGAAAGCTCTTGTACCTACAAGTATACATCCATCTAGCGCATACTTATGACGTGTTTGCACTAAGTGATGCCTAAAATGGCTAGGTCAAGAAATAACAAATAAAATAAAATACTCATTAGTGATCAAAAGGTAACCCACAGAAGAACTGAAAAGAAACCTAAATAAAGGTGGGGACCTCTGGAGAGAAACCTTTAGAAGAGGAAATAGGGAGCAGGAATTTCTGCTGTGCATGATGAGTTCTTTGGTCCTTGTGGATGTTTCAGCCAAGTGCAGTATATGTAGTTCTCAATGACTTTTAAATTACTGATGATCATGATAAAATGGAATCGGAATTCTGGAGAGTGGTGGGAGGAATGGCTGGAAGGACAAGTGGGGAAGAAAGCACAGGGCAGTATTGAGGCGGGAGGCTGGGAGTGCACGGATGGTGAGTGTTAGCGCGCATGTCTGGAAGGAGCGGCTCAGTGGTATTAACTTGCTTTGAGGCTCTGAGCGAAGCCTGGGTATACAGTTTCTGTGCCAGCACAAACCAGCGTTAGGGGGCTCGTATGTGAGGCCAGCTGATGGACACTGGGATCCGATCCAGAGCCTGTGGTCTCAACATGGGGTTCCATATAGAACTTCCATTTGTTTTTGTTTTGTTTTTAAGAAAATTATTTTATTTTTGTTTTTAGTGTTCCTTTATTCTTTTTTAACATACATAAAGAGAGCTCAAGAGAGAGTGTGAGAAGAGGAGGGGCAGGGAGAGAGAGAGAGACAGAATCCCAAGCAGGCTCCACGCTATCAGCACGGAGCCCAGGAACCATGAGATCATGACCTGAGCCAAAATTAAGAGTCAGAGGCTTAACCGACTGAGCCACCCAGGCGCCCCAGAATGCTTCTTTTTAAAGTTTATTTAAAACTATTATTTATTTAACTTTAACTAAAATTAAAAATGGTTTGTTTTCCAGTGAAGCTGTTAACACCCAAACTATTAACTTCGCTATGAAGTTTATAACAAAGGTTGACCTATATTTAATCTTAGCTGATATTTGAATAGTTATATATGCACTACACAGTGACATCTGTTCTTTTTATCAGAGCATACCCTCCCAATCAGACAGAAATGCAGAAGTAACAGTGTTATTTTCATTTTGTCCTATTCTAGTAAAAGATTCTAATTTCTAGAATTCATAAACTCAAAACTCTTCACACAGATTTATTTTTTTCTTATTCATGTCTGAAGAAGAGCTTCTTTAAGAAATTTACATTTTACAATCTTTGAAATATAAGAATGGTGTGGAATCTGTTGTTATATATGCAGCTTCTACATTCTTTAAAAGTCATCTTTAAAATATAAGCTAACATACATATCGCTGTCCAACAGCCCGCTATTCATATATTCCTTTAAGCAACATTCAAGTACATTTGTGCTTTGATGTTTCACATTACTTTAGAGCTCATTTCTAGTTTTCAGTAATGGAAACTGTGTACCCAAAAAGATTTCTCAAATATTTAATAAATGCAAAACAGCCGTTATGCAAATGTAAATCACTTTACAGCTTTTTCATCTATCGTTTTTATGCATTTCCCATCAACCATGTCATTTCCTGTGCTTTTGGGAAGCTGATAAATCTTTATCTTTGCAATCTCAGCACGCCTGTTTTCTCAGCACAGCCGAACAGTCCGTACATTGCAGGTTTCTGAGCACAGAGTAGTCACTCGGCCGTCTCGGGCGTAGCCGTGAAATCTGATAGCATTTTCAGCCATTTCAACTGCGGGACCACCTTGTTAGCTGCTTCCAAGCAATTTATTAGAAGAGAGAGCCAATCCCCAGTGGAGGAGCAGGTGGCAGAATGAGGAAGGGAGTGTTTGGACTGGGCAGCGGACAGGTGTCTCCCACTGCAGATGAGGGGCCAGGCCCCTCTGGTGACGGAAAGACCAAGTGCAGTAGTAGAGCGACCTGAAAACGCATGTTTGGCAGAAGCATGAAATTACTGCTTGGGAAATGCAGGTCCACCATGTCCTCCCCTAAACCCTAGGGCTAGCTGGGCTTCTGAATTTAGTTTCTCAGATTTATTTAATACGCCCAGAGGGTCCCTTGGGCAAGTACACCTTAATCAAACTTCCTGCTGAAAGTGGGGCAGAAGCAGGTTGTGGAAATGTAAGAGGACATGAATTCTAGATTTGCTGGAGAGTGGAGAGCAATACCTACTGTTGGAAAAGAGAGAATAATGATACTGTGAGTTTTGTTTTCAAATTGTAAAGACATTTTCTTCCTTGTATTAAGTATATTTTATTATAGGCAGTCCCCATTTTCTTCAGTGTCAGGCCACAAATACTTTAGTGTTTGTTTCAATGTTTATTTTGTAATAAATTGTGAAAGAAAGTTCTGACTGGAATATTATCTTAAGTGAAACTGAAAAACACGAAAAATGTTTAATTTTACAGTTAACAAAGTTTAAATTATGGTTGTAACTATGAGCCGATTCTTAGAAGAAAGAAAACTCTCAGTCAGGTCTAAGTTTTGGGGGAAGGTAGAGATAGGGTCATTATTTTTCCAATTACCCTATTCATTTATTTAGCACATATTTATTAAACACTCTTACGTGCCAGTCAGTGCTTTAGGCACTAGAGACATGTAGTTAGCAGCAAGGTCCCTGTCCTCATGGATCTTATTTTCTAATGAAAGAAAAAGACCATAAATAAATGTACATCTAGAAAACTTGAGCAAGCTAAGTAGAGCTGTGGCTTCACTTGTGCAGATAGATCGTGCTCAGAGATGGGACAGCACAAATGTAGTCCTTCACTTCAGATTTGACTTCACAGCATGATTCAGTAGTCAAGAGCCTCATCAATTTTCCTAAGGTCCCTTTAAGACTCCTCTTTGGAGTGTTTTGAAGGACTTGTGTTTTTACCTTCATATCTCTTGGGTTGATAATACTGCCAAGCCCTCATTTTGCTGTGGTTTTATGTGATCAGTTCTCCAGCAGTCACAGGACTGCTTTTGCAATTGGTTTGTATGTCTGATGGTCTGAGTAGGGACAGCCCAATTCATGCTTGTTGTCCCAGTGTAATTTTTTTTTTAATTTAAATTCAAGTTAGTTAACGCCTGGGTGGCTTAGTCAATTGAGCATCCGGCTTTGACTCAGGTCATGATCTCACAACTTGTGGGTTCAAGCCCCGAGTCAGGCTCTGTGCTGACAGCTAGCTCAGAGCCTGGAGCCTGTTTCAGATTCTGTATCTCTCTCTCTCTCTCTCTCACCCTCCCCTGCTCGCGCTGTCTCTGTCTCTCAAAAATAAATAAAAAACATAATAAAAATAAAAATAAATTCAAGTTAGTTAACATATAGTATAGTATTGGTTTCAGGAATACAATTAGTGATTCATCACTTACATATAAAACCTAGTGCTCATCCCAACAAGTGCCCTCCATAATGCCCATCACCCATTTAGCCCATCCCCCATCCATCTCCCCTCCAGCAACCCTAATTTGTTCTCTCCATTTAAGAGTCTCTCATGGTTAGCCTCCCTCTCTGTTTTTATCTTATTTTTCCTTTCTTTCCCCTATGTTCATCTGTTTTTTTTCTTGAATTCCACATATAAGTAAAATCCTATATTTGTCTTTCTCTGACATATTTCGCTTAGCACAATATATTCTAATTCCATCTACTTTGTTGCAAATGGCAAGATTTCATTCTTTCTGATCACTGAGTAATATTCCATTGTATATATAAACCACATCTTTATCCATTCGTCATCAGTCAGTGGACATCCTGGCTCTTTCCATAATTTGACTATTGTTGATAGTGCTGCTATAAGCACTGGGGTGCATGTGCCCCTTTGAATCAGCATTTTTGTATCCTTTGGATAAATACCAGGTAGTACAATTGCAGGCTCATAGGGTAATTCTATTTTTAATTTTTTGAGGAACCCCCACACTATTTTCCAGAGTGGCTGCACCAGTTTGCATTCCCACCAGTAGCAGTGCAAAAATGTTCCCCTTGCTCCACATCCTTACCAACATCTGTTGTTTCCTCAGTTGTTAATTTTAGCCATTCTGACAGTCATGAGGTGGTATTTCGTTGTGGTTTTGATTTGTATTTCCCTGAAGACAAGTGCTGTTGAGCATCTTTTCATATGCTGTTAGCCATCTGTATATCTTCTTTGGAAAAGTGTTCTTCACGTCTTCTGCCCATTTCTTCACTAGATTATTTGTTTTTTGGGTGTTGAGTTCGTTAAGTTCTTTATTGGTTTTGAATACTAATCCTTTATCCAAAATGTCATTTGCAAATATCTTTGTCCATTTTGGTGGTTCCCTTTTAATTTTGTTGATTGTTTCCTTTGCTGTGCAAAAGCTTTTTATCTTGATGAGGTCCCAATAGTTCATATTTGCTTTTGTTTCCCTTGCCTGCAGAGACATGTCTAGTAAGAAGTTGCTGCAGCTGAGGTCAAAGAGGTTGCTGTGTGTTTTCTCCTGTAGGATTTTGATGTTTCCTGCCTTACATTTAGATCTTTCATCCATTTTGAATTTATTTTTGTATGTGATGTAAGAAAGTGGTCCAGTTTCATTCTTCTGCATGTTGCTGTCCAGTTTCCCCAGCACCATTTGCTGAAGAGACTGTCTTTTATCTATTGGATAGTTTTTCCTGCTTTGTTGAAGATTAGTTGGCCATACATTTTTGGGCCCCTTTCTGGGTTCTCTGCTCTGTTCCATTGATCTGTGTGTCTGTTTTTGTGCCAGCACCACACTTGATGATGACAGCTTTGTAACGCAGTTTGAAGTCTGGGATTGTGATGCCTCCTGCTTTTGTTTTCTTTTTCAACATTGTTTATTCGGGGTCTTTTCTGGTTCCAATTTTAGAATTGTTTGTTCTAGCTCTGTGAAGAATGCTGGTGTTATTTTGATAAGATTGCCTAGTGTAATTTTTAATCGCGTTTCCCTTCTCTCTCAGAAGTTCTCAGTTTGGACAATAAGTTCATCACCCTGTCAGTCAGATTATAATCAACAAAGACTGACATGGTAGGTGGGGTGTTGAGCAAGGCTAGATGTTTCTAAGTGGTCAGTCTATTCATAAACACTTTTAGGTTAGGACTTTTGTTTCCCTACAAAACCTTGTAACTGTGGAGACTGGGCTCATCCAAGGAGATCCCCTTAATATGAGTCTTGGGTAATAGCTACACAGGCAGCCAATTTCTGCTGGCAACCAGTTTGTTGTGGTTTTGAATTAGACATGAACGTGGTGTGGCCCTGCTTCACCAAGAAGCCAGTTGTGATCCCAGCACTGAGGAGTGTTTTGTGGCACAGGGCGCACAGACATCTGCTAGTCCTGGAAAGGTACTATTAGCATCCGTATATCCTGGCACCCGACAGTGGGGAAAAGCATTTCAGGATTTCCTTAAGTCTAAACGATGAGGACATACTAATGGTTTAAAAGATGAAAATCTATCAACAGAATTGGATGGACTGGAATGTCTTACCTTCTCCTTCATTATATGTTGTAACCTGGAATCTTCATTCCTCAAGACTGAATAACCTTGTTTAAATAATTTTTCTTCTCCAGGCTTATTAAAAAGCTTTTGTGCAAGGGTGGTGGCCATATTGTATTCTCAAGGAATCTTATTTGTGACTGGTAAAAAAAAAAAAAAGAAAAAAAAGAAAAAAAAAAAAGAAAAGCAAAGAATGTGGGTTTCTCCTTACCTGTGGCATAAAATCTATGTTTCTTTGTATTTCTGATTTTAAATGGTGACTAGAGAAAGGACACAAAAACTGTACATTCTATGCCCCATAATGTCCTATGGCCTGAAAAGGTAGTATTGGAACTTTATTTATGGAACGTCTAAAAAAAAAAACAAACAAACAAAAAACAAGACCATCAGAAAAGGCAAACACTGGGGGCGCCTGGGTGGCTCAGTCAGTTAAGCATTCGACTTCAGCTCAGGTCATGATCTCACAGTCCGTGGGTTCAAGCTCCATGTCAGGCTCTGTGCTGACAGCTTGGAACCTGGAGCCTGCTTCGGATTCTGTGTCTCCCTCTCTTTCTGCCCCTCCCCAGCTCACTCTCTGTCTCTCTCTCTCTCAAAATAAAATCCAGACATTAAAATTTTTTTTGTTTTAATCTGTCTTTAAAAAAAAAAGAAAGAAAGAAAAGGCATACACTGGAAACCTCTTCTGCTTCTTGGAGTCTGGCTGGCCATAAAAGGAACACAAAGCCTTGAATTGTCCCAGGGCTGGGAATTTTCTTGCATTTACCATAGGAAGGGAGCTGCTGTCTGACAAAGGGAGTTGGGTAGGATTAGAAAAAGAAGCTGCTAATCATTTACTTCTCTGATTCTTGTCATTTTTATAGTCTGTACTAGAATAATTGTCACCTTATTCAGTAATTGTTCTACTTATAGTACCATTGTCTCTCCAAGGAAGGCTATGTTCCCTTTAAAAAAGCAAGGAAGGAGCGGAGCACCTGGGGGCTTAGTCAAGTGTCAGACTTCAGCTCAGGTCGGATCTAGCAGTTTATGGGTTGCCTGGGGCTCTATGCTGACAGCTCAGAGCCTGGAGTCTGCTTCTGATTCTGTGTCTCCCTCTCTCTCTCACTCGCACTCGGACTCTCCCTCAAAAATAAACATTAAAAAATTATTTTATTAAAAAAATAAGTAAAAAAACAGGGAATATGCCATAATATCAGGCTAGTACTATGAGTATTATATGTAATAATAAGGACACAGTTATCATACTTAGTAATAAATCCTGACATGCTCAATTTTTTTCAAATTCTAGGATCTCTGAAATCATGACCCATCTTACAATGATTTTTTAAAGCATTTTTTCATAGTATAATTGACAATCGCTTCTCGGCCTTTTGGCTAAGATCAAGCATAGTATAATTGACAATGTTTTTCCTTAGTAGTATGCAAAATAATGCCTGTTTCAGTCAGTTAGATGAACTACATTAGGGATTTTTTTAATCTTCTTTGTATAAGAACTATTAACTAAATAATAAAATTATTTAGGTTCCAACTGGTGTTATATTAATTGTCAGATGATACTGTAGTAAAACTTGAGACACTATTTTTTTAAAAAATGGACACTATCCTGAAGTGACTATTCACCGAGCTTCTAAGTATCAAAGGGATAAAGGGCACAGATGAGGCTCCCAACCTCTAGGCAGATCCAAGAACTCGAACTTGAAGCAAATAAGGAAAGCATTTTGTCCAGAGGAAGGCGCCGGAGGGAGAGCGAACCGGCTTGCCTGGCGCTGGGGTTTTCCTGTCGAGATCTGAGAGGTCTTCAAGGTCACATCGAAAGCACTTAGATCTGCTGTCAAGAGCAGAGGGGTGGGCACTCTGAGAGTTTGCTTTTAAGCTTCAGAATATTACCTTTGGGTTGGCAGTTAAGCCAGAAAAGAAACTAAAGGGTTGAGGCAGTTTTCCTTAAGTGAAAACAACTTCATTAGTTGCTTCTTGAGCGTTTCAGGTGTGTCTCGTAGCTTCGCTCCTGAACCAGGAAGGCCGAGCTGATGGTGCCGCTGTGTAGTCCCCTCCTCACGCTGCCTGTTTCTCCCTCACAGATCGCCTTCTCCCAGCACAGCAATTTTATGGACCTGGTACAGTTCTTCGTGACTTTCTTCAGGTAATTTCACTTCTACAAACCATATCTTCTCTTTTGACTCAGGTACTTAACCCCATTAATTATCAGCTCATAAAAGATAAATGAATAATCCTGTGTGGGCAAAACAGATCAAACTAACTTACTAGACCTTTCTGAGAAGTTACATGTTGGTTGCAGTAATGTAAATTCAGTCTAATCTGACAAATGAAGCCATTTGCTTTGTATGTTCTGGCTTTTTGGAGCAGCTTTTCATGTGTTCTCTACTAAAATGTAGATAATTTGGTCTTGCATTTGGGGAGAATTTGGGGTTGAAACAACAATTAATAATGATCACTGGTGTGTGCTACCAATATGCTGCTTCATGTTCAGGGATGATTCACTTGATTATCCCGAGTTTTTAAACAAAAAGTAACTTGTTACTTCTTAGGATTCTTTTATTTTAATACTTCTTTAAACTTTATTTTTATGAAATACTATATACACATAATTGAAAAGACACATGCTTCCTCCTAAGAGAAAGTAGCAGCATCCTGCCCCACACCTTCCCATCCCTCACTTCCCCTGACTTTAAATTGTCTTAGCGATATTTAACTTCTCCATGCATTCACTATTTCTTGATTTTCCTGTTCAGCTTATCTTTCAGTGTCCCACTGTAGATGAGGATTTATCACCCACCAACTCCCCACACACCACGGGCGTGAACAAAATCCCCTTCCTCCCCCTCATGTCGTATAGTCACATCACGCTGCTTGGCTAAATCAGTGCTCCCTGTTTATGTTGTGATAACTGTAAAACCCCTATTCACAGCTGAGTTGAACAATAATGATAATTCCCCAGTTTTGGATGGGGGAGTCACTCTTTGTTTATCCTAATTTGGGTTTTTTCACGGGCTGGCTTTCTGTGTAATTACCCCTGATTTGTCCCTGTGCTCTGACAGAATTGGAAAATCTGTCTGTGGCAGACATGAGCAGGTGGTCTCCCGGGTTCAGTTTGTCTTGGACACATCTGCCCTGGAGCCCTCCAGCCCGCTGCCCCCGGGCGCTGACTCTGGAGGCCTCCTGCATGGTTGCCTCTTGGGAACTTCTTTGGTCTTCCTCTTGTATCGAAATCTCTGTTCCCAGGATCTGATGTCTTCATCTCCCTGTTTATTTCCTCTTTTTTACTGGGGCATGTTCTCCGGGAGGTTTTGAGAAAAGTTGCAGGCCAGGTAACTTTCTCTGCCTGAAAATGTTTTAACTTTACCCTCACGTTCGATCAAAAGTTTGAATTCAGAGTTCTAGGTTGGAAATCATTTTCCATTAGAATTTAGAAGACATTATGCTGTTTCTTCTAGCTTCCAGTATTAATATTGAGAAGGCTAACACCATTACAATTCTACTCCTTGTATGAAATCTATTTTTAAGTATGCTATAAAATTATAGAAACACTTATAAAACAGGTGTCTAGCTCAATGAATTATCACAAATTAAACATGCCTTAGAGGCTTCCTGTGTTTCCATCAATCACAGCCCCTCCCTTCTTCCCCAAAAGTAACTATTCACCTGACTTCTAAAAACATATATTGGATTTACCCATTTAAAAATTTTACAGAAGGGGCGCCTGGATGGCTCAGTTGGCGCCCACCTTTGGCTCAGGTCATGATTTTGCGGGTTCTGGGTTCGAGCCCCACATCAGGCTCAGTGCTGCCAGCTCAGAGCCTGGAGCCTGTCTTTACATTCTGTGTCTCCCTCTCTCTTTGACCTTCCCCTGCTCATACTGTCTCTCTCTCTCTCAAAAAATTTTTTAAAAAACATTAAAAAAAAAAAAACCTAAACATTTTATGGAAGGGGCACCTGGGTGGCTCAGTCAGTTAAACAACCAGTACACTTGATTTTGGCTCAGGTCATGATCTCATGGTTGATGAGTTCGAGCTCCATGTCAGGCTCTACATTGTCAGTGCTTGGGATTCTCTCTCTCTCCCTCTCTCTCTCTCTGCCCCTTCCCCATGAACTTGAAAAAAAAATGTAACATAAAATCACTGCAGAAATTTTAAAAACAATTTGAATGATCAAGAAAAATTAACCTGGGTGGCTCAGTCAGTTAACTGGCCAGCTTTGGCTCAGGTCATGATCTTGTGGTTAGTGAGTTCAAGCACCATGTCGGGCTCTGTGCTGACAGCTTGGAGCCTGGAGCCTGCTTCTGATTCTGTCTCCTCTCTCTGCCCCTCCCCTGCACACGCTCTTGTCGCTCTGTCTCTCAAACAAACATTTAAAAAAAGAAAAAAAAGAAAAATTAACTTGTGCGATGCAGTTAAAGTTGTACTTAGCGATATGGATTTAAATATGTGGTTTTCAACCTTGGTTGCACAGTAGAATCACTTGGGGAGCTTTTGGTGCCTACGCCACATCCCAGACCAGCCACATTGGAATCTCTGGGGTTGGGACCCGAGCATTTGAAAGCTCCCTGGTGATTGCAATGTGCAGCTAAGGTTCAAGATCACTGCTTTATAAAAGCACATATTGGAAAAGAAAAAAGCTTTCTCAGTAAGTCAGAAAAAGAACTAATTAAACCTAAAGAAAGTAGAAGGAAGCAACATAAATAGAGTAAAATTAATGATATAGGGGAAAGAAGTACAATAGAGAGAATTGAAAGAAGCATGAAGTTGGATCTTCGAAAAGAATAAGAATAATATTGATAACCCCTTGGCAAGATTGACCAAGAAAAAAGGAGAGAAGGTATAAATAATGCCAGAAATTGAAAAGGAGGCATTACTCCAAAGCCTGCAGACATGTTTTTTCCTCCATAAGAGTATTTAATAAGCAGCTTTATACAAACAAGTTTGAAAATTGAACAAATGGAATGGAACAATTAAAAAAAAAAACCCAAAGAATTATCTACAACTTACTGAAACCGATATAGAAATAGGAACTTGAATATTGAATAGCTCTATATCTGTTTAAAAACAATACATAACTTAAAATTTTCCCACAAAAATAACTCTAGGCCCAGGTGGCTTCATTGGTAATTTATAACTTAAGGAAGAAATAATATCATTATTAACCAAATCTTCTAGAGAACAGAAAAAGAAGGAATACATCCCAGTTTATTTTATGAACTTAGCACAACCTGACAAGAGTATTATAAGAATGGAATTTACAACCGGTCTCAGGAATGAAGCAGCAAAAACCCACCAGTAAAGCAGATACATCATGACCCAATTGGGTTCATTCCAGGAATGAATGCAAAGTTGATCTAGCATCAGAAAATCAATCCATGCAATTCACATTAATTGCATAATAAGGGAGGAGAATAATAAGCTAATCTTAATCATTGGGGGAAAGCATTTGATAAAATTTGATATCATTACCTGGAATGAATACTCTTAGGAAACACAGAATAGAAAAAATTTCGTTAAATCTGATAAAGGACCAATATAGAAAGCTGACAACAAACCACATTCTTAATGGACAAATGTTAGAAACTTTCACTTTAGTTTGGGAACAAGACACAGATTCTACTTACCAGTCACCTCATTCAACATTGTGACAAAGGTTCTAGCCAATACAGCAAGAGAAGAAAAACAAAATACTTAAGTATTGGAAAAGAAAAAAAATCATCACATTTACAACATGATAGGAAGAATTCAAAAGAATCTGCATAAAAAAATGTTAGAATTAATAGGTGAATTCAGCAAAGTTGCTAGACACAAGGGCAGTATGAAAAATCAGTGCTACGTTCTTCAGAGGCATACATCTTTTGCAGCTCTTATTGGTAGAGGCAGATGCTGTCATGAAAACCATATAATTATATTTCCCATAGTAAGCCATGGGGTGTCCTCCCCTTTCTACCATGAAAGGAGAAACCCCTTCCCGAGTGATGCTGGAGCCAGATGACCTCGCGTCAAGATTCATCCACATCCTGACGGGCCCGCTTCTGCCTGCTGTAAACTGTAGCCGTTAGTTTCTGGATGATGATGACATCTCCACCAAGAAGTAACTGCTGTATCCCTCTAATCTTAGAGGGAGAGGAAAGAATCTAATAAAAGCATTCAGTGTTTCTGGGGGAAAAATTAATTCTATTTCTATATTTCACCAACAAAAATGAAACTTTTATGTTTGTGTTACTTCAGCTAATAAAACTGTTGAAAATTACAGCATAACGAGATCAAGATAGAATTACCAAGAAAGGATGGAGAGGGTGGGGAGACCGTCCACTGGCCCTCCCAGATAGGAGACACTTCGTCAAGCTACGGTGGTCTGTGTGGCACTGGCACGAAGTCAGATTAACCAGTGGGATATGTACATGTCCAACGGAAGAGATAGTTTAAGAGGTTCAGATTTACATGATAAAGAGCTAAATAGAAATAAAAAGTAGATAGTAGTCAACAAGAAGCTAAACGATCGGTATAGACTTAATAGTCACTTGTCACATGTAGCTCATGAGCACCTGAAATGTAGCTGGTGTGACTACAAAACTGACATTTTCATTTTATTTAATTTTAACTAATTTTCAAGTATAATTTTATAAGTATAACTTGATTCAGTTAGTAGAGAACTTTCAAGTATGTTTAGAACAACCTGGATATGTGAAGCAACTTTTTCAAATTTAGATTTTAGGAAATTTAAATACAGATCAAATACTTTCTGATAAAAATTTAGTGTTCAGATTGAGATGTGCTTATTAGTATTAAATACACACTGGATTTTAAAGACTTAGAATACAAAATGTCTCAATTTTTATATTGATGACATGTTCAAGTGATATTTTGGCACTCTTGGGTTAAATAAAACTATTTTATTAAAATTAATTTCACTTGTTTCTTTTAACTTTTTAATGTGGCTGCTAGAACTTTTAAAATTACATATGTGGCTCACATTAGGTTTTTATTGAATAAAAATGGTCTACATAATGTGAAGGGAAGAATTTGTAGGGACAACATAAGAAGATACAATAAAATAATGCTAAACTAATCAAGTATTTGAAAACAAAATATTAAGTCTTCATTTGGACTTTTTTAAGTAGAAAATCACCATAAAGATAATTCTCTTATTATAAAGTACCAAAAGTAGTTTATGTTCATAGTAAAACTTCAGACAATGTAAAAATTAAAATTCAAGCTTCTCCTAATCCTACTTTTTAGGAATTATAGTCATTAATATTTTGATGCCTGTGTTTCCAGTTTTTTCTTTGTGTATATATGTTGCATGTAAGTTGTGTTTTTTTTCTGATTCTTTGGTTTATTAAATGGGTTCCCTTCTTTTTTTTTAATAGTTTATTGTCAAATTGGTTTCCATACAATACCCAGTGCTCTTCCCCACAAGTGCCCTCCTTCATTACCACCACCTCTTTGCTCCTCCCCCTTCCCCTTCAACCCTCAGTTCATTTTATTATTTCATTTTATTCAATAGTCTCTCAAGTTTTGCGTCCCCATCTCTCCCCAACTCTCTTTCCCTCTTCCCCTCCCCCTGGTCCTCCATTAGGTTTCTCCTGTTCTCCTGTTAGACCTATGAGTGCAAACATATGGTATCTGTCCTCCTCCGCCTGATTAACTTTGCTTAGCATGGCACCCTCAAGGTCCATCCACTTTGCTACAAATGGCCAGATTTCATTCTTTCTCATTGCCATGTAATACTCCATTGTATATATACACCACATCTTCTTGATCCATTCATCACGTGATGGACATTTAGGCTCTTTCCATGTTTTGGCTATTGTTGACAGTGCTGCTATGAACATTGGGGTACATGTGCTCCTATGCACCAGCACTTCTGTATCCCTTGGGTAAATCCCTAGCAGTGCTATTGCTGGGTCGTAA
>NC_043711.1:77306914-77347581 GCF_006229205.1 Suricata suricatta | reverse complement strand
AACTGATTTCTGTACATCGATTTTGTACCCTGCAACTTTACTGAATTCATTGATCAGTTCTAGAAGGCTTCTGTGGAGTCTGCTGGGTTTTCCATGTAGAGTATCATGTCATCTGCGAAAAGTGAAAGTTTGACTTCTTCTTTTCTAATTCTGATGCCTTTTATTTCCTTTTGTTGTCTGATTGCTGATGCTAGGACTTCCTAAATGCATTCTCTTCTACATGCTGTTCTATAACTTGTTTTTAAACTCCGTGTTCTATGATTAACTTCTCCCATGTCGAGATTCACTTCATTTTTAAACAGCTTTTCTCATAGTACAAGTACCATATTTTGTTTAACAAGTCCCCTTGACTGACTCTTAGATTGTCTTCAATTCTTGTTACATATACCTTTACATTTTTCTGTGAAGATCTCTGTGGGACAGCTTTTATGTCCTATAATTGCTGCATCAAAATGCAAAATCACTGCCATGGCCCCTCAACAGTGGCATGAATTTACACTCCTACAGCAGGAATATTTCTCTTACTGCCTCAACCTCTTACTATTTCTTAGCAACACTAGAAATTTCCATTATTTAAATTCACCAGTCTGAGGGGGATCGCTGGTATCTTAAATTTGGATTTCTCTAAGTATGAGTGATACTTACTAATCTCTTACAGTTCTTGTTTTGAATTACCTGTCCTTGTCCTTTGTTTATATTTCGATTGGGATATTTGCATTTTTTGTACTGAAATTTAGGACCTCGTTTTATTTTGCAACCATTAGCAGATATGTATGTCCAGTTTGTCTTTGAACCCCATTTATGGTATCTTCCACCAAGCAAATCACTCAGTCTTTTCCTCTTCTTCATGAGTATTTTCCCTGTTGTCTTTTCATGTTTAGGTGTTCCTATACCCATCTGGAATCTATTTGAGTATAGCTTTACTGTATCCTGCAGTAGGAATGCCACTGAATCAAGGCAAGATACTAATAGCTTTGGCTCTGGGGACCACACCATCCACAAGGCCCAGGACCCACTCTCTGTTACTCCCCTTTCAGAGAATGCTCAGCACAGTTTATTGGAGCTGAGTGGGCACTGGACAACCTCTGTCTTAAATGTTGCAATGCCAGCAGCATGGAGTGCTGGAAATTTGAGGAAACTACCTCCCATTCACAAGAAAATCTCTTCATTCCACAGAAGTAGAGATTCCAAAAGGAAACTACCCTCTGATATTACCACAGGAAGAATCAAAATCCCAAGATCTTCTTCCACCCACCCCCCAGTAGTTTTTTATCCTGCTTCGTGCCAGGCAAGTAGGGGTCACTGACCTGAAGCCACCTTCTGTGGTCCTCAGTGTGGGGCCAAAGCATCATGCTTACAGATTCGGTATTTTGTCAACCTTTGCCCTGTGACTTCCATCAGATTATGAGCCCCTCCAAGATTGCTGTCATTTCCTTCCCTTTTGGCCATGTGAGCTGCAGGGCTAGAGGGGTGGTGGGCTTACCTGGTTCTCTTCTGCATTTGTCTCAAAGGTATTTACCTGATCCCACTGACAGGTCCTAGTCTTCCTACTTCAGAACCCAACCAGTTGCCTACTCTGTCTCTCCTGACGCATTCATTCCAAAGTCCATCCCCTTTGGGACTTTTATTATAGCACATAAGCATGCTTTAATGCAATTATTTAGCAGTCTGGAGTTAAGAGCAGCTTATACATAGAAGAATCAACAGTTTGACATGCAAAGATGAGCAGGGCCAATTAGCGTCCTCTCCTGCAAGTTTTAAATCGGGTTTGAGAGCCTGAAACAGTTACCTCATGTCTCACAGCCCTGCCTGTACCTTAGAACACCCTGGGCAGCTTAAAAAGCGGCAGCCGCCTGGGCCCCAGACCCCAGAGAAGCCAATTCGGTGGTTTCATAGGACACCTGATCCTTGTGGTATTTGAAAGGCTTGCCCATGATTCTTCCGTTCGGTTGTCATTGAGAAACCCTAAGTTGGCTGAAAGTTGTGTGACTCCAGGGCCTGAGGCAGTATTACATCCATCCACATGCAAGCTAGAGCATGAGACGTCAGATGGGAAAGAACGTGTAGCCACTGAAGGGGATGGGACCACAGCCTCAGCTCCTGGCAGCGTCATGAGTCCAGTCCCTACAGGAGCTGGCTGCTATAAGGCTCTCAGCGAGCCCGTTAACAGCCTGCACAGCCATCCAGTGCCTCTGAAGTAGCAGTTATCTGGGATTTAAATTCTAGATTATAATCAGTTTAGGTTCTATCGGAACAAGTTTTGTAAGTTCTATCATTTTTTTTCTCACACCATCTTATGTGTCCCATGCCTTTCCCGTTGTTGTATGTTGTTGTTCTGCAGGACTGTGTGAGTGATTCAGAAAGGACCTGAGAGGGGCACCTGAGTGGCTCAGTCGGTTAGGCGGTTTAGGTCATGATCTCACAGTTTGTGAGTTCGGGCCTCGCGTTGGGGAGCCTGCTTCAGATTCTGTGTCTCCGCCTCTCTCTGCCCCTCTCATGATCATGCTCTGTCTCTCAATGGTAAATAAATGTTAAAAATAAAGAAAAAAAAAGGAAGGAGGGAAGGAAGGAAAGAAAAGAAAGAAAGAAAAAAGAAAGGGAAAGAAGGAAGGAAGGAAGGAAAGAAAGAAAAGAAAAAGAGAAAGTAAGAAAAAATGAATTTGATACAGGGCAAGGAGGAGGGGCTTTCAGTCTGAAGACTGGAGTCTTTTGAGTTTTGCAGTGTTGTCTTCTCTTTGCTTGTTTCTACTCCTTTCATCCTGCTTGAATTCTGGAATTCTCTGTTAGGTTAGTGAGGGAGATTCTGGATCTGTCCTTTATATTTCTTAACTGAACTCACTTATTGTTTCATTTTCCTTTTGGACTACATTCTGTGTGAGCTCCACAACAGTATTTTCCAGCTCATTAATGTAATCCAAAGTTGGGTCCATTTCCTTTGTTGAGCCCATCTGATAAGTTGGGTTTTTTTTTAACGTTTACATTTTATTTCTAATATATTTTTCCTTATGGCCTGTTTCATTATGAATGCAGCTTCCTCTCCTGTTCCTTTGTGAGATTAATAATATTTTATTTTATTTTGAAGTCTTACTTTGTGTTGTTATCAGTAACTGTCCTCGGATGTTTGGGTTTGGTTGTTTGATGCCCTTCTTTCACAATGTTGGTCTCCTCAAAATGTCTGCTTTGGGGTTGTGTTGAAGATTGCCGTTCGCCTGTGTATGGATGCTGTTTCTGTGTGTCGCATCCTCCAGTGACTGTGGAGGAGGGACAGAGCGTGCTGCTGGGTGGCCTGTACTGTTAGTCTGTCTTCTGAGCGAAGGAGCCGCCCTCCTGCCTGGCCTGCCCGGCCCCAGGCCCAGGCCTCACGGCCTCAGCTGCTGTCTTCCGTTGCTCAGCACGGAGAACGGGGAGAAGCCGCCTGGTGCGGCTGCGCTGAATGTAGCTCCCCTTGAACGCCGTGGCAGTCCCCTTCCCTCCTGTGTCCGTTGGCTGTGGGCTCCAGCACATTTTTATTTTGTTTTGTTTGCTTAAATTTTTAGAATCTTTGTTTAAAGCAATTTTACATTTATAACAAAATTGAGAGGAAAGTACAGAGATTTCCCATGCCCCCTCCCCCTCTGCGCAAGCATAGCCTCCCCCCATTATCAACATCACTCCCCAGAGTTGTACATTTTTACTAAGGATGAACCTATACTGACACATCATAATCGTCCAAAGCCCATAGCTGACCTCAGGGGTCACTCTTGGTGTGGTATACTCTGTAGGTTTGGGCGAATACATAATGACATATGCCCGGCATCCTAATATCGTATGGGGGATTTTCACTGCCCTTAAAAACCCTTGTACTGGAAACCTTTTTTGCTTTTCAGCCCTCTCTGTTCTGACCTCCCATCCCCACATTCCGTCTAAATTTGTGTGTGTGGAGGGCAGAAAGAACATCTCTATTGCCACATCCCAAAGATAACTTCTCAGTTCCCAACTTTTTGATTCTCATCAGTATCAAGCAACTGACCACCCATCACTGAGACTCTGCTGGCCTTCTCTGACCCCCGGCTGCCCTGAGACCACTCTTTTGATGAACTTTTCGGTCAGCTTCTCACTATTGTTACTCTCCCAGAGCTTGACCCCGGCCGTCTTCTAATTCTGTATTCCTGGTTGAACTCTGCCGTCCAGTCTGTGGCATGACAGGCTCAGCAGCGAACTTCTGGTTCCTTCCTCACCATCTGTACTGCTGCCACTTCTGAGTCACTTGTCTCCCATGCACAGGCACTCCCTCGCCACGTCCCCACAGTCAGAGCCCCTCTACAGTCCACACAAAGTCCAGAGGAGACTTTGAAAATGAATTCATTCCCTTATACTCAGTGGCTTCTCACTGTATCTAAAATAAAAACCCAAGTGAACTGACCTTTGCTCACTGCTCCATATTCATCTTCTGCTACCCTTCTCTGCAGCCCCACTGCATGAGCCATCTTCTGCTTTTTCAAAAGCACCAGGCTCTTTCCCACCTCACAGCATTTGCACATGGTTCTTCTTTTTTTCTGGAAAATGCTTGCTTGCTTTCATCTCCCTACCCTTCATCTCTATACTTTTACTCATTGCTCAGTTTTTCCAAACAGCATCCAATTCTCTGACACCAACTCGGTGTCCTACAGGTCCGTTCAGGTCTGATGCTACCTGGAGTTTGCATTGACCCCACAGGTTAAGGCCTCAGTCTGCCCCCACTTCAGAAGTCAAGCACAAATGGGTCCCCAGGCTGTCCACACTTCTGCCCTGTCAACTACAAATTTGGGGGCTCCTGTGACCTACCTCATATTTGACAGTTTCCCAGAATGACTCACAGAACTCAGAAAAGCATAGCACTTAAAATTAGTTTTATTAGAAAGAAGGTAACTCAGGAGCAGCCAAATTGAAGGGATGCATGGGGCAGGACATGGGGGTGGGGAGGGAGCACAGCTTCCACACCCCCTCTGGGCATGCCACCCTCCCAGCACATGGACGTATGTGTTCACCAGCTCAGAAGCTCCCTCAGACTTCACGGTTCCTCATTTCTCTCAAGGTTCCATTACAGAGATGTGATTGATGAACTCCGTGTCTAGCCCTCTCCCCTCCCCTCGGGTTGTTGGTAGGGGGTGGAGCAGGGAGGGCGTGGAACATTCTAACTCCCTAATCATGTGATTGGTTTTTCTGGTGACTAGCCTCCATCCTGAAGCTATTTGGGTCCCTCTTTCCCATGACTCATTCATTAGGATACAAAGGACATCGCAGGGGTGCCTGGCTGGCTCAGTCGGTTAAGCCTTTGACTTCGACTCAGGTCATGATCTCATGGTTCACAAGTTCGAACCCCACATCATGCTCTGTGCTGACAGCTCAGAGCCTGGAGCTGCTTCCAATTCTGTGTCTCCCTCTCTACCTGCCCCTCCCCCACTCAGGCTCTGTCTGTCTCCCTCCCAAAAATAAATAAACATTTTAAAAAACTTTTCCTAAAAAGGATACAAAGGACATCTCAATAAACCTCTTCTAAAAAAAAAACCAAAAGAGCTCATTCAGACCCAGAGACCTGGTCATTTTTTAAATTATACCTAAAACTGTATAAATCACTTTGTACAAAAAAAATTAGAGATACACATTTTAAATTTTTTAAATCAGATTTAAAAGTAGGTCATTCCTTTTTAATACTGAATATTTTATGTAAAGATCAGCCACAGTTTATTTCTTCACTTCTTGATGGAGATGGACATTTGGGCTGTTTCCAGTTTTTGGCTATTATAAATAAAGCTGTTGTGAACATTTGTCTAAAAAAGTGGGGAGGGAGACACTCCTGTCACTCAGAAACTTTTAAGAATTTTAGGACCTCTGTGCCAGGAACTCAGGACAGATACCAAATAAATACATTTTTTTCTTATACCAGACTCATCCTTCAAACACAGCATCACTTCCTCCCGATTTCATCCCAGACCCCAGAACTAAATGGTCTTCCCTATTCTCTCCCATAGAACCGTATTGTTTTTCATTGTGGTCCTTCTCACAGTTTTTTACTTGCTTCATATCTGTGTTAGACACTAAGCTTCAAGAGAGCAGAGACATTGTCTCTTTGAGTCACCCCCCCCCCCGCCCAACACACACCTTCAGCATCTAGTACACAGTGATGTGCAAGTATCTGTGGAAAGTAAACTAAACCTTCAGGAGGACTGTGGAGTTTTGAGGAGCCATAGGCACCTCTGAGGGAAGAAAGCTGGTGCTGGTTGATGGCACACTTTGAAGGGATGGGGAGGGGCTGCGTGCTAATTCAGCAGCTCCAGTTAGCAGGTGTCGTGTATATTCTTGGAGCATGCGTACAGAATGAGACGACCCTGCCGCCAGGAACCAGCTCAGTGAGGGGTTGTCCCCTTGAAGGACACCATCAGAAATGACTGGGGACATCTTTAGGAACCATGGGATCTTGTCTAGTAAACAAGGCCACTTCTGCCTTTTGAAAGTGGAACCTTTAGAAAAGAAGCTAGAACTTTGTTTTTTCTGGATTTTGTTTAAGAACTAGGAATGATGATGATCTTTTAACTGGGAATAGAGTCCTTTTTATGAGCTTGGGGAAGGAGATATTTTCCTCCAGCAAGTTAACCAGGTCCCAAAGGATCTGCGTGAAAGTAAGGGGGAAGGAAAGGTATCCAGGCGATCCTGAGCACTCTGAAGAATAGCTCAGATAACATAGAAGAGAAATAGAGCGGGATGTTGTGGGGGTGCTCAGCGATTCAAGTGAGAAAATAGTACGAGTTGAGTTAGACAAAGTACCTCCAGACTCAGGCACAGTGACGTAAACTCTAGATTGTGACACATCCATTAAACTCTCTTTGTGTCCTAATGAGATGCTAGTCCAGACTCCAGTAGGAGCCTTGTGTATGAAGAGAAGGAAATAATAAGAGCCATTTGCTTGCTTGCTCTGGGAAGTAGATGAGGTCATGTATGTGCAAGGGTCTCAGGAGTGAGGTGCTAGAGTGGTTAGGATGACAACCGGTGGCAGTAAGAAGAGACCGACTAACACTCTGTGGAAGTCTTTGTGGCTGGGGTCACAGGTGCCAGGACAGCATCTGAGTGAGGTGAAAAAGAAGAAACAGGTGATGTCACATCACCTGGCCAAAAAGAGGGCACGTGATAGGAATTTGTGACGTAGGCAAGATACAATGTACTTGTAAAACTTAATTATCTGAACTTTTGCTAGACCCTTGCCAGACTGACAGCAGACATTTTGACAAATCCATTTCATGTTCCAGAAGATAGAAGTGATAATAGGTTCCTGCCGCTCTGGATCTAATTCTGACCAGAATGATGAAGTGTAAATCACAGGAACATGGGAAGAAGCAGTGGTATCATTTCTTTCAGGTTGGCTTGGAGGTCAAAGCCAGGCCAAGAAATGCATACATAGTTTTAGAAAAGTCAGACTTGTAAGAGCAGGAAAAGATAACCATTTGTTAATAGTCTTGCCTTCTGGAGGGAAAGTTCAGGATGCTCTCAAAAATGTCATTCTAGCTGCACAATTACAATTAAGCTGGTGAGATACAGAGGCCCCAAACACTGAGCTCTCACACAAATTGTGAGTTTTTAAAAGGCGTGTACAAAAGATGGAAAGAAAAACCTAGAATCAAAACACAGATTTTTTTTTTTAGAATAGTCTCAGGAAAATACAAGCCTTTGATAAGCAGGAACAGGTTTAAGATAAAAAGGCAAAAGGATTCTTGTTTTCTCCTCATGTACAACGCTGACTGGAAGTGACAGCCTGGGGCTAGAGTCCTAGTTTTAAAATTGAGAAATATACTTCTTCGGTGATCTTTGAGTGACATTGGCAAAATGTTAATAGTTGTCAAGGCTAAGTAATGGACACAAAGGTATTCAGTAGATCATTCTCTCTACTTGTGTGTATGTTTGAAATTTTTCATGATATAAGTGTTTCTTCAACTTACATTTACACAGAAAAATCTGGAAAACAGTTGATAAGAGAGACCAAAGAAGGGTAAACACTGAGTTACAGCACCTAAATTACCAGGACCTAAATTAGTGGTAGGAAGAAAAGAAAGGAGATGTATCAGCAAGTGCCACCTTTCTTGAAATAACTAGAATTTTTAAAAATTATTTCTTTATTTTTTAATTTACATCCAAGTTAGTTAGCATGTAGTACAACAATGATTTCAGATAATGCCCCTTACCCATTTAGCCCATTCCCCCTCCCACAGCCCCTCCAGCAACTCTGTTTGTTTTCTTTATATATATATATATATATAAATATATATAATTTTTATATATATATATTATTTATTTATTTATTTATTTATTTATTTTTGAGAGACAGAGAGAGACAGTGCAAGCAGGGGAGGATCAGAGAGAGAGGAAGACAAAGAATCTGAAGTAGGCTCCAGGTTCTAAGCTAGCTGTCAGTACAGAGCCCAACGTGGGGCTCAAACCCACAGACTGTGAGATCATGACCTGAGCCAAAGCCAGATGCTTAACTGACTGAGCCACCTAGGCGCCCCTCTCTGTTTATTTTCTACGAGTCTCTTATGTTTTGTCTCCCTCTTTGTTTTCATATTATTTTTGCTTCCCTTCCCTTATGTTCATCTGGTTTGTATCTTAAAGTCCTCATATGAGTAAAGTCATATGATATTTGTCTTTCTCTAATTTCGCTTAGCATGATACCCTCTAGTTCCATCCATGTAGTTGCAAATGGCAAGATTTCATTCCCTTTGATTGCCCAGTAACACTCCATTGTATATGTATGTACCACATCTTCTTTGTCCGTTCATCCATCCATGGACATTTGGGCTCTTTCCATACTTTGGCTATTGTTGATAATGCTGCTATAAACACTGGGGTGCATATGTCCCTTGGAAACAGCACTCCTCTGTCCTTTGGATAAATACCTAGTAGTCCAATTGCTGGGTCACAGAGTATTTTTAATTTTTTTTTTAATTTTTTTTCATGTTTTATTTATTTTTGATACAGAGAGAGACAGAGCATGAGAGGGGGAGGGGCAGAGAGAGAAGGAGACACAGAACCAGAAGCAGGCTCCAGGCTCTGAGCTAGCTGTCAGCACAGAGCCTGACGTGGGGCTCGAACCCACGAACGTGAGATCTGACCTGAGCCGAAGTCGGAGGCTTAACTGACTGAGCCACCCAGGCGCCCCTATTTTTAATTTTTTAAGGAAACTCCAAACTGTTTTCCAGAGTGGTTGCACCAGTTTGCACTCCCATGAAATAACTAGAATGTTTGTTATTGTATTGCCCTGGGAGAACTCACACACATACCAGCTTTGAGGGAAATTGCTGTGTGGATACAGTGTTCGTGTCACTTCTTAGAAAAGCTGGAACTGGTGGAAGCAACTGGGTTTTTTGTGTTTTTAACGAGTCTGCATTGAAGACGGAAGTCCCACCAGGCCTAGGGGGCTAGGGAACACAGAGCCTCTGAGCTGCACTGTTTTACACCTCCGGATTGAGGGTAGTCCCAGGAGAGGCCTCTGAGTGACACCGGGGTGCTCACCTCTGAGGACAGCCCTGTTCTCAGCTACATCAGTAGAGTCTTGATCAACTGGGAAACTGTTCTCATTTGCTTCTTGCCCTTCCATGTGGATACGCTGCCTCCTTGTGTTTCTATTAGAATAAAAATAACAAAAAACAGGATTGTGCGTGGAAACCAAAAAAGACAGGTTACTTTTCTCAGACTCCTTTGGTGCTTCTTCCTTTTTTCCCCAAATTCTCAATGGTGCGGTGCCCCCCAGGACATTTTTCTGTATCTGTATTCACTCCCTGGGTGACCTCGTCCTGATTTATTACTTCAAATACAATGTACAGGTGACCCTTGAATAATACAGGTTTGAACTGTGAAGGTCCATTTATACATAGATTTTTAAAAATACAGTACAGTAAATGTAATTTATCTTTTTTTTTTAATGTTTATTTGTTTTGAAAGAGAGAGCACATGAGTCAGGAGGGAGGGGCAGAGAGAAAGGGAGAGCAAGAATCCCAAGCAGGCTCCACATCACCAGCACAGAGCCCAACGCGGGGCTCAGTCTCAGCAACCATGAGATCATGACCTGAACCGAAATTAATAGTCAGACACTTAACCCACTCAGCCACCCAGGCGCCTCTTTTGATTTTCTTAATAACATTTTGTTTTCTCTACCTTACTTTATGGTAAGAATACAGCATATGATACATATACAAAATATAAGTTAATCAACTATTTATGATATCAGTAAGGCTTCCTGTCAATAGTCAACTATTAGTAGTTAAGTTTTGGAGGAGTCAAAACTTATATGTGGATTTTCAACTGTGTGGAAGGTCAGCACCCCTAACCCTTGTGTTGTTCAAGGGTTAACTATATACTAATGACTCCAAATGCCATCTCCAGGCCAGACCTCGCACCCAGCCTCCAGGCTCATATATCTGCCCACAACATCCCTATTTGGTGGTTAGGTCTTGGACCTGCTCCACCCAGAGCCTTCCCGGTCTAGGTTGATGGCAAGTTCCTCAGGCCAAAATCTCTGACTTCTCTGTTCCGTAACCTACTTCCAGCACATCCGGAAATTCTGTTGTCTAGACCTTCGAATTCTGTCAAGATTGCAGAGTGCTTTTTACACCCCTGTTACCACCATCCTAGCTTGAACCACCATCATCTTTCCTAGACCACTGCTGGTCTCCCTCTTTCTGCCATTGCTGTCCTAATGGTCTCCTCAGCATAAGTTAAACCGTGATACTTCTCCACTCAGATGCCTGCAGGCCTTCCATGGTCTGTCTCCCCTTATCTCTCTGCCTTTATCTGTGACCTGACTCCCCCTGCTTGAGCCATGCTGGCATCTTGAGGTTCCTCAAGCAGTCCTAGGTATGTCCTTAGGTCTGGCTGTGCACAGCTGAGCCCGTCGTCCAGGCTTATTTCTACAGACGTCCACTGAGCCACCTCCCACACCTCCTCCAAGTCTTGCTCAGATGTCACCTCCTCAAGAAGAAAGGCTCATCCACTCTGAACATTCTGCTTTAATAGTGCCAGTGTCACTCCCGAACCCCCTTTCCCTGAACCACCTTTTTATTTGTCTCATTGACTACCTTCTAACATGCTCTATAATTTGTTTATTTTGTTTACTTTTTACCTCCTCCTGACAGAATGTCAACTCCATGGGAAATAGTCTTTTGTTCAGTTCATCAGTGTATTTTGTGGGCCCAGAACAGGTCCTGTCTCAATAAAGTATTGATTAAAGGGTAAATAGAGACTGTCAGGGAGGAGGACAGACGGACCAGCAGTGTCAGGAGAGCCAAGGAGTCCAGCAAGACAGGAACTGAAGGCTCTCTCCTGAGTGATGACCCTGGGAAACCCCGTCTCTTTAGTCAGGAATCCATTGGAAGGGTCTTCCCTCGTTTATGTCGGGGTGGCAGTGGGCTGTGGCAGCCTTGAGGTTTCTACTTGGGAGGGGGTGGAAGTTCATTCATCCTCACACCTCAGAGTGCCCTTCTCCAGCCAGCCTGAGGGCCTGACCCCATGCTACCCCTTGTGTTCGCAGATAACGGAAGTCAGTCATTCTCTCTGCTGTCAGGGGGGCTTTTCAAACCTTTCACCCCTGGTTTACAGATGAGAGAACATTGAAAGCATTTGTAGTTACTAGACCACTGGGAGTTATTCTCTGCCAATACTTTTAAGAAAGTTGTTGGTTTGAGGTTGATTTTATTATATAAAAATTGTATGAATCTACTTTGTAAAAATACAGCATTCTGAATATATTATTATATATAAGTTTATTTCTTCTGTGGTTACCTCTTTCTTATGAAAAGCTGGTTGTTACTTTATTTTTTTTTAATACAGTTTATTGTCCGGTTGGTTTCCATCCTGGTTGTTACTTTAGTAATTAACTTTTCTCATTTTGTTAGACTTTATCAGTAAAGGCTTATTAATTTAGTTAAGTAGCATGCTTGTTGTCCATTATTATCCTAGAACTTTTTTTCTTATTTGGGATAAGCCATGACGGGTCATTCCAATAAAAAGCCCAGTGGGAGGTTGCAGCTGTCTCCCAGTGCTTTGTGGGGACAGGACCATCTCAAGGTAGGTCAGAAAGCTCAGTTTATGAGAGTTTTCTCACAGTGGCTTCCTGTGAACCAGGACATGGTTGTGACAAGTCACCAGAAAGGTGCTTGGAGTTGGTATTGAGGGGGGACACTCCCTACCTGACATGAGGTCTGGGTGACAGTGCTGATTCTGGGGGCTGGGATAATAACTCGGTACTTTCCTTTCTCACAGTTGTTTCCTCTCTTTGCTCCTGGTGGCTGCTGTGGTTTGGAAGATCAAACAAAGTTGTTGGGCCTCCAGGCGTAGAGAGGTAAGGTTCGGTGGATAAAGGTTCATGAATGCCTGTAAGAGCTTCTTCCTTTCCATTCCTTTAAAGCAAGTCAGTGTTAGCTTTTAGTTGTAATTGATAGACATACTGTAGGGGGGATAATGCTGTCCTTTCTGCAGAATGTGGTCAGTAGATTTCACTTAGGGCTATACAAAGTATAATTAAGTCTGCACCACGTGCTTTTAAGTTTCTGAAAGGAAACTCTAGTATTGACTTACAGCTGCCAGTTCTACCAGAATTCTGTCCTTAACTCAGACGGGAGATCTGAGGGCTCAGTAGCAGAGCCTTTCACAAGAACAAGAGTAAAATCAACCAGCTAAGCATCTCAGAAATGTCTCCTCACCCAAGGAAAGATCAGTCGGTGTCCAGTTAAGTTTTTGCTTGAGTTTTCATGAGTCTTGATTTATTTCTAGAGCTCTGTTCCAAAAGAAATACTAGTAAGTCAAGCAAATATGTACAATTGACAAATCAAATAAGTAAACTTGGTTAAAAACTACAGCATAAAATCTTTATTGTAAATGTCACTGATGTTACTTGCCTTCTAGTTATCCTATTACATCATTGCTAATGGAAGGGCACTGAGATCTAGACTGACATAGGCTCCTTTTTTTTTTTAATTTTTTTTAAAATGTTTTATTTGTTTTTGATACAGAGAGAGAC
Source organism: Suricata suricatta (assembly GCF_006229205.1). Lineage (NCBI taxonomy): Eukaryota > Metazoa > Chordata > Mammalia > Carnivora > Herpestidae > Suricata > Suricata suricatta. The sequence continues at coordinate 77,334,560 of NC_043711.1, read as the reverse complement.
AGAGCATGAGAGAGGGAGAGGCAGAGAGAGAAGGAGACACAGAACCAGAAGCAGGCTCCAGGCTCTGAGCTAGCTGTCAGCACAGAGCCTGACGCGGGGCTTGAACCCATGAACATGAGATCTGACCTGAGCTGAAGCCGGAGACTTAACCGACTGAGCCACCCAGGCGCCCCTAGGCTCCTTGATTTTATGTGTCTACTCCTGCCCTTTTCTATAAAAAAATTGATCTGAGGGCGCTCGGGTGGCTCAGTTCATTGAGCATTCGAATCTTGATTTTTGGCTCCAGTCATGATCCCAGGGTTGTGGGATCAAGCTCCACGTCAGGCTCTGCGTTGAGCATGGAGCCTCCTTGGGATTCTTTCTCTCTCTTTCAGTCTCTCTCTCTGTCTCCCTCTGCCCCTTGCCCCCACTCGTGCTTTCTCTAAGATAAAAAATTTTTTAATTGCATTAAAAATTGATCTGTAGACAAGATTTAGAAGAGAATGGGAATGAGTGAAATCAAAACTCACAGGCACTGTTCACTGAACATTAGTGTCTGTAATGAGGTTCGCATAGACGCCAGGGTATTGGCCTCTCCCGGGGAGCCATGACCCCTTTTCTGACCCATGTAAAGTGTTGTTATCTTAGAGATAATGTTGCATCCTTTTAATTATCATTTTTAAGATTCAGTGGGCAACATACTCAGAGGGATTTTTTTTAATAGCTGTGTTACTAAGACATTTTAAAATCCCAATGAATCGGACAGTGTTCCGAAAAAATGTAAGTTATCTAAATGGAGTAAGAAAGAAGTAGGAAGCCTCAATAAACCAGTGGCCAGAGAAGAAACTGAAAACTTGTCAAGATATTACTCTCTCCACAAAGGGCATTACCCAGGGATTTTGAGTTTGAGTTGAGCTTATGTAAATAATAATAGTCTATTTCTCCTTGAGTGCTTATGAGAATTAATTATTTCCAAAATACATAAACTGTCCTGAGTAAGGGGAAAGATGGAAAGCTTAAGAGTCCTAATTCATTGTATGCATAGAAACTTTGAAACCAAAACCTGAGAAACATAGCACCAAAAAATAAAAACCAGTCACATAATTGACGTATGTACTACAGTCTGATTGATCAGTGTAATAAAAGGATCGTTTCATATCAGAAAATCTATTGGAATATGTTAAAGTGGTGGGTAAATATAGAACCTAAATTTGCAGTAGTGGTCAGATAATCATGTCACCTTTCATTGAAATTGAACACCCATTCCTAGTTTAAAAACAAAATTCTTAGTAAACCCAAAAGTAATACCTCCTTGTTAACACTGTAAAGAATACCCAGATAACCAACATCCCTCTTGATAAGAAAATATTAGAAGTTGTGCCAGTAAAATTCAGACGTTTGTTATAATAAGAGCTGACATTTGAGCATCTCTAAATTCCAGACACTGTTCTCAGAGGTTTTAAATAGATTATTAATGTGCTCCTCACAACAATCTTATGAAATAGTTACTGATCCTAGCCCTGTCTCACAGATGAGGAAACTGAGGCTCAGAGAGGCAGAGTAACTTACCCAGCATCACACAGTTGTCCTGATGTTCTCTAATACCTGGTCTGTGGCCAGTTTTCTCCAGCTGTCTCAAAAAATATCATTTTGGACTTGATTTGTTTGAACCAAGGAGGATGAGGTACTTCTGATTTGTGGTGTTCTCTAGTAAAATCCCCTTAGCTCTCGGTACATTAACGCTTGCTGTGTTAATCAATAGCAACTTCTTCGAGAGATGCAGCAGATGGCCAGTCGTCCTTTTGCCTCCGTAAACGTTGCCTTGGAAACCGATGAAGAGCCTCCTGATCTTATTGGAGGGAGTATAAAGGTGAGAATGTGATTCAGAAGTCCCAGAAACCTGTCAAAACTTATGCTTCCAAGTCTGGAAACCAGAGAACAAGAGCCTTATTCTGTTGCCTCTCAGGTTTTCCTCTCTCCTTTTAACAATGAGGTGACACACTGATATTGTCAGAGTCTCTTTGGCTTTCATTTTTCAGTTTTTCATTCATGTCATTAAGTCTTCTCATGTTCAAGGGATTTTAAAATATAAATGATTTGTCTCATATTCTTGAAAGTATTCTGTGGCAGAATACTGTAGAACTTGTATTGGAAAAAAGTAAAATGGAACCATTGTTTTTTATTAGTTTAGGAAATTTTCTTAAAGCGACAAAAATCACTAATTCACTGTGCATTCCACAGAGTGTAAATAGTTCTGATCTGTCCCAAAAAAAAGTGATGAAGAAAGTGATAAAAGTTTCTCTTGGCAAAATGATGAAGAATTTCAGATACCCTGGGGAATTAGCTATAGATCCTAAATTTTCAAATAGTTATTGAAGCATTACTGAGCTCGTAGCAAGTAGGTGAAATTCCCAGGGAATACTCTATCCCTCCCCACAAAAAGAACAAATCATGAACCAAAACCAGAACCAAGTATGGTTGTAAAGTGGTCCCAGATTGGTAACACGCCGTGACTGCCAGCTGAGGTAAGTGCAGATCCTCTCTGTGGGAAAGCATCCCCAATTCAGCCCTGTAGGGTCCCCACAGATCAAGATCAAGCAATCAGAGATCACCAAGTACAAGAGTGACAAGGCTGCAGGAAAAGGAGTTGGCAGACATTGTGGACAGTGGGTTTAGACAGGACTTCACGTATCAGAGTAGACATCTAAAGAGTATAATAACCTCTGTATGAAATGTTTAAAGACATGAAAGATGGTATAGAGATGAGGACACCATGAGTCAAGAATGACCAGATCTGAAAAAGAACCAAATGGAACTGTTAGAAATGCAACATATAGGGCACTGGCTGGCTCAGTCGGTGCAGCATGTGACTCTTGACCTCAAGGTCATGAGTTTGAGCCCCACTTTGAGTGAGATTACTTAAAAATAAAAAAATAAACTAAAAATAAGGAAATGGGGCTGCCTGGGTGACTTAGTTGAGCATCCAACTTCAGTTCAGATCCTAATCTCATGGTTTGTGAGTTCAAGCCCTGCATCAGGGTCTGTGCTAACATCTGAGAGCCTGGAGCCTGCTTCAGATTCTTTGATTCATATTCTCTCTCTCTTTCGCTCTCTCTCTCTCTCTCAAAAATAAATAAAACATTTATTTAAAAAAGGAAATGGAACTGGGGAGCCTGGGTGGCTCAGTCAGTTGGACATTCAGCTTCGGCTCAGGTCATGATCTCACAGTTTGTGAGTTTGAGCCCCACGTTGGGCTCTGTGCTGACAGCAAGGAGCCTGGAGCCTGCTTCAGATTCTTAATGTCTCCCTCTGTCTCTGACCTTCCCCTGCTCATACTCTGTCTCTGTCTCTCTCTCTCTCTCTCTCAAAAGTAAACATTTTAAAAAAATTTAAAAAGATATGGAACATATAAGTGGTTAAATTTTTTAAAATATTCAGTTTACATGTTAAACAGTATGTCATACTCAAGAGAGAACTTTTGAACTGGAAGATGAATTTGAAGAAATTACACAGAATGCAGGACAGAGAGACAAGGAGATAGAAAATATGACAGATAATAGGAATATGGAGGATAGGGGTGCCTGCGTGGCTCAGTGGCTTAAGCATCTGACTCTCGGTCTCAGTTCAAGTCATGATCTTGTGGCAGGGTTTGAGCCCTGCATCAGGCTCTGCACTGACAGAGTCTACTTAGGATTCTCTCCCTGTCTTTCTACCCCACCCCACTCATGCTGTCTCTGTCTCTCTCAAAATAAATAACAGTTTTAAAAAAAGAATATGGAGGATAAAATGACAAGACCTAACATGTATTTTGTGTGTGTGTGTGTGTGTGTGTGTGTGTGTGTGTAGTATGATTGCCACAATGTGGAAAAATTGGAACCCAAAGGGACTGTTAGTGGGGATGTGAAATGATACAGCTGCTATGAAAAATAGTATTGTTCTTTCTCCAAAATATAAAAATGGAATTATCATATAATCTAGCGGTTCCTCTTCTGGATATATATACCTGCAAGAATTAAAAACCAAGTCTCAAAGATATATTTGTACACCCATGTTAATAGCAGTGTTATTCACAATAGCTAAAAGATGGAGCAACCCTGGCTTCCATCAGTAGACAAATGGGTATGCAAATGTGGTCTATACATACAGTGGAATATTATTCAGATTAAAAAGGAAGGCATTTCTCACACCTGCTACAAAATAGGTGAACCTTAAGCAAAATAACCCAGTCACCAAAAAAAAAAAAACACACACACACACACACACACACAAATACTGCATGATTTCACTTTTCCACTTTTATAAGCTATATAGAGTAGTCAGATCCATAGTGACAAAGTATAGTGGTGGTTGTCAGGGGTTGGAGGAGGAGGGGAAATAGGGAGTCACCATTTAATGGGTATGGAATTCCATTTCTCCAAGATGATGAGTTCTGGAGATGGATGGTGGTGATGGTTGCATAAGCATCAATCTACTTAATACCACTGGAGCGTACACTTAAAAAGGGTTAAGAGGGGCGCCTGGGTGGCTCAGTTGGTTAAGCGTCCAACTTCAGCTCAGGTCATGATCTCATGCTTCATGTGTTTGAGCCCCACGTCCGGCTCTGTGCTGACAGCTAGCTAGCTCAGAGCCTGGAGCCTGCTTTGGATTCTGTTTCTCCCTCTCTCTCTGACCCTCCCCTGCTCGCACTGTCTCTCTCTGTGTCTCAAAAATAAATAAAAAACATTAAAAAACTGGGAAGAAGAAAGGACATCTAAAGGAAATGACAAAGTGACAGCTGTGACTTCTCAGTAACACCAGAAGCCAAAGGAACATGGACGAATGTCTCCAAACAACATAAAGAAGAGAATAGTGTGCCTGGCAACTTGGCCTTCCAAGAATGAGGATAGAATGAAGAGCTCTTCCGATCATAAGGAAAGCTGAGTTGGCCACCAAGAGACCTGTACAAACAAAATGTCTAAAGGATATGCTAGAAAAAAGGAAAAGTGCCCAGGAGGGGAACTGAGGTATAAGAAGGAATCGTGAATAAATGAAATGGTGAACATGTATATGAATATAAGCAAGCATGATAAAACAACAATTTGTGGGATGTAAAAAAAAATAGACAAATCTTAAGTACTAAGCAGCACCATATGTCATGTATCAACAGCATATGACCTTGTTGGTTGCTCCTTAGAACACTTTCTTGACTCCCCTTCCAGGGCAGCACATTCTCACCTAGGTGCTCTTTCTCAGTGTTCTTTGTTCAGCCCCTTCTGACTCCCCACACTTTTAACAGGGGTGCACCTCCAGCTCAGTCTTTGGGCCTCGTCTCACATCTTTTACACCTACTCCTTTGGTGACTGTCTTAGACCTGTTCAAGCTGCTATAACAAAATACCAGAAATGGGTGTTGTAGAAACGAGAAATTTCTCACAATTCTCAAGGCTAGGAGGTCCAAGATCAAGGTGATGGCAGATTCAGTGTCTGGTGAGAGCCTCCTTCCTAGTTCATAGATGGTGCCTTCTCACTCTGCTCTTACATGGTGGAAGGGACTAGGGAACATTCTGAAGTCCCTTATATGAGAGCACTAATCACCTCTGAAAGGCCCCAGCTCCAAATATCGTATTGGGCATTAATATTTAACATACGAATTTTGGAAGAATGCAAACATTCAGACCGCAGCAGTGATCTTTTCCATCATGGGTTTATTTTTAATACCATGATCTCTGCTTAGACCTTTCCTGTGTGCCTCTGACTCCTGTATCCCATTGCTTACTCAGTGTTCCCACTTGGATGTCTTAGCAGCCATCTCAGAGTTAACATGTCCAGAGCCGAGCTCTGGATGTTTCTCCCCACACCTCTCCTCTTGCATATCGCTCTCAACTCAGTACGTATCCCCTCCATCATCCTAGCTGCTCAGGTCAAAGTCCTTGAATTGTCCTTGGGCCATACTTGCTCTCATTCTCATTGGACAACCAGTCCATCAGCACATATCTTTGGCTCTGTCTTCGACTGTTGAGCACACCTCCACTGTTGTCCCTGTCCTGATCTAGGTCACCGCCCTTTCACCCACCCTGTGCTGCAGCCACCACGGTTCTGGAAGTTCTTTTCTTCAACCAAATTGGAAAAACAAATGGAGTATTTGGGATATGGCAGGCAGAATTCTAAACTAGCCCCCAAGATTCCCATCTTGCGGTTTTCAGTCAGACACTACTATAGGTAATATAAAGAAGGGATTTTGCAGAAGTAATACAAATCCCAAGGTAACTGAGACCATAAGATACTGAGGGAGTTTTCTGTGGCTCGTGCAGGAGAGGAAAGATGAAAAGGACTTGACATGCCACCACTGATCTGAAGCTGGAAGGAACATGTGAGGAGGCCTCTGGAAGAGTGGCCCCCTCCAGGTCACCAGCAAGGAAATGGTGACCTCAGACCTCCAAGTGCAAGGAACTGGATTCTGCCAGCCACCTGAATGCATTTTGATTTTAGTATATGTGCTGCCAAAGTGAGCACTGAATGCATTTTGAACAGATTCTTCCCTAGAGCCTCCAGTTAAGAGCCACTGCAGATGGTAACTGGACTTCCACCTAATGAAGATAAGACCCGAGATCCCTGAGAACTTTGTGAGAGAAGAGCTGAGAATTTTCCAAACTTGATGGAAGAGGTGAACGCACCTGAATCTCTAAGCAGAGAACTCTACATAGCTCACTGGGAACTTTTGACCTACAAAACTGAGAGAGTAAATAGATACTGTTGTAAGCAATGAAGTTAGTAATTTGTTACACAGCAATAAAAACTAATACAGAGGATATATTTAAAAATCACATGTGGGAGTGCCTGGGTGGCTCAGTTAGTTGAGCGTCCAGCTCTTGGTTCAGGCTCAGGTATGATCTCACAGTTCTGTGAGTTCAAGCCCTGCATCAGGCTCTGTGCTGACTGTGGAACCTGCTTGGGATCCTCTCTCTACCCTCTCTCTGTCTCTCTGAAATAAACTTAAGGAATAAATAAATAAAAATCACATATGAAGGCTGCAATATTAACACTTGAGAAACCCTGCTTTAGGTAATTCTTTGTTTTCTTCCACCAGACTGTTCCCAAACCCATTGCTCTGGAACCGTGTTTTGGCAACAAAGCAGCTGTCCTCTCTGTGTTTGTGAGGCTCCCTCGAGGGCTCGGTGGAATCCCTCCTCCTGGGCAGTCAGGTGCGTAGATGAAGGCCAGTGACAAACACAGGACATATGAACTTGGATGTAGAGGCAATAGTAAGCAGCAGTCACATGCCTACCTTATGTCATTGTAAGGATTCGACAAGATGATTCCATTATGCCTGGTGTTCCTTAAACTGCCTTTCCTGAGTCACAGTTCTTCACAGGGATGAGTCCAGAGCTCCCCTCCCTGTGCACCCCCAGCTCCCTCAGCCTCTCCTCGGTGTTGATGCTTCCGGCCACGCCTTCCCTTGCTGCGGTGCTTTGCTCAACTATGCCACCCCTCCCCTATATCTTTTTCCCTCACTCAGCCCTGAATGGAGGACGTCTCCCCTCAGCCCAGGCGCCCTTCCTCAGTCACCTTACCTACTCTCGTGGCTCTCCTCCAAGCTGGACACTCTCAAATTGGTGCTTCTAGCACTACTGCATTTCTTTTGTGTTTTCACTGTTTCAAGTAGAGGCACAAATAGCAATTATTACAACTTAAAGGAAGTTTTTGGAAATGTACTCACTATTGTACCATCCAGCACCCACCGGTGTTCATCGCCCTCTTTCCCTTCCAGCCCCGGCCAGCAACTTTGTTGAAATGATTGTATAGATCTAATTTTTTTATCCTTCATTTTTCATATAACTCATAAACATTTTTATAGATTAGTACATAACATTTTACCAATGTCTTTTATGCGATTCCATCAAGCACACAAATCATAGTTTCGATGAACATCCTCTTACCGAACACTAAGAGATCTGGAATACAGTTTGGAAAAACTGTGGAGTACTTTGGAGGGGTGCCTCAGACAATATGCACACTATGTGTTACACAGCTTTTAGTTCAAATGATGGGAGTTAGGGTTGCCTTAGCCAAAGAAAGCCTTGTGTCTGTGATAAAGTGTGTCCCAGAAACCTTGCCCAGTGCCTGAGCTCCGCAGCCCCCAACCGCAGCCCTCAGATTCAGAGGTGCCTCCAGCCAAGCTTTCAGAATGGTTTCTGGATTTTCAGGAGGAAGGCCTTCAGGCATGATCAGGCCAGGGTTTGTCATCTTCATAAGGGAACAGTTTGATTTGCCCTCAACCAGGGATGTGAGTTCAGCTCCTAACTTTACCCTTGTTGAGCGTAGAATGACCCATTGACCTGAATTCTGGAGCATTGTCTCCTGCCACATCCCAGCTCAGCAAACTTGACCCATGTTCCCTGAGAGCAAGGCCCTGGCTGGAGTAGGGAAGTGACAGGCTTGCCATACTGTGGCCTCTCCTGCCCTGCCCTTTGCGTGATAGGCCCCATCCTGTTCAACTCCTGATGAAGGCCCGCACACCGCCTGAGACCCACCCCAAGTGAGACTATCCCTGCTGCCTCTTCTGCACCCCCTGCATTTTAGATGAGTCTTCCTCAGGACCCCCAGGGTACCCAGCTCTGCCTTTGCTGGAACAGCGTCACTGCTGTGGACTCCCCATGCGTGCCAGGCACATGCCTCCATTTTATAGACTCAGTGAAGTGGAGTGACGGGCGGCACTCACATGGCTCCTGAGAACCCCAGTGGGGCGCTGAGCCTGCACTAGCTTGTTCACATGCGCCAGGAGTCCAGCTCCCAGTACAGAAAGGAGAATGGAGCCACTAGTCCCTAGAGCACAGGTGGTGGAGGTGGTGGGCTGACGAGCCAGGTACCGTTCTAACATTTGTGCATGGATTCACTCGGTGACTCCTCACACAGGCCCTGGCCTGCTATTGTCCCCATTTTACAAACAAGGAAGCTGAGGCATGGGGCAATTAAAGAAGCTGGCTTATTCCAAAGCCTGGCCCCAGAGTGTCCTGACCTGTGCCATAGGATAGATATAAAAATAACCAGTGCTGGCTGAGTTCTATGGAAGGAACCTGAATTTACTCAAAAAGAGTGCTGCTTTTTCTTGGCACCCTTTTGGAGGCCAGGAGGAAGAATTTACCTCTTGGAGCATAGCTGCCATCTTATTTAAATGCTCCAACTGCCAGGCAGAGTTCTTTGCTTCATGGATGTGCTGAACAGCAAGCTACATCTTTTGTGTAAAAAGCGGGGATGGGAAAACAGTATGCATTTGTATTTGCATCAGGACACCCTGAAAGAATATATATACAAACTAATGAAAGCAGTGCCTGGATGGAGGGAGGTGGAAGGCACAAAGTGCAAGTAAGACTTTTCCTTGTGTGCTTTACTTATTTATCGCACTCCAAGAATATAAAAAAGAAAAAAATTTTTTAATTATTTTCAAAAACAAAGCAAGCTGCTCCTTAACACATGTCCCCGGTGGGCTCTCCCCAGGTCTCGCAGTGGCCAGCGCCCTCGTGGACATTTCTCAGCAGATGCCAATAGTGTACAAAGAGAAGTCAGGAGCCGTGAGAAACCGGAAGCAGCAGCCCCCCGCACAGCCTGGGACCTGCATTTGAGGCTGGGCCAGGGACTCTCCGTGAGTGAGCGAGCCAGGGGCGCCAGCCAGCGCCGTCTGCAGGGAGGGGGCAGGCGGGGAGATGCTGTGCAAAGCGGGCTGAAGACTGGAAACCCTCGAAACATCTGACTCCTCTGCATGTTCACAAGCTTTCTCTGCCGGTTTCTCCCATCTGTGCTCCAGCATCTAACCTTTTACTTTTGCATAGGACACCATTGATTTAATTGCAGGTCCAGAGGTGATCCAGTTGTTGCTGGAGGAGGCGGCGGGGGGGGGGGGGGGGGGGGGGGGGGGGGGGGCGGGGGGGGGGGCCTGTGTGAGGAGTCACCGAGTGAATCCATGCACTGGCACAGCCAGTGAGGGAGCTGGGAACGACCCTCAGGTCCACCTGTGGAAAACTGCTCTTGGGGACCTCTCAACATGCAAAAAACAAAAGATGTAGTGTTTACAAGTAGACATTCACCATCCGTCGTTCTTGAACATGGTCTTTTAAAAATTAGTCAGATGAAGGAATTTGTTCTCATCTGAAGCCTGCTATCTTTTTTAAAAGATGTGCTGCTTATTCTCGCACGGTGTAGGCAAATCTCTCTCTTCCAGGGAGTAGCTTTTTTCTAGTTGAGAATTAACAACAGTCCGGCTCTTTTGAATCATATCAAACTAAGGTAGAAGGGGGCTATTTTAAATGTCAAGGTCAGCAGTGTTACTTAGAATGTAAACTGATGTAGTAGGTAGTTTTCTATAGCAACTTGATTAATTTAGTCTTAATCCATCTGAAATTTTCTCCCTGTCTTTTTCTCTTCATCTCTCTCACTCACATAGACACACACACACACACACACACACACACACACACACACACACACTAAGTGCCTAGACTTTAAATAGCTCTAGCAATTGGAAAGTTAGTAAGCCTATGTTTTTACATAATTGCATTCCTACATTCTTATAAAACTTAAATAGCTACCATTGGCAATCGGCTCTTTTTCTAAAATCTGATTTGCAGCCAGGAAAGAATTTGCTCACCCCAGGGAACGTTTAACCTAGCAGCAGGGACTGAGAGGAAAGCGGAAATGACCAAACTGTGAAAGCTCCTGTTTGTATTGTCATCAGAAGTGGGGGCGGGGGGGTGCTAAATAAGGTGTGGTCCTCTCGTGCCCCCTGCCTCCCCTCCCCGCAACTCTAGGCCTGATGTTTGCTCCAGCCCTTCTGGCCACTCCTGCCAGGACACCACAGAGGAAAGGGCTCGCCCATGTTACATGTCTCCCTTGAGCAGAAAAGAGCATGACAGCACTTGGGACCCCTGCATCCGAAAGCAGCAGTGTGTTCCTGTAGCCTGCTCAGAGCGGGTGGGCCACGTCAGGCCGCTGATGGAATCGCGTGCCCAGAGCCTGGAGAAGGACCTGGGATTGTTTGCCTGTTCTCCTCCCGGAGAGGCTCAGCCCGGCCCTCCCATCCTCCTTCCCAGACCTGGGTGGGGGCTCTGGGCGGGGCAGTGGCCACTGCGGATGATGAAAAGCACATGGAGAAAATGGATGAGGAGGAATAACTATGCCAAATGGAAAGTGACCAAATTGAAGTGGGGTGGGGCAGTCCTGCTCTTCTCCCCAGGCCACCACCTGGTGTCATGCTGTCCCTGCAAATGGTGCTCTGTATTCTGGCATTATGCAGCAGCCTCCTCAGGTCTGTATTTGGCTTCAAAACTTTGGAGTTCTCTGGCATTACCCCATTGGAATGGACCTTTAGACAACAAAATGCTCAAGTTTGTGAATTTGGAGAAATGAATACTCAAAAGGGCAAAGACTGCAGCATTTCTAAATGCAGGGCCTAGAGTAGGAGTGCTGTCTCTTCCCCAGCACCAACCCCTTAACCGTGACAAGTTGCCTGGAAAGATGTTTTCAAGAAGTTGAACCATAAAACACTGTCTGATGCACAAAACACCTCTACTTTGAGACCCATCTCTCAAAAAGCTGCTTTTTCACATCACTGGTAAAGAGCAGACAATTCTAGACAAGACCCCTTCTCTTCCAAGCTTCCCACATCCCTGCGTCACACCACGGCACCCACAGAGCCTGCCACAGAGTGGCGCTTTACCCCTTAATTGCCATGAAGCCTCTCGTCGGAGAGAGGGAAGCCACTTGAGAGGGACCTCCCACAAGGAGAATCCTTGTTTGTTCAAAGGACCAGTGTTTCTTTGGTCAAAGAAGTCTCTTCCCCATGGGTTCCCAGGCCCTTGAAGTAACATGTACCGTGTCCCTTAACCACCTGGATATTTTATTTTTTTCTAAAAGATAGTTTATTTTTAAAAAGGAGCAAGTGATGGCTAATTCTGTTCCAACAGTGGAGAAGCAGCTGAACCCACCTGCTTCTCCTTTGCAGTCAAGAGCAAGCAACATCCTCCAGGCTCAGGCCAGAGGAAGGGAGTGGCAGGAGAAAGAGGCAGTCAGCTTAGGAGCCAGTTACCAAGAGGGAATCATCTGGAACTTTAGAGAAATGCCTGCATGTCACAGGAGAGCCTTTGTATATAAGTTTAAATTGTCATGAAAACATCGATGTTGCACTTGTACATAATTATACAGTAGTGTCCAGAATGTTCATTCAGAGTGTACATAAAACAAAAAACTATGTTAATGTATTTTTATTAAATGTAACGGTGTCTGAGTTTTACCTAGTATGTTTTTGTGCCACATAATGGATATCCACGTTTGAAGAAGTCCTCTCTTTGGGCCCTGATACACCGATAACAAAGGCAAAAAAGGCACCTCCCCGACCCCATGCCAGTGTGTCCACATGCATCTGGTACTAATTGGATGACTCCAAAACAGAAATTGTCAGGACACAGAGGAGAAATCGGGCATTGCACCTGCTTAAGCAGCACTGTGTGAGGAGACACAAGGGCAGTGGGAAGGTCCCTGTCACTGTTGTTGGCTCTGCAAGTGCACCTTGAATCTTTCTATTAGCCTCTTGGTGCTGCGCCTGGCCAGCGATGACGCATCTGGTCCTGAGAACTGTTTCTCTCGATCTCTAAGTTCAAAGACACTGTCAGATTTTCTAAAAAGGGGTTTTCCAGGCTGCATCTGTTTGGTCTAAAATTTTAATGACCATTTCCCAGAACCGTGGCTTCCTATACTGAACACTTGGGGGTTGGGAGTAGGGTGGCGAGGTCATTGATAAATAGCTCCTGTTTCCTTCTGGAGGACTGCACACAACCTGGCCTCCTGTCCACTCCCTACTCCTCCTCACACACAGTTTGGGGAGAAGTCTGCACTTCCTGTGAAATCACCTCTTAAAGGTGGGAGGAGATGTGAGCTAACCCAGAGGAAGAGCAGCCCCGGACAGAAGACTGTCAGCAACAGGAAAATACCAGAATTTGTGTGGGTGAGGCCCAAAGTGCAATATTGCAGACATACCAGGAAGTCTGGGGCAGACGGATGAGAAGACCAGAGCACTATCGGTAGAAAAAAGACATTTTACCTTTTCAGTGCATCTCTGTCAACTCAACGGAGTGTATCTGGGGTGAGGGTAGAGACTCACTTCCTTGGGTGCTGGTGTCATTTCTAAGAACACCTTTGATCCTTTAGTTTCAAGCATCCATCCACCCATTCAACAAATATTCACTAAGCACTTACTAACAACCTAAGCTAACACTAGGGCAGTGGCCAATAGGAAAAGAAGCTTTGTGGAATTACAGCAAAACCCAGCTCAAGCCCCTCAACCCGGGAGACCTCTCCTCGTGGCGGTTTTTGTGAGAATTGGCCACCTGGAGGACAGACCCAGGAAGGCAGGGGTCTGTCCTCAGGCCGCGCACCAGCTCTCAGTCTGAAATGTTTCCCAGTTTACCAAACCAGGAAAGTCACCGTGATGGCAGGCCCGCCAAGACACATTTCCCCGGAATCGTTCAAACTCCTGAGCACCCTCACCTACAGGGAGATGGTTTGGCGTGGACAGGAAAACTGGCGCCTTCGCTTTCAAAGGCAATAATGGAATCGACTTTCAGTAACAAATTTGTGCACAAAACATTCTAAACACTAGTGAAGCCTGTTTTGTTGAACTAATTCTGGCTCTGGAAATGTTTTTGTTTTATAGGTATTTACGGTTTTTGGTTTTGTTTTGGGTTTTTTGGGGTTTTTTTGTCTTTGGGTTTGGATTCAAGCTTAGTTTGTTAATATGTATAATTTAGCATCTATTGCACTCATGTAAATATGGAGTAAGTATTGTAAACTATTTCATTGCTGGGGACTGTGGGTGTTATACATACATTTAGGACTGCAATTTTTTGGTATTTTTTGTATTGTAAAATAACGGCTAATTTAAGCAGGAACAAGAGAATTAAGGGAGGTCTGTGCATTTTAAACACAAATGTGAAGAACTTGTATATAAACAGAAGTAAATACTATAATACAAACTTCCTTCTGAAATAAAAGTAGATCTGGTAAAAATGTGGTTTTTGCTCTGAGTGTTTAATTTTGATTTTGTTTCATTTCATTTATTTTTACAGTTTGGTCATTAGAACCTTAAGAAAAGGGAAAAAAATGTTTAAAGTGGTTGCTAGTTTTCAGACTGTCTCAGAGGAAGCACTTGGCATTCAGTGAAGGTAGAGGTGTCAGTCCAGCACCTCAGACACCTGTTGGGGTGAAGAGGGTACAGAGAGCCTCACACAGCTTGTGATCAGACTCCCAGCGTCCCCACTGTAGCGTGTGTTGCCCTTGAAACAACAGGGCTGGGGAGGGAGCATGGTGGGTGGCGCAGCTCTGCCCTGGTATGGGGCAGGTCCAGGGCTGGCACAGCCCCATGTGCCAGAGCACAGCCCATGCTGAGGCCAGAGCCACCCAGCTGTCCTCGGTCTCTCACCCTCTTGTTCTCTCACAGGGTCCCTAATGTTCAGATTTTCCCAACTGCTAAATCTCAGGTATGCTGACAGGCTGCCACAATGTTGTCCTTCGTTTTGAGTTTTTGATGTTCTTTCCATCCATAAAGCCTGGTCTGTGAGTGCAGCTCCTGTGCGTGGGGCAGGGTCAGAACAGTGCACTTCAGCACTCTGGTGTGGAGTGCGGGAGCCCTAGAACACGAGACCAGCACAAGGGGAGTTGAGAACCGGTTCAACACGGTTCACGTAGGAGGCACCAGGCCTGGCCAGCCCACCACAGCTTGGGGCTGGGCTAAGGAAGTAAATAGTTGGGCTAGTGGCCAATGCCAAGTTGGAGAAGACCTTGAAGCATTCTAGGGGAAGGGCTGTGGGTGCCGCCAGCTGCTCCAGACAGGATGTGAATGTGTGGTATAATGGCAGAGGCCATGCTGTGTGTTCACCAAACCTGTTCAGTTTTACTACTGGAACCACAGGTTAGGTGGGGAACCATACACCGAGCTGTCGCCAGAGATATGTTGGAATAAGTGATAGACATTAGTTCTAAACTTGGCCCATTCAGTGTTCCCATGTTTGGGTGTGGGGTGACATGTTCTTGGCAGAATAGCTTTCTAACACCTGCTTCAACTCAGGCCTTTGGGGCCTGTGGTCCAACAAGACGTTGCCGCTCTGTCTCTTTTTACACACGCTAGGCTCACTGGCAAGTTGCTGTCCATCTGGGCGGGGGGGGGGGGGTGTCTCCTAAAGCCTCACGTGGCCCCTGTCCTCCTGCTTCTCTTGAAATCTCACCTAACAGTGTCCACACTTCCTGTAAAAACAAGCTGCTGCTGTGAGTTTGGCCCTGTCTGACTCAACTGGGGTGGAGGAGGTGCGGGGAGGGTGGATGTGGGCAGCAAGCAGTTTCCACATCAACCATGCATCTAGACAACAGGCTCCAAGCCAGACTGGGCTTTCATGAGCCGTGAAGTTTCCATCAATAAATCCATGGATGTTCTTAGCACCTGCCTTTCTGCCTGACCCTACCCCCAGCCACTTGCCAGCTAGCAGAGGCCCAGTCACAAGGATAAAGCTGGGGCCAAGACCACAGTGTCCTCAAGTGCACATGAAAGAGTGACAGCAAGCAGGCTACCTGGAAGGACATGGAGGCCAACACTCAGATGTGGATGAACAAGGCAGGGCCTGTTCCTGGTCATGGCTGCCACAGCTGGACTCAGCCCTGAGGCGTTTGGCCAGACTTTTTCAGGTAGAAGTGACAGAAACTGAACTCAGACAACTCTTGGTTTCCTGGGGCCACTGGAAGAAATTCCCCAAGCTTGGTGGCTTCAAACAGAAATCTATTCTCAGTTCTGGAGGTCAGAAGTCTGAAATCACAGAGTTGGTGGGGCTCTGCTCCTTCAAGAAGCTCCAGAGGAGAACCCATTCTGGTGACCAACACTCCTTAGCTTGTGGCCACATCCCTCCAATCTCTGTCTTCACATCGTCCTCTCTTCTGTGTCTATCCAGTCTCCCCAGGCCTCTCTGGTATGGATGCATTTAGGGCCCATTCCAATAATCCAAGATAAGCACCTCCTGTCCAGATTCTTAATCATATCTTTTGCTATATTAGGTAACTTTCACTCTTGCCTGCATCTAAGGTAACATTCACAGGGTCCAAGGTTTGGGATGTGGACATATCTTTGGGGCTACCATTCAGCCCCTTACAGCAACAAAACTGTTGGAAAGTCTACTGGCCCAGAGGTGGCAAAATGGTGGCCTTTGTAAGCCACAGCGCCTGGTCCCCTCCTCTTGGCTTCTTTCTTCAGAGCTGCCTGGGTCCATGCCCCAAATGGCCTCAAGTCTCCCACAAGGGAATCTTCACTCTGAGAAAGAACAGACAGCCAGGCAGCAGGAGCCCAGTGACCATTTCCCCACTGCACCCAGTTAGGAAGCCTCTTTTCCGAAGCACACTGTCTGATGTTAAAGCGGCTCCATTTGCTTAAAGGCCACGCCCGAGTTGGAGAAGTACCGAAGGAAGGCAGCCAGCTGCTGTGGAACGGTGCCACTGTTTGCAACTAGGTTCTGCTCTTTTTTATCTTCCCAGTCTTGCAAAAGGTGTATGTGCCTGTATCTTACTCTAATTGTCTGAGTGAGGGAAAAAAATGAAGTGATAGAGGTACCTGGCTCCTTTTCTCCTAATCAGGAGAGCATGCAACTCTCGATCTCGGGGTCGTGAGTTCGAGCCCCACATGCAGTGTAGAGATTACTTATATTGTTAAAAACTTAACAAAAATGAAGTGACAGAGTTAACACACGCTCACATACAGCCAGTCATTTAGCAGACCTTTGATTCTTCCTTTGGATCACCACACAACTCCTCTGCCTCAGCTCGGAGCACACAAACAATGCCGTCTCTCCCCAGCCCACATACAGGTGTCCAGTCCTATGCAGGTGAAGATGGTTGAGAACATTCCTTCCTCATAAATGGGATGGACTCTGAGCTTCACTCTACCCGACACTCCTTTTTTTTTTTTTTCCCATCAAAGAACTGTCCTTCCATTTCATGTGATCTTTGTGGGCTGATGTCACTCCCCAGCCACTGGAAGAGGCTTATAACCCACACTGGGCCCACCAGGGTCCTGCCTGGCTCAGTCCATGAATGATGGGTAAAAGAGGTGCCTTTCTATGCTGAGATTCCTAAAAGGAGAGACTAGATCTCCTGCTACTGATGGCATTCTTAACCCACCCTGCAGTGAGAGCCAGCCTGGCTACAAAGGGAAGCTATGCACAGACCAACAAGCACACCATCACTTGAAACCCCGGAGACAGCCATGCCTGATGCCTAGACTGCTCAGTTGTATACCCAAGCAGGTGTGATTTGTGTTTGGTTCCAGTAAGATTACTGGATGAAGCTAGAAGGTTGGTTGATAGCTGCCACACGTGGGATCTGTGGGTTTGTGATGATTGCTAAATATATGGTCTCAGAACTGGTTGCTCTTTTTCTGGTCAGGACAGCCCAAAGTCTGGGCTTTGTCGTGATCTGCGCTTGACCGCTGTGTCTTAGGTCACATTCTCTAAAAGTAGAGCCCAAGATGGGAATTCTCGGGCCATGATTTATTAGAGGGAGTGCCTTCAGGGGAACCTCTAAGGGAGGCAGGAGCAGGCAGGGGAAGGTGCTAGGTTAGGATGTGGTCTCAGCTAGGAGCTAGCCTCAGCCTGATCCCCCGCAGGGAGCTCTGGAGCATGAATGGTGTGCAGAATTGTCCCCACACCCCATGGCTGCTCTCCACTTCATACAGCAGAATATAACTTTACAGGCATTTTTTCTAAAGAAGGGAACAACTGTGAGCTGTGTAAACATCCAACATTCCCCAGCAGCTTGGCCAGAGAGGTCTCTGGGCAAGGCACCAACAGCATGCACTTCAGTCTGTTTGGGGCCCCTGACAAGCCTCAACCAGGTTTGAGAAGGGGCAGCCAAGAGACTCTGATCCTTCACTCATCAGGAGTCTCCAAGCTCTTGAGGAAGAAGGAAGTGGGCAGAAGGCTTAGTATTTGGCCCCCGTCGTTCTGCCTTCTCCTCCCCAAGCACCTTTGCAGAACTAAAATCCACACACTCGCTTGGCATATGCTGGGTCCACACTGGCCACAGGTGGGTCCTTGTGAACACTTTTATGATAAATTTCCCTAGTCTCCAGAAAAGAACTTGACTCTTCACATGGGCAGAAAGCAGGCAGAATATGCGGAAATAAAAAAAAAACACAAACACTTGGCACCCCTCTAAAGTGGTCTGCAAGTATGGGCTCTGTGCCTACTGTGGAGGGGGTCCCCTAAGTGATGCTGGGACTCCATGGCACCCCAGAAGTGGTAGGAACAATCAGAGACTATATTTGGCAGCAAATAGCATGTCTGTGGAGAAATGGCTTAAACAAACAAAGATCGTTTTTCTCATACAGTGAAGTCTAGAGGGAGGCAGATGGGGGCTGGTACAGTGGCTCCAGAGTGTCATGTGGCTCCATTTTCAAAATGGCACCAATGTCCCCAGGCATTGCCATCAAGTTCAGGATGAAGGGACCAGTTCCTGTTTCAAGAATTCCCCTGGGGGGGTGCCTGGGGGATCAGTTGGTTAAGCATCGGCTTCTGCTCAGGTCATGATCTCACGGGTTCGTGGGTTCGAGCCCCGCCTTGGGCTCTGTGCTGACAGCCAGCTCAGAGCCTGGAGCCTGCTTCAGAGTCTGTGTCTCCCTCTCTCTCTGAGCCTCCCCTGCTCGCACTGTCTCTGTCTCTCAATTCAAAAATAAATTAAAAATACTTTTTAAAAAATTAAAAAAAAAGAGTTCCCCTGGAAGGCTCCTCATCTGTGGCTCCACCCACTTATGCCCAAGACTGTGCCACATGCCACCTCCTGGCTGGGAAATGTAGTTTTCAGTATCTGAGTACCAGCAAAGAAGACAAGGTAACAAATTTCTGCCACTAGGATCTAACAGGTAATTCAGTTTGGCATCCGTAGGTGAGCAAATGTAGCCCAGATTGTTTCTGAGGCCATCGGAGGTCACACAGACCAGCAAAGGCATACCCTATGGCTGACCTTGGCCTCCAGGCTCCCAAGAAAGATCACATGAAAGTAAGGCCAGTCTCGGTGCATGTGGTTTATTGGGTTTGAATGTCATTCGTAAGCTAGGTTAAGGCATGGGGACAATGGCCATACAGCCAGTGCAATGGAGGGGACTGGATTCTCACTCCAGCTGGTGGCCACCAAGCAACATATCATGGATGGGAAGAACTTTGCCAACATAAGTCATGGGGCAGAGGTGGCTAACATGATGGGTGGTACCTCACTGGGACAGTGCCATGAAAGGCTGCAGTGTTAAAAGTTTTGCCTAAAAGTCAGTTCAGATGTACTCCTTAGGGCACGGTATCTTTGCAGAAGCTGATGAAATCTCTTGGAATTCCTGGAATCTGGATATTTCTGACCTCTAGGTGATCTGGGGTCCCAGTGAGGCCTCAGGAACACAGGTGACCTCCTCCCATCCCTATCCTGTGGGAGAACCCAACTGTTCCAAAGTCAGTGGAGAAGGGGACCTACAACCGAGAAACCCACAAAAAGGGAAACCATGGGCTTTGCATCAGACCCTCAACCTAAATCCTCATTCTAGGGAACAGGCACACAGGGTGTGCAGACCTAAAAAGGGCAGTGGGGCGAGAGCATGGGGGCTAGCTTGGGAGTCAAGCCAGTCCACCCTCAATGTGGCAGTAGCATGCCGATGTGGCCCTGTACCCCAGGCAGGATGCGACAGTGATGTTGTCCAAGGTCTGCTGTCCTAGTCAGAGCAGGGGCCGGAGAGCCAGGACAGGGAGCAGAGAGAGCAGGGAGCTCCCAACCAGGAGCCCATCTGTGGAAGACACCTTGGGGGTGGGAGCACAATGTGAACCTGAGGCAGAAGTGGGGTTCTGCTCTCTGCCTCCACCACCCCCATTCCAGGCCGTTTCGTGCCTCCATCTAAGCCCGCCAGCTCACCATCCCCTCCCTTACACCTACTTGCTGGAGGCTGTGCTCAGGGTCCTGGTGGACATCTAGCTGGTCCTGCAGGACTGGAGGCCATCCACCGTCAAAGGCCTGCATGGCGCCATCTATGGAGGAAGGGGTTCAGGGTGGGCTTGGCTGGGAAACCCTAGCACAAGGCTCAGCTCCTCTGGGATCCCTGAAATCCTGCAGTGGGATGGGTGGATAGGACCTCTGCAAGGATTGGCTTCTGGAATGGAAGGTGTGTGACAAGGAATAACAAAATAGAGACACCTGTGCTAAGAGTGCCTCACAAACTGTCATCCTCACAAAGAAGGGTGACGATGATCAGCCCCATATTACAGATGGGCACAAGAAGACAGGGGAGATAACGAACTCTGGGCTGGTAAGTGGCAGGATCGGACTTCACACTCAGGCCACCGAGTTATTCAGGGCCGAAAGGCATGATCATCAGTAGGGACGCTGGCATTCCCCCAGGAAAGAAACAGCTTCAGAAATGGCAGAAGCAGGAATTTCTCTTCTTCCATTACAGATGCTCTGAAGCTTGTTTTGACTGCCCCCCTTCCTCCGGCCTGCAGGGGTACTAGCCTAATCATCCCTAAGATTCTACCTTCTTCTGTGACCTTGTGTTCGAGACACCTGGGCGCGGATTTCTCCAGGGCCAAGTCGGCAGCAGGGGGTGTGCGCCTGCGTGGTTGCCACAAACAGCCTCTGTTTCCTCACCTCTAAACTTGGGAAGTGTCAGTCAGCGCCGCCCCGCCCAGGGCCCCTCACCCAAGCAGCGGTTTCTGGTGAAGAGCCCCCGGAAGGCTTCGCACTCCTCACGCCGATTTCCGCTGGCTCCACAGTCGCACCAGGGCGCCACGCGCGCGCTCGCGTTGTCCACGTAGTTGGGGGTGATGGCGGTGCCTGCGGGGACCCCGCGGACGGGGTGATCCGCCTGTCCAGGCGCAGTCATCCCCGGGAAAGCCCCGCCCGCTCCCGGATCCCGGCAGCGCTTACCCACGAGGCCCGCATAGGCGTGCAGGCAGCGCGGCACCTGGTCCTGCAGGCAGCCACCTGGGGCGCTGGGGGCCGGAGCGCACGAGGCCTGGAAGGCCAGGAGGCGGGGCCTGCGCGGCGGGAGTGCGGTGTCGGGGCGGGCCGCCCTGCCCCGCTCAGTCTCCCCCAGGTGGCTCCCCAAACCCCTGTCGCACCTGCAGGCGCTCCCGGCCGGCACCTGCAATCCCGCCTCGCTCCCTCCCACACCCTGCAGACATCCGGGGACCCGGATCCACCCTGCCTCTGTCCCGTGCCACCTACTGCCCACACCTGCAGACCCGGCTGTGCTCGCAGGCGTCTAAGGGTGCGAGGCAGGAGGGCGGCGCCGGGCCGGGTCCCGAGAAGGCGCAGGCGGGCACAAAAGTCTGGCGCCGGCGTTCCGCGCACGCGGCGTTGACGCAAGAGCAGAAGAGCAGCGCGTGGGTGAGAGCGGGCGGCCCGCGGGCGAAGAAGCGGCGCAGGGCGCGGCGGCAGCGGGCCTGGGGGCAGCCCCCGGCCGCCGCCCGACCCAAGCACTGTGCCACGTACTCGGTGCGCAGCCGCTGACACCGCGCATCAGCTGTGCACGCCTCCGCCGCATCCAGGCATCGGTTCCGTCTGGCGGAACTCGGCGACCCTGCTGGGGGAGCGGACAGCTGCTGTTCTCGCTGAGCCGTGACCGGTGCGCTTCACCTCCGCCCTCTGGCCACTCCCTCTGAAGATGCAGGGCGCTAGGAACCCGAAGGGGCAGAGTGTGGTTCGAAGGCGTGACCGCCTGGCACTGACCGGCCTCCTATCCGGGGATGGGCAGCGGTGGGCTCTGGGGAGCCCTGCAACACGTCAGGGATGAATGGGGCGCACGAAGACTCAGCCTGGCTTCCCCCAAACGCTAAGCCCATCGTCCCCAGGCACCACTCCTTCCCCAGAGTGGCCACACCCATTCAAAGGGAGTTCCCCGTGCCACGGGAAACAGCAAGACTTCTGGGGACTTGGCTAAAGGACATTTATCAGAAATGGCGTTGAAGACAGTGGCTGCCCCTCTTTGACACTCTGGGACACTCTGGGACACCTTTCCGCTATTCCTCCCTTCCCTAAAGAGAGCCTTTGAGTGAGTCTATAGGTGGCTGGTTCTCCCTCCTTCCAGACCTTCTCACGCGCCTCCTTCTGTGCCTTACCCGGGGCGTCCTGCCCCTGCCCCCGCCCCTCCATTCCCTTCTGAGGCTCCCTCCCCGTCGTCTAACCCATGCTGACCCATCCAGGTTCTGGCTTCTTCCAGCCCCTCCCCTTCCCACCAGCCAGGCAGGAGAGAGATTCCCTGAAAGGGCTCTGGGCACTGGAAGGCCCACTTAGGCTTGGCTGCCAGGATATGGATTCCAGAGAAGTCCCTCCTGCCAGGCCACAGAGCTCTGCCCTGAGCCACGAGGCCATGACTGGTGCCACTCCGGTGGGCACCAAGCAGAAGTGGGGACTCGGCAGCCCCTTCCTAGGACCCAAGTCACCAAAACCCAGACTTGCCAGCACACCACGTGCTGTCAGCCCCTAGGAGCCACTTCAGTCTAGGGGAAATTTCCCAGCCTGGCCTCACATCCATCTGGCTGGGTGTGTGGAGGGAGGGAGGTGGCCCTGGCCTCAGGTCTGGGAGCAGGGCTCCTATCTGGCACTGGCCTCCTCGTTCAGGATCCACAGATTGGATGGTAGGAGCCACGGTGATTCTCACTGTGGCTTCAGCACCTCTGCTCCGCAGGTAGGAAGAACAGATCCTGAGGGCTTAGAATTAGTAAGTGGAGAGGGTCACCGGGAAGGCGGGAGCCCTTCCTTCCTGTTTCCTCCCCCTCCCCTCTCCTTCCCTCCTCTCCTGGATGCCAAGAGCAGCAGGCAAACTTAGCCCTCCTTTCCCAGCCAAGCCCCTCACATCCTCAGCCACACACAACAGGACTTAGTGTCACCTAAGGTTCTTTGTCTCCCTCTTCCAGTAATACCTTTGCCTCATCTTTACCCTCCAAAAGCATATCTCAACCCCAATATCTCATCTGCCTTCAATCGTTGCCAGATTCCATTCTTCCCGCCTCACTCCACCCGGTAAAGTGAACCAATCCTCCCTCCACGATGCCCCTGCTGGGGAAGGGGAAGCCAAGCATGTGGAACAGCTGATGCGTGGCACAGAGACCCTAAAGATGCAGGGCAAGGACTGGGTGTGAAGCTCCAAGACTGAAAATGGAAGGCAGGGCTTGGGGAAAGGGTAAGAGAGCTGAGAGAGGGGACTCAATAGGAAAAAGCAAGTGTCCGGGGCAGGAGTACAAAGACGGGACTTGGAGGCGCGTTGTGCTCCGCAGAGCCCGAACACAAGTGACGCGCTGCGGCCGTCAGGTGTCCGCATGCGCTCCCCCGTACACAGGTGTCTTGTCGGTGCTCCTTCCTGCGGTTCTGGCTTTTTCCAGAATCACCCTCTTGCCTCCTCACTCTGTCCCTGAAGATCGGTTAGAGAGGCCGGGAGTTCAGGGCTCTGCGGGAGGAGGTGGCCACTCACCCAGAAGCAGCAGCAGCATCGTGAATGCCAAGCAGAGGGCCATGGCGGGCGGCGATCAGACAGGACGGCTGGAAGCAGCTGGAAGCAGAGTCCCGGTGGAACAGGTGCCCCTTCCTGCCCTGCCCGAGCCCAGCCTGGGGGAACCCAAGTGTCTGCGCAACGGGAACACTGCTGTGGGGAGGAGCCTTTGTAGCAGGACCGACTCCCCGCCCCAGGCTGTGCCCTCAGGTAGGTCCGGGAGCCACTGAATCCAGCACTGAATGTGCGCCTAGATGGAACCTCCCCCCACCCACAGCCACACCCACACAACCACCTAAGGAGACCGGGTCTCTCTGACGCCAAACTATTGTTTTTAATGTTTGTTTATTTTAGAGAGAGAGAAAGAGAGAGAGCGCTGGGGGGCGGGGGGAGGGAGAGTGGGGGGTGGAGAGAAGATCCAAGGCAGGCTCTGCACTGACAACAGATAGCCCAATGTGGGGCTTGAACTCGGGAACCGCAGGATTGTGACCCGAACGAGTGGGATGCCTAGCCAACTGAGCCACCCCGGTGCCTGTAGTTTTAATTTTTTTAAGTTTATTTTGAGAGAGGGAGAGAGCAGCACTTTCGTGCAAGTGAGGGAGGGGCAGAGAGAGAGGGGACAGAGGAACCAAGCAGACTCTCTGATAGCCGGGGCTTGAACTCACAAACTGAACACTGAGATCATGGCCTGAGCCGAAATCCCACGCTGAACTACTGAACCACCCAGGTGCCTCTAACTCACATTAGACTTGAAGAAAGGTTCCTAACAAAAATGTTTGTGTTCCCTTATATATACCCTTATGGGGATTGCTTTGGCTATTTGGGATCTTTTGTGGTTTCATACAAGTGTTCAGATCATCTTTTCTATTTCTGTGAGTAATAACCATTGGAATTTTGATAGGGATTGCTCTAGTCTGTAGATGGCTTTGGGAGGTATGGACACTTGAACAATTCTTCCCATTCATGAGCACAGAATATCTTTCCATTCATTTGTGTCTTATTAAATTTCCATCATGAAAGTCTTGTCGTTTTCATTTGCAGTTCTCTTACCTCCTTGGTTAAGTATATTCCTTAGTATTTTTTTTATGCTGTTGCAAATTGGATTGTTTTATTTCTCTTAAGGATGATTTGTCAGTGAATAGAAACACACCTGATCCTTGTGTGTTGATTTTGAATGTGGTAATACTGAATTCGTTCATTAGTCTTAAGAAGATTTTTTCTGTGTGTGTGTGTAATCATTAGGATTTTCTCTATAAAATCATGTCAGGGAGCCTGGGTGGCTCAGTTGATTAAGACTTGACTCTTAATTTCAGCTCAGGTCATGATCTCAGTTGGTGGGATGGAGCCCTGAGTTAGGCTCTGTACTAACAGTGCTGAGCCCCATTGGGATTCTCTGTCTCCCTCTCTCTCCACCCTTCCCTGCTCACACCCTCTCTCAAAGTAAATAAATAAACTTTAAAAATAAATAAAATCATGTTATCTGCAAAGATAATTTTACTTCTCCCTGTCTGATTTAGAGGTCTTATATTCCTTTTTTTTTCTAAGTACTCTGACAAACACTTCCAGTACGATGCTTAATGAGAGTGGAGTGAAGTATCTTTATCTTGTTCCTGATCTTAGAGGGAAAGCTTTCACCACTGAATATGTCACGTGTGGGTTTGTTATATCTGGCCTTTGTTATGCTGAGGTATACTCCTTCTATACCCAGCTTTCTGAAGCTTTTAATGAAAGGATGCTGTACTTTGTCAAATGCTTATTCTGCATCTATTGAGATGATCATATGTTTTTAATCTTTCTTGTTAATGTGGTGTATCATATTTATTGATTTGCATGTTAAACCATCGTCACATCTCAGAGATAAAACCCACTTGATCATGGTGTATGATGATCCTTTTAATGTGCTGTTGAATTCACTTTTCTAATATTTTGTGAATTTTTGCATCTGTATTCATCAGGGATATTGCTTTGTAGTTTTCTTGTATTATCCTTATCTCGCTTTGTTATCAAAGCAATGCTGGTTTCCTAAAATGAGTTTGGGAGTGTTCCCTCCTCTTTGAATGTTTTGGAAGAGTTTGAAAAGGATTGGCATTAATTCTTTAAATGTTTGGTAGAATTCATCAGTGAAATCATCTTGTCCTGCCTGGGCTAACTTCTTAACTTGACTGGACCTTTATCCCACTGACTTTTGGCTCTCTTTGTATAAAAAAATACTGTGGCTATAAATTTCCCCTCAAACTACCACATTCATGGTAAATCCAACTTTTGATCATTTATTATCATGCAACTTTTTTCTCTTTATCATGCAGTTTTAGGCATTTTTAGACATGAACTATGAGTGGGAGTCCCATGGGTTCAGACACCTCCCTGATGGGTGAGAGTGTGGAGAGAGGTATTAATGATGTTCTTTATTTTTTGTATTTTATGATGGTCTGACATCTTGGGAGGGGGGGGTGGAGCTTGGTGTTTAGGGGACAGACTGCCCCTGCCTGGGCTGGCTAATTCCTAGAGTTAATAAAAATTTTCCTATGAATAGGTCTTTCATGTCCAGACCTACCAATTCTGAACAGACTCACAAGGGCCTCCTTTTTTCTAGCTCTTACCAAGCCAATGTTTGCGCAGCCCTAAATCCCCACAGGGCCAGATACCTGACAATTAAAGACCATCCCTATGCCCCATACCTGGCCAATCCTGAGCCATTTATCTTGCCCCCCCTTGCCCTTACCAGGCTCTCCCCTCCCTCCTGCTTCGGCCTCCTGACCAAACCTCATGCTTCCCCATGTGATCCTGCGTGGCATAGCATGACCCTTTCTCTTGGGAATTGTATGTAATAAAAACTTCTTTCAGTGGTATCAACCTCTCCATGTCATTACTCTGTATAAATCAAAACCCCATGGGTACAATTAAGATCAAAGGCAGCTTTAGAAAACCATCTCATTCAGCCTCTGGGACTGCCTCTTCTCTGCTGCCAATGCAAGGAGTAGTTGGTTGCAAAAATTCCCCAAGTCTTCATGCCCTCTGAAACAGGATCCTGCTGCCCTGCCAGCAAGAGGTAGAGTTACCCTCCCCAGCCCTGGAACCTGGGCTGGCCCTGTGACTCGCTTGGGCCTGTAGGGTGTTAGGAAAGTAAAATGTGCCAGTCCTAGAATATTCCAGAGGCCTCACAAGCTTCCACTTGCTTTCTGACAGGGCTGGGACTAGGGTGAGACAGGATCACTATTATGAATTTTTCCTTCTGTCTCAGGTTCTGACATGGCTTGGCATGACACTGTTACTGATCTTATGTTCAGTTAAAATGTGGATGTTTTGTTCATCATTGATTTTTTGGCATTAATTTTGATCCTTTAAAAGACTGCATTAAAATATTACTTATCTTGATTGCCTTTTGTGTGTGTGTCACTTGCCTTACCCTAATCCTGGTCCTGCTCTTTAGAACCCTTCCCAGCTGTCACGTGAGCAAGTCTGAGCTACTCTGTTGGAAAATGGGTACATAGCCCATTGGTCGTCATCACTCTAGGCAATAGCCTACCAAACCCAGAGGCAGAATTGCCCAACTGGCCAGAAGTTGACTGAAACATGAGTCCAACTGAACTACCAACTGAGTTTAAGCTAATTTACCAATTCACAGAATTGGTTGTTTTAAGCTACTTGTTTCAGGGGTGGTTTTGTTATGCAGCAGCAGCTGGCTGGTACAGGAGATCACTCTGCAATTCTTTCATGAAGAATGGGGAGAGAATAAATGATTTCTGAGAATTTCCAAGGAAGACAGAAGTGGGGGGGACAAAGGGATCATTCAACCTAAGCAACACTATGCTATGACTATAAGGACTGCAGGTTTGAGACAAGGCAAGAGGGACCACCCTTGTAATACCCTTAACATTCCTAAGGGCAGGCCTAGAAATAGAAGCTATAGGTTATCAGTTATTGCTTAAGGCTAGTTACACCCTATGTGAGGGTCCTGGGTCCTAGGTCTACTCTGATTGGTTAACACTCTAAATGTTGTAATTGGATAAACCTGCTGTCAATAATATTGTGTACTAATAATTGGATCACTGTACCTATATCACAATTTCCTGTAACTCCCCCTTCCCAAACTCATCAAAGCCCTGCCCCACCTTTGTTCGGGGCTCTCAGCATGGATCCACCATGC
>NC_043711.1:77248739-77306814 GCF_006229205.1 Suricata suricatta | reverse complement strand
GAGTCTGTGAGCCCTAGTTTAGGCCCCGGCCAGCCTAAACCCATAATAAAGCCCTTTGCTTTTGCATGCGTGACTCGGTCTCCCTGGAGGTTTCTGTTTTTTGGGGACGATAAAGAAATCTTGGGTACAATATGACCAGGTACATCTAGGGCCACGGCTGCCATTTGAGGCTCCACCCACCAGCCACCACCCCTTGGGACCCTCAGGGAGTCCCATAGGACTGAGTTTACATACAGAAAAGACTCACAAAAGCTCAAGATCAGCATATCTTTCTTCTGACTTCTACTTTGGTATCCTTTTTAAAACAGCTCCCACTGTCCCCTCCCATGGAATTGAGGGGAGGCTGAGTCATTTCCAAAGTGAGAGGGCTACAGCAGACCCACACTCCTCCAAAACCTCAGGTGGAGGACCAATAACAGGGGTGAGGCTGAGGAAGTGTCTGGAGGACAGGGCAGGAAAAGGGAGGGGAGAGGGTCCCAAGGATTTTGTGGATTTTGTTTTGTTTTTTGCAGGGGCCAGGTGCCAGGGAAGTAGACTCAATCTGAAATGTAGGGCCCCTGGAGTCAAGGTTTCTGTCCCAGCAGTCACTAGATTCTGCAGAGCTGGGTCGAGGTAAAGTGCATATAGCAGAGACACCCAGGCTCCTCTCCCAATGCCCAGAATGACCCTGCCCTGGTGACAGGAGGTCAGTGACTATATGACCTTTGCTCCTTGGACTGATAGATTCTTGGGCTGGAGATATGTACCCTACCAGGATCCCTCAGCCCTAAGGAATGGGAACAGCATCAGGCACCTTCCAATATGGCTCTGGGGTCTTGGAGTGGGTGGGGCAGAGCTGCAAAAGCGCAGGAAGTGTGATTCGCTGGCTCTGCCCCTGGGAGACCAAGTTCCTGGAGTGGCTGTCCGCAGTCACCTGTCTGTAAGTATCCTCATCTCAGGAGCCCCTCTCTCTAGAGAGACAGAATCTTGGCTTCTGGACTTGACCTGCTGCAGATGAAGAGGAGAGGTCACCCCTGAGGGCTGGGATCCCCTTTCCTCCCTCAGTGAGGACAAATGACCCAGAAAGAGATACAACTTCTCTCTCTCCCACCTTAGAGGCTTCCAGCATCTGGTCTCCATGACAATAGCTTTTCCACAAGGTCACATCTCATTTGCATAATAACCCACACTCAAAAACCTCAGAGTAGGGGAAGGCAGATGAGGGACAACAGAGATCGGTGGATGAGGTGGGGAGGGTCTCTACCTACCTTGGGTTGCAGGTAGGGCAACAGGACAGAAGCCTCTCAAGGTGGCTCTTGGGCTCTGGCAGAGTTCTTAAGGTCTGGAGCAACGGGTGGAGGACAAGTGTGAACACAGGCAGAAGTCTCTGGAGTAGGGTGGGGACAAGGGCCTCAAGGTGAC
The DNA here is from genome assembly GCF_006229205.1 of Suricata suricatta. Lineage (NCBI taxonomy): Eukaryota > Metazoa > Chordata > Mammalia > Carnivora > Herpestidae > Suricata > Suricata suricatta. Next base: position 77,305,413 of record NC_043711.1, on the reverse strand, counting down.
TGACTGGGTGCTAAATGGAGAGGAGGGGGCCCATCTAGAAGAAGGCAGAAGGCAAGAGCTCATCCTTCACTTCCCTCCCCATCTCCTACTGTGCTTCACTCACCCCGGGGTCCAGGCTCCTCAGTGGCTGCTGGGCCTGACTCCATGCCATGAACGCTCCTAGGGGGACAGTCCCCCTGTGGGCCATCTTTGGGCCTAAGCAGTGGGATAAGAGGGCAGGAGGTCAGAACAGTGGTCCTGAGCAGGTGCGCCCAGCCTGAGTTCTGCCTTCTGGTCCATGTCACTCCCTCCAAGTCCCTTCCTGCTTCCTCCTGAGAGAGGCCCCTGGGCCCAGGCTCCAGTTCAGACTCCTGCCCTCCCAGGGCCCCCGGCACTTCTCTCTAGTCCTGACATTTCTCTCAAGCTCTGACATCACCCTGGCACACCGGCACCATCCAGATATTGGCATCACTCAGCTTTCAAAGCAGGGCGGACTTCCTCCCCCATAGGCAGTCATGCCTGTGTCTCTTGTCACTGGGTAGCCTTGCTGCCCTCAGTGGCTCCAAGCCGTGCTTGGCTGCTTAGGCTGCTTACGCCCCAGCTCCCAGCGCCTCGCCACTTCCTTTGCTATGGCTCTGAAACAGTCTCCAATGTCCACAAGACTCTGCTTTAGTGCTAATATGCAGTCTCTAGACCCCCTTATGCCCCGTCTCTAGACCCCCTTATGCTGACACACCAAACTCTGACCACCTTGCTCCTCCCCCATTGACCTGCAATCACTGCTCCCTGTGTCAAAGCCCTCTAGGCCTGTGGGACCTGGCTGGTGCCCTGCCCCTGTCTGGAATGCCTTCTGCCCCAATCTCTAGCCCAAACCCTGCTCCTTCCAGCAGCTTGCCCAGAGCACTCCCAAGGCCAGATGTGTCAGATGTGCCCAGCGTCCCCACTGAAGGGGCACCCCTACATCAACCATGCTTCTGTATTATGTGACCCTCCTCCCAGGTTATGGAGAACTAGGTTACGGACAGGCCCTTGTTACAAGGGAGCCAACGCCATAGCTAACCAGTGGTAAGGAGTAAAAGGGTGTGCTGGGTCCAGCATCTGGGAACTTTAAAGGTTTACAGAAAAGACTTAGGCAGGGGGAGTGGAAAGGGGGCTGGAAACTAGGAAAGTCTGGAAGGGCACAGTGGAGCAAGAACCACATTCTAAGCTGGTAGAACAATGGCAGTCTAGGGTGAGGCGGCCCCGTGGTGGGAGTCTACAACAGGTAGACTAGAGGGGCTGAACCACAGTATGGGGGAGGGGTAGAGGGCTGCACGGGGATCCACACCATCAGCTCCAATGGGAAGCCATGGTGACCTCCTGCTCAGGGTTTCTTCCCACTGCTTCTGGCCACCTCTCTGCTCCTTAGGGGAAGGTCTAAGAACCCCACCCCAGGTCCCCCAGACCCAGCAGAGTTCTGCAGAGCAGGAACTACAGGAGTGGACTTAAAGCCTACCCACTGCATGCAAGATCCCTCCTTGAGCCCCAGAGGCATTGCTGGAGCCGGGATCCTGGCTGCCGGCAGCAGCACCAGGCCAGACCGGCCCCAGGGAGCAGAGGCAGCAGAAAGCTAAGGATCACCGCCAGGAGGAAGGCCTTGTGGTCTGTGGACAACAGGGTAAAGCTGAAAAGCTGAGTCCTCAGCAAGTGTCCCATCCCAGACCCTCCCCACACCTCTCCATGGACACACTTTCAGGTTGTATAGGACCGCTGTCCACACTGCCACCAAACCCTGGCTTGTCACAGTATGGAGGAGCCCAGCCCGGAGCACAGTGGCAGTTATAGTTACTGTTGCAAACCTACAGAGAAGAAGAGAGAGGGAGGGCCTATAGGATTAGGAACCCCAAGGCCACCCCCTCATCCCATTTCCAGCCACTCACCCCATGGCCATGGCAGGATGTCAGGCAACGCTCCAGCTCCCTGAAGGTAGTGTTTTGGCAGCGCTTGTCCTGGCACACCTACGGGCGGTGTGTGCACCGGACAGTGAGGGGGAGTGACGTTTTGGCCTGTAGGACTCAACCATTATGGAGGGCTTGGGTGGGTGTGCAGGGCTCACAGGGCTCACCATTCTAGGGCCACACTGGGTGCCTGGCTCTACCAAACCCAAATCATGCAGGTCTAGCTGGACACCGGGCAGCAGGAAGACACCCCTGCATGTCACTTCACTACTGCCTAATCCAATGGTGGAGTCCACCGGTACCGTGTGTGGTGCCAGTGGGCGCTGCTCCCCACCCAGGCACTGCAGCTTCCCACACTGCACATCCCTGGGGACAAAAGTGGAGGGTGACGGAATGGCCAGAGCGTCCTTCTTCCCCAACCCACTACCCGGCTTCCTCTAACTCCCCACCTCTGCAAACAAGGCACGTAGCCACCCTTGCCGTCCTGCCCGCAGTTCCCGTGAGCGTCCCCGGCTGAGTTCACGATGTGGAAACAGGCCTCCGGGGCTGGGCTGGAGCCTGAGGACGCATGGGCGGATCGCACTGGCTTCAGTGCCCCCTGCCCCATCTTCCCCGGCTTAGAGGCTTAGAAAACGGTGCAGTCTCGAGGACGGGGCCGGGTACTCAGGTAGTCTCACCAGGCCCCCAGAGCTGCTGGCACTGCTGCTCGAGCGTCGGACACGCGCCATCCCGGCAGTAGCCCCGGCCGCTGGCGCAGGGCGAGCCGTCCAGTAGGAAAATGTCCAGGGGGCAGTAGGGGGAGTCGCCCGTGCAGAACTCTGGGAGGTCACAGTCGCCAGCAGCTCGGCGGCACAGGACGCCAGCCGGCTTCAGCTACGCAGGTGACCAGGTGGAGGGAGTGCGGCCGAGGCACAGCGAGACAATAGACAGTGAGAGATCCACGCCGGTACCGCGGCTCAGAGGCTGGAGGACCAAGTGAGAGGGCCAGACGGGCCCGCGCGCAGAGCAGAGGCGGCACCAGAAGTGGGACCGGAGGGCAACAATCGCCAAGACCCACAGCCGGCTCCCAAGCACCCCCTAACCCTCACCCCAAGCCTCCCACGCCCTCACCAGGCAGCGCGCGCAGCAGTCCCCGTGTGCGCACTGGGCCCCCGCACGCAGCGAGCAGTTGTGGGCGAGGCAGCAGGCGTCCGCGCACTCCTGGAGCCGGAGGGAGGGTGTGGGACCCGGTGAGCGCGCAGCGCCCCAGACCCCGGGGGAGCGCGACGCCAGCCTCCCCCCTCCCCCCGGGGACCGGGAGCGCGGACCTGACCTGGCTGGGGCCGCAGTCACACTCCTCGCCGTCCTCCACGAGGCCGTTTCCGCAGCGCGCCTGAGGCACCAGGGCGCCGGCGTCCGGCGCGTTGGACAGACACGCACCGCCCCCCTTGCGGAAGAAGGCGCGCACCTGGCGCCGGCTGCAGGCGCTGAAGACGCGCGGGAACGGGTGCCTACGCGAGGGAAGGGCGTCGGGCGTGCGGGGTCGCCCCTCTCAACTCCTGCTCCTCTCCGACCCCCTCCCACCTCTCCTCCCTGTGCTGCGCCACCGCCACCCAGCCCCTGGATGCGCAGAAACCGCCTAAGCGACAGGCAGCCGGGATCCTCAACAGGCAGAGGCCCAAGAAGACAGGTAAACCGTACAAAATCACACTGAGAGCCTGAGACGGGAGAGTGTCACGCCAGGACCAGTCAGCCCAGGACTCAAGGTCGAATTGCGACCTAGCGCCGTTTACTCCTGGGGTTGGAGAATCCTTGCTAGCATGTTCTGAAAAGCTTCATACTTCTGTGAATCCACTTTTTCTGCGTTTCCTCCCTTTAAGCCTCATAAAGAAATCTCAGGGTGGGGACTATGACCAATATCCCCCTTTTACGGAAGAGGGAATCCAGGGATGGCCATTTCTCTGAAGAAAGGCAGCTGAGGAAGGCCCTCTGGTCTAACGGAGCCTCCCCCAGAGCCCCTACCCGCCTTCCCTACCGCGGCATCCGTACCCCGTGGCCGCAGCCATGACGCATCCTCCTTGCTCCGCCGCCTCCACGCAGCATCCGTCAGGGTCGTGGCTGAGGCCAAGGCTGTGACCTATCTCGTGGGCCATGGTGGCTGCTGCGCCGATGGGGAGCTCTGAGTGGTCCTGGGAGGGCATAGGGATGGTCACTGCTGGCTGCGGGGATGTCTCCTACCTTGTCCCTCTCTGCCCCCTCCTGCCCCAGGGGGAGCTTACGGTGCTTACGCCTCCAGAGCTCTCAGCGTGACACATGCCCTCGATGGGTGCCAGGCCCACCGTGGAGCCCTGGAAGGCGCGGCCCCTGAAGATGGAATGCAGCGTGACGGGGTGGGGCCAGGATTCTGGGCTGCCCAGCCGGGGACCCGCCTGGGCACAAGAGACACCCACGTGAGCAGCTGCGTGGAGTCATGTGGCCACCGTGCCCACAGTCCTCGGCGCCACTGCAGGAAGGCCCAGAGCGTGGCATTCGCGTCTGGCGTGATGCGGCTCTGGTCTCGCTCTGTCCACACTTCCAGGCCGGTCAGTGCCACCTGAATATCCAGTGTCCTGAGAATCTGTGGACAGGACCTGGCTGAGCTGGGGGACAACACTGCCACAGTGCCCGTGCTCCTCCCCCGGGGGCGCCCGTCTCTTCTCCGCTCCATTCCCAGTTCTCATTTCCAATACTGCCGCATCCTGCTAGGACTTGCCAGCCTGTGTTGCAGTCACCCCCAGTAGGGCTCTCTTCCCTCCAACGCCAACCTGGGCCACGTAGTTGGCCACCTCCAGGAGTCGCTCTTTGGTGCGGTTCAAGTTCTGGTGCTGGGTCAAGAACTGGAAAGATAGAAGGGGTTGTGGCGGGCTGAGCTGGCTCCAGCCCACCCCAGCAACCCCCTGGGGCCTCTGCTCACCAGTGTGTGGTCAGCCACGATGTACAGCTCCAAGAACCTGGGGCTCCTGCGGACCTCCCTCCTCTCCTGGGAAGAGGCAATGGTGACCCTGAGTGGCAGGCTGCAAGGCTTGAGTCCTGACCACCAGCCCCAATTCCCAGGAGGCACAAAGAACTCTAAAAATGGCTAGAACTTCTTTCTTCAGCCTCCAGATAAAAGTATCAGGACAGAAGCCCCTGAACTGGTGCTGTGTATTCCCTTCTCTTCTGATTTGGAGGGCTATGGATACTCTGTTCCCACTCCCACCCCTGTCTGTGCCCCTGACCTTGATCTGAGTGGCACGAGAAAGGCTGGCTACGTCCCCTTTATTCCCGGCTTCCCTGTGGCCACAGGCCCCTTTCCAGCTGAGCAGCTGGCTGGTCCGGAACATCCTGTGAGTGATGAAGTCCTCGGAGTCTCCAGCTGATGCTGGATGCACATAAAAACTGGCATTGCTGCCGAGTGTGATCAGGCCCCTAGAGTACAGAAGAATGCAGAGGAGGGTATGAAGGGACTTGTCCTCCAGTCCCAGGCCCAGCCCCCTCCCCGAGAACTCCTCACCTCATCCCAGAGCAGGTACTTAAGACTACCCAGGAGTCAGGGAAGCCCCTCACACGCCCATGGTAATGGCAGTGGTCCTGGAGAGCAAGGGACCCAGCCCCAAATCTTAGCCAGTGCTGAACTGGGAGGGGTGAGAGACAGAGAGGGGGCATGGTGGGGGAACTGGCTCCAGCCTCTCCTTAAAAAGAGGGGGAGAATGGGAAAGGAATGGTGGAGAAGTCCTCAGGGAGTGCACCCCGCCAGCCTCCCTTACCCAGTCCTCAGAGCCCATGGAAGTAGCTCACCGTGTGGTCGGGGACCAGCACCACTGGCTGCCCATCTGGGGTATAGTGGGTTTCTGTGTATCCCGGGGCCAGCAGCCTGCTGGGAGGGGGTGTGGTAAGTCACCTAATTCAGCAGGGCCTCCTCCAGGATGCCCTTCAGTCTTACTCCCTGAATGCTAATTGAGCAGCTCCGTGAGTCAGGCACAGGGCTAGCACTGAAGAAGCACCCAAATGTATCTTAGGGAAGGGACAGGTGTGACTGTTTGTTGCTCAGCTCAGAAGACTAAAGGAAGACTAAAGGCTAAAGGAAGAAAGGTGGAGGACAGTAAGGAGCCTTGGTGAGGGCTGAGGTGTGGGAAGTGAGTGTGTGGGAAGCAGCAGGAGGAGCAGGGATGGAGAAAGAGTTTGTGGTCTCTGTGGGGTCTGTGGTGGGCAGCTCAGTCCACAGGTTTGGGAAGGGGCAGGAGTAAGGATTTAGGGGACATTGATGAGGAGGTGTGACCTGGAGCCAAGGAAGGGCAGTAAACTCCCTGGGTGGCCCTGGCCCAGGCCCAGTCTTGTCAGGCCTCTGGTCAGTCCTCTCTCTCATCCACTTTCCCACCTCCAAGATCCTTCAGACCTTCTCTGGCCCCCAGACCCCACACATCTCCCCAGCTGTCCTTCAGTGATGCTCACCCCATGTTTCCAGAGCAGAGAGTCCCCACCTGCCCACAGCTGCTCCCGCCTGCCCACCTGAGCAGGGGTCCCCATCCCCATCTTCTTCAGACCCCACGCCATTAATGATTCCACCTTCCTTCTCCATCGCTCCAGGGTCCTTCCCACCAAGGTGGATCAACCATGAGTTAACTTCTCTTCTGTAAAGAAAATCCTCGATCCCCATCTCGCCTTGACCTCTTTACTGCCAGACCAGCCCAAAGACCTTGTGATGCCTGCTTCTCCACCTCCTAGTCTTTCCTCCACCTTCTTCAGCTTTGCTCCTCCATGCCATGCACAAACTCAACCCAAAGAGTAGGTGCTGTGGTCACCCCCTCTCATGTGTGGGGATGCTGAACCCCAGAGGAACTATGGTTCGATGTGGTGGAACTAGAAATTGTTCCCGGTCCATCTGGCTCCATGGGGGAGAAGCCAACACGTGTAGAGTGCTTGGAACACTGTCCTCAATGAAGTGAGTCCTCGATAAATGACAGCTGTTTATAAATCCGTCTGGATGGTTTCCAGACCCCACCCTCCATCGTGGACACCCACCCCACCCAGCCCAGCTCTGCCTACTTATTCACCAGCTCAGAATCATTGGCTTTGCAAAGACAGCCTTAAAATGGCCTCTATGGGGGCACCTGGGGGGCTCAGTCAGTTGGGCATCTGACTCTTGATTTCAGCTCAGGTTGTGATCCGAGTCGTGGGATCGAGCCCATGTTGGGCTCCACACTGACCATGGAGCTTGCTTGAGATTCTCTCCCTCCCATTCCCTCTGCCCCTCTCCCCTGCACTCTCCCTCTCTCTCTCTCAAATTAAAATAAAAATGGCCTCTGTGATCTGGCTTTACTGAGATTCCCTAAATTCATTTCCCACTGCTCCCTTCTCTGTAGATGAGACCCTCCAGGCAAGGCAGACAAATTCCTGCCCCCTGAAGGTGTCTTGACCTACAAAGGCCACACCTCACCTTTGCTCCTGCTATCCCTCAGCCCCAAGCACCTACCCATCTTTGGAATCCATCTTGAATTCTCTTTTGACTCAGCATACCCTGTGAGCACCCACTAGGTGATACTCATTCACCTGGGGGTGAATCCTGGGGCTGGAATGAAGGATGTGCCCCACAGCAGGGCTGACCCAGCCTCAGCAGTCTATTTCAGCCTTGACAGAGCTGGTCATGGGCCAGCAGGACAATTCCTGTACCTCTTCCTCTAGGACCCTTGCCCCATCCAGCCTCCCTTATGGCTTCCCCTCCATCCCTGCCCCCAGCACTGATCCCCTCAAGAGAGCTACTCGTGGCTCCTAGCTCCTCCCCCCCCTGGTACTCACTGGTTCTTCTCCAGCTCAAGCAGGAGCTCTTGCCCTTCAGCCTCCAAGGCCACCAGCCCCATGTCTAGCTTCCAGACCTGGGCAAGAAGGGGAGCAGGGCTGAGGCAGCAGGTGGGATAAAGAGCTGGCTGGCGAAGGAGGGCAAAGGGGGCAGCAGGCTCCCCACTGGCCACAGTAGGTGTGGATGGGTGTGGGGATGGGGACATGCAGGCAAATATGGTCCCAATCTCAGGATGGTTTTGGTTCCGATAACAGCCATTTGACATAGCCGGCTAGGGGCACACCTCATCCTCCAGAGAGATGAGACGAGGGGTCCCAGGAAGGTATCCTGCCTTGCTCAAGGCTACTGGACCCTTTCTCTGGCTGTCCCTCCTTTGTCACAGCTGGAAGGCTTCCTCTACATGGGGAGGACAGTGGGCTCCTGGAGACATTGGCTGGGGGAGCATTGGGTAGCCAGGCTCAGGCCCCCTCAGCCTCATTTCTGCATCTTGTTGCTCCCCACCCCCTGCAGAATTCAGACTTTACTCCCTCCTCCTTCAGTTCTGACAAACTGAAAATTCCCCTAGCCTCCTGAAGGCCTGCCCCACACCTGCTTCGCTGAGACCGTAAAGTAAACACTCACCCCCCCCATTTCAGGCCAAGAGACAAACATCTCAGCCAGATGTCAGGGGGGCTGGCCTGGGCCAGCCGCAGCCTCTCCACTCCCTAGCCTGTTTGCCTCTCCCACCCTGTGGAAATACCCCATCTGCCGCTCCCCTCTTGTCCACTCTACCTGGCTGGGGGCCCAGAGTTGGAACCAGTCCAGGAGCAACCTGGAGGCCTGCTGTGTCTTTGGAATGCTGGCCCTCACCCTTGGTGGCCCTTCCTTTTGCACCAGGCACTGGGCTGGGCCCCAGGCCAAAGAGCACATATTCTTGTGGGGGGCCCTTTCTCTGCAGGTAGGAGGCAGACCATCCGCAACCCCGCAACCTCAGCCAAAAACTGACCCCCCTCCCCCGCCCCACAAGGCCCCAACCATGAGCTCACATGGCTGGAATGTCACTTACTTGATTGGAGAAAGCACAGGCCATGGCCCCAAATGGAAAGCCTCCCCCTACCTCGCCCCCACCCTGGGCTCCCTTCTCTCTGTCCTTCTGCTGCTTTTCTTTGCTGCTTGTCCTCCAGGTGATCCTGCCCCTCACTAGGCACCCCATCCCTAACCTGAAGTGTGGATATTTCCTGCCTCTTGGACAGGATTCTCTGCCATATCTCTGTCTGCTGTCTTTAGCTTGGTAGGCTTCCCAGGGGCAGGGGAAAGAAAGGCCCTCTGAGATGCCCTTCCTCATCACAGCCTAGGCTGGACTGGGAAGGAAGTGCCCAACATGTACCCAGCCTTCCCCTCTGCCAGTGATGTCCAGGACAACCAACTCAAAGCTCAGGTCAGCACCATGCTTGAAAGGGGGCCCCTGAGGGTCTGGAGGACCCAGTAGAGCCCTAGGTTAAAAGCTGCAAGGCCTATGGGAGCCTCCCAGCCTTCATGACAGTGCTCTACTGCCTTCCTTCTTGCTGCCTTGGACAGTGGTTTGTCGCCTTTTACCTGAAAATTCAGATAAAGAGGGCTCTCTAGATCTGGGGGACATTGGCTAATGGGTAGAAGTCTTTCAGGCCTTAGTGGATCTCAGGCTTCTGGGCTAAAGAGCTGTGTGACCTTGGACACTTTCTCCAACCTCTCTGGGCTTCAGTTTGCTTCTCTGTGAAATGGGTATACCAAGGGCACTGGCTTGTAGCAAAGCTGTGTGGCACATCCAGATGGGAACATGGTTATTCTGGAAGTGGGTAATGGGTGAGTGTTGGCAGCAAGCTGGGGCGGAGCACCTGGAGTAGCAAAATCAGGTGGACTTGCAGGAGGAGAGTGACCAGCGCCCCCTGGCCACAAGTGGGTTCTGCAAGAGCCAGGGAGGCTGCAGTGTTTCTGGAGGAAACAGCAATGTGTCCACAGGGTAACATGTTCTGTTAAACTTTGCAAAAGGAAGATATTTTGGTGTTTTCATAAACAGGTCTCTGAAAAGTTTCAGGCCCCACAAATTCTGGCCCTATCTCTGCCTGGTGGGGTGGGGGCAGCCTGGATAATTCTGGGAAGGAGGGAGAAGGAGGAGGTGAGGGAGGAGGCCTGAAAATGACTTCCATGTGTGCAGGCTCATGTGATCGCATGTGTCTCCCCACCCCCACCTGCCAACCCTCCGGGAAGGGGCAGAAAGGACCCCAGCCAGACTGCTATGCTGAAGTTTGAAGAGGGGCAAAGGGGCTGGGAGGCCCCCAGCCCCCGTGAAGGGAAGGACGTCCTGGCACTGACCGGCTCCTGCAGGGTGGCTGTGCGCCGGGGTTGTCCATCCAGGACCCAGTGCAGGGTGACCGGCTCTCCGGGGCTGTTTCCTGGGGTGAAGACAGAGTAAAAGGTGAGGGGGATCTGGGGAACATAGAGGAGTAGGGGATGACAGAGGGATGAAGTTACAGGACATCAGCCTTCAATATTCAGAGGTGTAGCTTGGAGGAGGGCAGCCACTCCTGCGGCATCCTTGGAACTGAGGAGCCACCAGGGAGGTGGCAGAACAGAGACAGAGGAGCCTGGGAAGGACAGCTCAGCTGGGGAGGCCAGAACCCCACTGAACTGGGGGAGGGTCAGGGGTCAGAGATCACAAGGAAGAGACCAAAACCCGCAGTGCAGAGGGGAAGAAGAGGGGAAGAAGAGGGGAGGCAGCCTCGGGTATTTTTAGACTGGGCAGCAGATGCCTTTGGAGTGAGAGATCTGGGAAGAGAGAATGCCTGTGTCTCCACCATCTGAGAAAAACAACAGCCAGATGTCTTGGGAGGCCCACCTTGCCCAGAGCTCCCCTTGGGGGGCTTCATGCTGGAAGCAGGACTTCCAGGGACCCTATCTTGGAAGTCCCTTTCTTGGATCTTTGAGGTGGGGAGCCTTAGGGGGCAGAGCCTGAGTGCTCCCAGGCCGGGTGTGCTTTAAGGGGGCTCTGGAGGAATACCAGAGCCAAGCATTACTCAGAAGGCTCTGGAATGCTCCCCTGGAATGCTCCCAGCCCCCCACCCCACAGTGGGTTCCAGCAACCCTCACTACACCCGCCCAGCCCCAGCCCTGTGGGAGCCAGGCCTCAGGCAGCCCAGAGCCTGTAGGCAGCCCTCCCTGCCCTCTGACACAATCCCTGGGGAAGCAAGAGCAGCTCCCAGAGCTGACAGCTCCCCAGCACCCATCCAGCCCCAACCCCACGCCGAGAAGGCGGGCTGTGGAAGTGGCTCAGCTCTTGCCAGGCCACCCCACCTCCTTTCTCCTCCTCCATCTTCTCCCCTAGACCCCACCATCAAAGACCTGGAATAGCAGCAGTTCTAGGAGGCCCCTTCCCCCAGGAAGCCCTCACTGATTGGATGAGTGGGCTGCCATGGTTGGGGGGAGGGATCAGAGTGCTTCTGGGAGGACGGGTTAGCAGAGTGGGGAGAAGGTATCTCCCAGCCCAGATAGGACTAACTGGGTGTGAGGAAGTACCTCTTGCTGGCCCTAGGCCTCCCCAGTAGACAGGGGAGGGTGGGTCTCTGTGAGGAGGGAGAGGGAGGCACAGAGAGAGCTGTGGTGAAGAGGATTCCAGTGGGAGCCAGTGTGGTGTTGGGGAGCACGAAGCCCCTCTCCACTCCTCCAAGGGGTCTTATCACCCTCTCTTGACCCAGGCTGAGGAGGAGGGAGCAGCCATCCTCAAATGCATGAGGGCTATCATTCCCCCCTCCTGGCCCCAGAACAGAAGAGGACCCCATCCCTACTGGTGCTCCCCCACAGTGCTCTGGAACCCAGGGGCTCCCAGGCCACCCAGCCCAGCCCTTCCTGCCTCCTCCCTGGTGTCCTCTCAGGCCCTTGGCCAGACACTTCACATCCAGGACCGGGCCAATCCTCCTACCCACTGGGGTTGCTGAGGTTACTTCCCAAGGCCCCCCCTCCCACCCTCCCCCGCCCCTGTCTGGAGCACCCTTCTTTATCTCACCAAACAAGGCAACAATATCAACAACGCACACACACTGCCCTGAGGCCCTGGGATGCAGGATGAGCATGGGGCCAGCCTGAGAATGGAGGCCACAGCAAGTCCCCTAGTCTGAGGGCACAGCAGGGACTCTGGGGAACCAGTGAGCTGGCCCTTAAGGGATGGAGGTGCAGGAAAAGTTCACACTGGTGGGTGGGGTTTGGGGGTGGTCAAAGCAGAGAATTCCAGAAGAGGGGCCTGGGGACTTGGGCAGCTGCTCAGAGGGGAAGACCCCCTCCAACCACCACCACCACTGCTTTGCCATTGGCACTGTGTCAGTTGGGCAGAGTGTGTCAGTCTGGACACCACGCCAGTCCAAGTACCGTGGACAGTCCCTGGGCAGGTCCTGCGGAGACACTCCCGAAGCCTCCACGAGCCCTGTCCTCCCGCCACCGTGGGGAAGGCAGTTCGAGCCCTCCATCCCCTGACAGTGATCTCGCCTGCCTCTCGAGGCACATCCCACTCACCTTGAAACGCCTCGGCCCGTGACACCTCCAAAGGTAGCCACAGCAGCAGCAGCAGCAGCAGCAGCAGCGATGCCCACGACCCTCGAGCTCTGAGAAACCCCGGGCCCATAGCTGTGAGCTGCCTCCACGCTTCGGCTCCGGCTCCGCCCCAGCTGATCCAAGCCGAGCAGTGGCTGGCCCGCCGCCTCCCGACCCTCCCGCGTCACCCCAACCGAACCCCTAAGCCCATCCGCTCGACCCTGGCGGCGACGGCCCATCTAAGAATGGGAGCAGGGCGGCCCCACGGGGCACCAGCCCACGCCAACTAGCGGGGTAGGTCCCTGAGCCGCTCCTCGCGGGGGCGGGGCGGGCTGGAGTGGGGATGGGGCGGGGCCCCTCCGAAGGGCCTTTGAGGACCGTTGGGGGTGGGGGGAGAGGGCCCGGGGGCCGATAGGATCTGCGCAGGGAGCGCCCCACTCTGGGGTCTCCTGGGGAGGACCTCTGTCCCCGCCTGACCGCCAGTCCGGCCCAGAGGCGCCCTGGCCAGAAGCCGGCGGAAGTGCCCGTAGAAGGGAGGCCGGGCGACGCTGCTGGCAGGTGCCGGGCGGCTCGGAGCTCGCCTGCCTGCGCATCGCGGTGGCCGCCAGCCCCTGTCCCCGGGGCGAGCTGTGGTGGTCCAGCGGTTGTCCTGGGGGCTTGATGCCCCCGCAAAGGGAAGGCGGCCCGACAGGCACGCGGCTGAGGGCTGGGGCAGCTCTTGTCCCTGGTGGTGGCCAGAGGGAACGATTGCACAAAGCCACGGGCTCCCAGACGTGGGGGTTCCTTTCGGCTTTGGCGGTAACATTCCTTTCTTCTTTCAAAGATCTGCGTACTGAGTAGTAAGTTCGGAGGAGTAAACGCGGCAGTTTGGTTAGGAAGGTTCTAACTTCGATTTCTATCGCTCCCCACAAATTCCCCTGTGCCTCTCCCCAGTCACTGTCTCCCTCTCCCAGCCCCAGACAGCCAGTGATATGCTTTGTGCCTATAGACAGATTAGTTTCGCCTGTTCCAGAGCGTCATATAAATGTTATCATGAAGCATGTACTCCTTTGTGTCTGGCTTCCTTCCCTCTGTGTTTTTGAGATTCGTTTACATTGCTTTATGATCAGTAACTTGTTCTGTAGTGGTGCCAAGAATGTTCCATGGTTGGAGGAAAGAACGGTTTCACGGTTCTGCAGTTAGGCATTTGGGTTCTCCTGTTCCAGTGTAAGACTCTTCTAGATACAGCTGCTACAAAATTGCTGTGAAGTCTTCGTATGGACATATGTTCTCATTTCGCTTCTTATCTGTGAAGACCTAGAAGTAGAAATGCAGGGTCATATGTCAAGGGCATATTTAAGTTAAAAAAAAAAAGATTTCCTAAAGTGACTGTTCTATTTTGCATTCCCACCAGCAGTGCTGGAGAGTTTCAGTGTCTCTACAGGTTTAGTGTTGTCAATCTTTTACACTGTAGCTATTCAAGTGGGTATGCAGCATCCTTATCATTTTTATAGTTGAATGTTACCACTTACTTGTAGAGTGCCTTCTTGGGCGTACAAATGGTTTCCAGCCCTTCAGCTATTATGAACCATGCTGTGATGGATAATTTTATACACACACCAATCTGTGAGATGTATTCCCAAAAGTGGGATTCCTGGGTCAAAAGATATGGGGTGTGTGTGTGTGTGTGTGTGTGTGTGTGTGTGAGAGAGAGAGAGAGAGAGAGAGAGAGAGAGAGAGAGAGAGAGAGAGAGATACAGAGAGACAGAGAGACAGAGAGATGTTGAGATGTTGGAGGATACACTAAATTGCCCTCCAGTTTGGGCCACTTGACTTAGAGTTGCACCAGCAATATCTAGAGTGTTCCTTTGCCCACAGCCTTACCAACACCAAACTGTGATATTTGCTTGTCTAGAGGTGAAAGTGAAGTCTCTCTCTCTTTCTCTAGAGAATCTTTTTTTTAACGTTTTATTTATTTATTTATTTATTTATTTATTTATTTATTAGAGATAGAGAACACAAGCAGGGGAGTGGCAGAGGGAGAGAGAATCCCAAGCAGGCTCCAAGGAGAGCTGATGCAGGGTTTGAACTCACTCACGAACCATGAGATCATGACCTGAGCTGAAATCAAGAGTCAGATGCTTAACTAACTGAGACACCCAAGTGCCTGGAAAGTGCAGTCTTCATTTGCATTTCTCTTAGCAGACAGCTCAAATAATTGTTCAGACATTTAAGAGTCATTTGTATTTCCTTTTTAAAAATTTTTTCATGTTTATTTATTTTTGAGAGAGAGACAAAGTGCAAGCAGGGGAGGGGCAGAGAGAGGAAAACACAGAATCTGAGGCAGGCTCCAGGCACTGAATGATCAGCACAGAGCCTGATGTAGGGCTTGAACTCACGAACCATGAGATCATGACCTGAGCTGAAGTCAGACGTTTAACCAACTGAGCCACTCAGGTGCCCCTGTATTTCCCATTCCCTGAATTGCCTGTTCACATCCACAGCTCATGTCTGTTTCGAGCTGTTCCTCTTTCTCTTAACAACTTGAAGGAAGTCTTTATATATAAGAAAGGTTAATCTTTTGTCTGGAATATGAGTTGCAAATATTTTTCAGTTTGTGAAAAGTATTCAGCCTGTTGTGTGTGGCTTTAGTTCAGTTATTTTCATTGCTGAATAGCATCCACTTGTGCGAATATAACATTTTTTTCACTGATTCTACTGTTGCTGGACCTTAGGGTGGTTCCTAGTTTTGAGATGTTACCAAAAATGCTGCTGTGGACATTTATGTGCATGTATCCTTAGCTTCGCCTTTATCCGTGTACTGGTTTCCCTTGGAGCACAGCCTTACTTCACTTGCCTATGAAACCTCATTTTGGGGAACCAGACCTAATATAGACATATATGGCTTTGGTCACGCTGGGAGCTCTAGTGGATAGCCTGGAGAGGCAGCAAGCCCTCCCTCTGTGGATGACGAAACGGGGTCATCACGGGTGCTGACAGAGACAGAGGATTTCCTCCCCAGCTCCCCCGGCAGCACGGAACTCCCCGATCCTTCTGCTAGATGAGCCATCCTGTCATACCCTGGGTCTGTTTTGCATCTCTTCTCTTAGGGAGGATTTGGGGAAGAATGGGGGTGGACAGAGAGACCTAGGCTTCCATCTTGAGCCAGGAGCACACCTAGAGATTCCAAAACAAATGTAGATCCTGAGGAAGGGGAAATTGTGGAGACAGTCCTAATCCTGGTAAAGGGGTCCTGAAGAGGAAGAAGATAGAGGCAGCTAAGAAAGCCCCAGAGATCACAGAGACAGGAGTAACACCAAATGTGCAGCCTGGCAGGGCGTGGCAGGGCTTAGAGGCTGCTGGAGCCCTCAATGAGCTTCCATTCCCACTGCAGACCCAGACTTTGGTGCCTCCTTGTCAAGGCGTCCTTCCTGACCCAAAGCCTGGGTTACTGTCCCCTGCATATACACCTCCCTGCATCATGTATCACACAGAAATGTAGTTGTCCATTTCCTTGTCTGTCTTCCCCAGATCCCGAGCTCCATGGGGTCTGGGATTATGTCTTTATTTACTACCTGGCACAGGGCCGGGCACACAGTGTTAATAAAACAAAGTGGGCACATAGCCTAAGAGCCGTGTGGGGATTGGAGTCATCCTTGCAAAGTGGATGCCTCCCAAACCCAGATGAGCTATGTCCAAGTACATCCGAGGAATTTTCTGCTGAAATCTCAGAGCACTATTTATATTTGAGGTCGCAGAGGAGGGGGTGGAGGACCAAAGTGGAGGAAGAGGGATCCTAGAAGTGCCACTGTGGGGAAGATGATTTCCCAAGTGGCTTGCCACAGTCACTCTCCATGGGGCCACTAGGGAGCGTCCTGGGAAGAAGGCAAACCAGTAAGAGTTAAGTCTTTGTAAGTGCTCACGTAATGGGTGACACACACAGTCTGTAAACAGGACTCATTCTGAAGAGCAACCCAGAACAGGGCGACTATAAACATTCTCATACAAGTCTCACAGTGGACATAAGCCCTCAGTCCCTTTGCATAAATGCTCCAGGGGTAGAATTTCAGGGTCACAGAGCAGGAGTATTTTTGCTTTCATAGATAATGTCAGACAGTTTTCTGAACTCATCATATACTCTATATGATTCCATTTAATTTTTTAAAATGTTTTTTATTTATTTTTGAGACAGAGAGAGAGAGACAGCGTGAGCAGGGGAGGGTCAGAGAGAGAGGGAGATACAGAATCTTAAACAGGCTCCAGACTCTGAGCTAGCTGTCAGCACAGAGCCCGATGCGGGGCTCAAACCCATGAACCGTGAGATCATGACCTGAACTGAAGCCGGATGCTTAACCGACTGAGCCACCCAGGTGCCCGGATTCCATTTAAATAAAGTGTGAAAACAGGCCAATCAAATCTATGGTGCTAGATAAAGGATAGTAGCTACCTTCAGGGTGGTTGGCCCTGGGAGGGGGCTGAAGGGAGACTCTGGGGTGCTGGCAATGATCTGTTTCTTGATCTGGGTGCTGTTTACATGGGCATGTTCCCTTTTCAGAAAGTCATTGATCTGTACACTTAACAATGTGTACAGTTTTCTGTATGTGTGTCACACTTGAATTAGAAGTTTTTAAAATAATTTCAAATGTTTTATTTATTTTTGAGAGAGAGAGAGTGTGTGTGAACAGGGGTCAGAGAGAAAGGGAGACACAGAATCTGAAGCAGGCTCCAGACTCTGAGCTAGTTGTCAGCACAGAACCCAACACGGTGCTCAAACCCACGAGCTGTGAGATCATGACCTGAGCTGAAGTTGGACGCTTAACTGACTGAGCCACCCAGGTGCCCCCTGAATTAGAAGTTTATTTTTTTTAAGTATTGGGGGTGCCTCAGACCTCTGGCAGTGGACAACTAGCCCCTCTGAGAACCTTCCAATCCCAGGTGGACCTACCCGCTTGGAGATGCCCAGAAGCAGCCCTCCCCAGACAGCCCAAAAACATCTGTCTGCATTTGGCTTGCTCTCCCTCTGTCCCACCTCTGGATTTAGCGCACATTTTCCACCCTCTCACGTGACAACAGTGTAGAAAAACCGGTGCTTACTAAGTGTTCACCTACTGCATGCCATGTGAGGTGCTGGGCATGTGGACACAGCAGGTGAACAGCACCCAGAGCCTCCAGGAGCGAGAGCAGGCACAGAGCGCTTGAGCATAAGGTAGTCTGTGGTAAATGTCATGTAATTTGCACTTGCTGGCCGCCTCCCACAGGCGGTCTCCCAGAGTGAGATTCGCATTTGGATCTTCTGTGTTCTAGTATGGCAGTTTAGATTGCAGGAAAGAGACTCACTCCAGTTATGTCACAGGATGCATGTCTACTGGGAGGACATGCCAAGCAGGCCCCCAGGAAGAGTCTGGCAATCAGGCATTACAAGGAATGGAACCCGCGATCAGGAAGCTTCCAGCCACGGCTACATGGAGCTTACTGGCCTCCAATTTCTTCCCCAACCTGTTAGCGCCTGTGACAACTCTCCACTACTCTCCCTGTTTCTCGACTCAAATTCCAGGTGAGCTCTTTGCTGCTCCTACCGTCTGCCACCAGGCTACAAAGGGAGTCACCAGCACACCCAAAAAATGCTTCCTCTCAAGCACTGACTTCAGGGAGCAAGTTATTCCTTCTTTGTGACCCTCATTCAACCCGACATCCCCAGGCACACAAGCCTCCAGGAAGAGTGAGTGAGCTCATGTGATCATGGAGAAGGATGTACCTAGAGCAGAAACAAGGGTGCTCTCCCCGCTCCCTGGGGGTACGAATGGGGGCATCTCTTCTGGTAGATGGGCCCTAAAAACGAGGTCTGCTGAGGCATTCTTGTCAATGTCAGATGTTGCAGGGATGGGTTCATAGTCAGGAGTCCTTTGGAAATAGAATGAAAACAGTATTTCCCAGAATCCCTTGTAGCTTGGGGTGGCCATGTGGCTAAACTCTAGCCAACAGGAAGTGAGTGGAAATGACTAACAATTTCTGGGCTGTGTCCACAGTGGGAAGGGGTGTGCCTTCAATGTCCACTTTTTCCTCTTCTTGCTGGTGGGAATGTGAACAGAGTGGAGCCACCACGGACCTCACAACCAAAGGTAACATTTTAGGGGTGGAGAAAAATAAGATAGAAGGATCCAGAGTTCCAACACCTTAAATTACCATAGCATACCCAGACTAGTATAGGAAGGAAAAAGAAAGTTCCCTCATGTTGAAGTTACTATATTTGGTCTCTTATTACAGCAACCTAATTTCTATTCTAGCCAATACAGAATACCTTGGCCAGCTCATGAGGATGGGGAAAGATCTTTATCTTTTCTAATCCGTCCACAAATTCCACAGTGGGCTCGGCGGGAGGGGGAGATGTGAGGGGCAGTCCATTGGAAGATAAAAGGAAAGATGAGATCCAGGGGAAAAGAACAGAGAAGTTGACAACATGACTGGTCCATTTCTCCTCAGAGTCCTCCAGGGTCAGCGCCCTCCTGAGTAGATTAGGCTTCACCTTCACGTATCATTGCCCATTTTTCTTGGTAAGAGGTTTGGAGCCAGGTCATAGAAAGTCAGATGTTGCAGAATTATTTTCACCAAGGCAGGCAGGACTCAGTGCTGCCTTGTTCACATAGCCCGAGTCATTGCAGATTCTGGTGACCTCCTCCTCCTGAGGGTAGGCAATGCTACAGGTTAGCTCAGGGGCAGAGCACAGGACAAGGTGCCACATGTGGCTGCATCCGGATCAATGAGCTTCCCTCAGAAAAAACCCTGGTCACATGAGGACTCTGGGAGCGGTTATCACCTGACCTCTAACCCTGGTGGGCAGTCCTCCAGACCCCAAGCCTTGGGTAGGGGTCCCAAGGGATTGGTGAGCATGTGCCTGGCTGGCCATGAGGCTATGCGCCCTGCACCACCAAATGGGTTATCTGCAGAAGGACGCACATCACAGGGAAAGGAAAACAGACTTTCACCCCTGCCCAGGTGATTGGCAGACTCGGGAGTGGGAAAGAGAGATCCCAAAACATAGATGGGGTTCTGTGTTCCAAGGTGTGTCTTGGAGGTGGAGGTGTTGCTGCCAAGTTCAGAATGTCTGCTCCAGGAACCCAGCCAGCGGGTCCCACAGACAACCGAACACTCGCGCTGGCCAGTATGCTCAAAGAAGTGTCCGGTGAGCAAACCCGTGACTGCTGTGTGCCCCAGTCAGAATGTGGCTCCCTTATCTTCTCAGGGGTCCCCAGTCCTCTGTATTCTCTCCCTATCCCCAAGGGCCATCCTATATATGACCTTGGTCTCTAGATGCCAGCCCTGCACTGTGGGTTAGCTAGGCATCGTGTCTGCCTGTGCCCACATAGTGAATGGATACCTGTGCGGTCTCCTTCTGAGAATCCATCTCCACCAAATTCTCACTCATGCTCACCTTACGAAAATGCCTCCTGTAACACAAGGGTGGACTCAGAGGGTCTCTCCCTTCCCCCTGCCTTCCCTCCCTCTCCCGACCTCCAGTGCTTAGCCCCGGGACTGCTCACTGCACAGAGCAGTGGGCGCATCGTGGGGATGGGGTGCCTTATCGTTCTTCCTTCCCAGCACTTTCTCTACACAGACAGGGTCCAGACAAAGAAAGAGGAAAACTAGAGCAAGATGGATATAAAGATGATTCTGGAAGTGATTCCCAAATCTGGAGCAGTGGGAGAAAGAGAGACAGACTAGAAAGTATGGGGCCTGTGAATTTGGTAGGAGTGACATGAGGGGATACTGGGGGGCAGGGAGGACTAGGTGACCCATCCACCCCCAGCTCTGAACCCACCTCCAGACGTAGAAAACGCCCAGGCCCAACAATAGGAAAAGGAGGCCCAGCAGCAGCCCCAGGACCCAGAGTAGCATCTGGAACAGACTCAGGCGGTGCAGGGCTGGAACACAGGGGTGAGGCTGAGGGGGCAGCTATGACTCCAGGCCTCCCATCTTCCCTCCCAAGGTGACTCCCCAAAGATGAAAGCTATTCTAGCTTGCACTTTATCTCAGAAGCGTCCCCATGCAAGGGAGCTGCAAGCAGCCAGTCTAGACTAGTCAGACAAACTGATTAGAGCAGAACGGATTCAGGGAAGACCTCAAAAGGAAGCACTTGGACCCGAGAGCCGGGCCTCTGTACTGAGGGGCCTGGGAGATGGACGCCCCACCTACCTCTGGTTCCGAAGTAGGTGGAAGCAGACGCAGAGCCCAGGGCATTGGAGGCAGAGCACACGTATTCCCCCTGGTCGCTGGGCCTCAGCTCCTTCATGTCCACCCTCAAGGCATTGGCAGTGGCCATGACATGGATGTGTGGCTCAGTAGGAGCACCCCAAGGCTGGCTGGAGGCCACCAGCCTACTGCCGAGGTAGAGGCTCAGGCTGGCTAGGGGCTCGCTGTCCACTCGGCAGTCCAAGATGCCCTGGATGCCACCCTCAGGCTCCACAAAGACCGTCATTGTGGGCACCTTGGGAGGGTCTGTGGGCATACAGGGAGGGTGATGATGACAAAACCGCTGCAAATTCCTCCCCTTCCTGAACCCAGGCTGGATGACTTCGCTGCTCCTCCCATTAAAAGGTACAGCCCACTCCCCCACTCCTTGATCTGTGACTTGCTTTGACCACTAGAAAGCAGAAGTGGCATTATGTGACTTCAGGGCTAGACCTCAAGGGGCCTCCTACAAACACAGTCACGTGAGAAGCCCAGGCCAGCATGCTGGGCAATGCATGGCGGCCCAGCCAGCAGCCAGCCCTGGGATCAAGCCCTCGCCAGCCATGAGGATGAAGCCATCCTAGGCCGTCTAGCTTCAGCTCAGCCCCTGGACAACTGCAGCCACATGAGGTGAGGCCAGCAGGAGGGCTGCCCAGCTCAGCCCGGCCCACATTTCTGACTCACAGAAAATAAAATGCGAGCAAATAAAATGGCTGTCATTTTACACCCTATGTTTTGGAGTGCCTTGTTATTGCAGCCATAGCAGACTGACAGCATGGGGCCTTCATGAGGAATGGAGTAGGGGACCAAGGCCGATGAGGGCCGATTGCAGGCCGGGTACTCTGCGTGCGGTATCTCCTATACTCCTCACGGGGTGAGGGGACTGACACATGTGGAAACCAAGGCACACAGAGATCACACAGCCAGGGAGCGGGAGTCCTCTGACCCGGGACTCCACACCTGCGAGGTCTTTGTTCTTTGCAGACAGAAGAGAAGGAAGACCTGAGGTGAGCATGTGGGGTGTGGACACACTGAGGCAGGGGGCAGGGTGTCGTACTCACAGAGCACACGGAGCATGACTGGAGCAGAGGCTGTGGCCCCACTGGGGCGCTCAGCCTGGCAGTGGTACACCCCAGCTTGGGCACGGGCCACGTGGATAAAGGCAAGGGTGGGCCCAGGCTCCACGTGGAGTCGCTGGCCATTCCAGAACCAAGCAAAGGTGGAGTTGCCTGTGGGCCCAGGACCACCAGCGAGGCGACAACTCAGGTTCAGCGGCGCACCCTCAGGCACATCCAGCCCTGGCTCGGCCACCACACGCACACCTGCAGGCCGAGGACCAGGAGGCTGTTAGGGATCCGCAGACCTGTGGGAGCTGGAGCCTCCGGGTGGGATCTGGACATTTGAGAGGCCCTCTATGCATTATGGGAAGGTCTGTTCTGATTTGGGGCTCCCAAAGGAAAGATTGTGTCTCTCCCATAAGACTGAGATCTCTGAGAACAAGGCTGTCTCTTATCCTTGCATTGGGTACCTCCAGGACAGGGCTGTGTCTCTCTTAACAAATGAGGCTTTCTGAGGGATGAGGCTGTGTCTCGCTCTCAGATTGGACTCCCCAAAGATACGGCTCACCTCATCCCTAAAGGTAGGGCTGTGTCTCTCATCCAGCGCCAGGCTTCCCCAAGGCAGGCCCGTGCTCCACCCCAAACTGGGCTCTGTGAGGGTAGGGTTATGCCTTGCCCACATCCAAGGTCCCCTTGGCACGGCTACAGCTCCACCCTTGTAGGGAGTTCTCCAAGGGCAAGGCTGTTTCTCCCCCTCAGAATGGGCACCTACCTCCAGGAGAGCTGTTCCTTTTCCATCCGATGGGGCAGGGCTAGCTCCACCCATCTGGTCAACCCGCCCCCTCTTGGAGCTCCACCCCTCACAGAAACCTGGCCCCACTGCGCCTGCGCCCCTTCCCCTCCCCCTTCATTCACTTACCTTCTGCCTGCAGCTGCCCTGTGGTGTTGACTGAACCCAGGAAGTTGTGGGCTGTGCACACATAGGTGTCCTTGTCACCTGAGGGTATATCTTGCACCTGCAGCCGCATGGCGTTGCGGGCCACCTGGACATGGCCCATCCCCGATGCCAAGCCGTCAATCCCACGGCTGGTGGCCAGCACCTTCCCATCACGGGACAGGGCCAGCTCAGCAGGTGGCTCGCTGTCCACAGTGCACTGTACCACGGCCATGGGGCTGGCCCTCGAGTCCCAAAACGACGACAGGACAACATCCCGAGGGGCATCTGGTGGCATGATAAGACATAGTTTCAGGCCTTGTTTGGAAACCCTGTACCATCCATGGCCTGCCTGCCTGGCACTGGTGAGGCTGAAGCCTCTGGACAAATGGTCACTTCCTAGAAGTGACAAGTTTTCATGACTCTTGTGGGCAGACTCCTCCGGGCAGGGTTCACAGGACCTAGGATCTCTTTTCTCACCACCTACGTCCTTCTTTTCCCAAGCGTCCGTTCCAAGGTCCACTGCAGTCCTGTGTCCACCCCTACGAAGGCCCAGAAGTGCCCTCCACCCGCTCTCCTCCTCGGGACCCCCAGCCAAGGACCCCTGCTCACAGTGAACTTGCAGGGCTGTGGGCCGGGAGCTGCGTGTGCCCTGGGCATCCTGGACCTGGCAGGAGTAGGCACCCGCGTGAGCCCGTGTAGCTGCCGGGATCGAGAGGGAGGCCGCTGGGCCCTCCTGCAGCCAACGGCTGTTGTGGTACCAGGTATAGAGAGTGGGTGGGCGAGCAGCGGGGTCTTCACAGGTCACCGTGATGGGGCCCCCCTCGCGCACAGCAGCTGACGGAGCCAGGGTCACCCGCACAGCTATATGGAGGAGAGCAGGGTCAGCTAGGCCCAGCCAGATCCCACGGCTGGTCCCTCCCTTGGTGGGCGTGGCCTGCCCTGCCTCACCTTCTAGCCGCAGCTCCAGGGACGCATTGGCCTGACCCAGAGGATTGTGGGCAGAGCAGCTGTAGAGACCCTCATCACTGGGACGGGGCTCCCACAGCTCCAGACGCAGGGTGTTGGGGACCGAGGCTGTCGTCGAAGAGGCCAGGAGGCGGCCAGCATGGCTGAGGGTCAGCTGGGCGGCTGGGTTGCTGTCCACAGTGCATAGTACCAGGGCCAGCCGTCCACCCCGGCTCTCCAGGAGGTAGGTCAGGCGCAGGCTGCGGGGTGCATCTACAGCCACACCAAAGGAAACAGTTCAGAGACTGCAGCCGGGAGGCCAGTTGGCTGGTGGCATTCAAACCAGGAGGGACCTGGCTCCCTACTCCAAGGACCCCTGATTGTCCCATCTAGGGCCCCTGCTCCATTGCCCAGAGAAAACGTATTCCCTCTCACCCTCAACTCAGTGTTCCTTGTTCTGAGCTTCATCGGACAGATCGGGACTGTTTCTGGGTTGGACATCTGTGGGGCTCTGGCCATGCTCTGATCTCTGGGGCTGCTGTCATTCCTTATTGCCCCACCCAGATCCAACCAGACTCACAGAGGACATCCAGAATGACAGGTCTGGAGAGGCGGGGTTCCCGGCCAGGTGTTAGCACACCACAGTGGTAGGCAGCAGCATCCGTGACTGTGACGTTGGGCAGAAGGATGGAGTGGGCACCTGGGCGCTGCTGTCCATCCCGGTACCATATGTAGGTGGGCTGGGTCTGGTTGATGGTCCACACAAGGCAGGTCAGGTTCACCAGCTGCCCTTCCTGCACGATGGCCTTGGGCCACACCTGCACACTCACAGCTGGGGAGAGAGAAGGGCAGGGGTACATGGGTGAGAGTTGTGAACCTGGGTAAGCCAGCCACCTGTCTCCATGTCAGCATCTGAGAGGCACAGGTGGCCCACATGTTGAGCTTGGGAAACAGCTCCCCCTCTCTCGTGGTCCCAGGCAGAGTCCTGCAGAGCCCTGGAGTGCCCTGAGCCCTCCGTGACCCTGGTGGGGGGCTCATGAGAAAACACAAGTCTCCCCTATCCCTTTCTCCTGATTAGCTTTATCCACAGGACATCCAGGCAAACTTTTGTTTGTTTGTTTTATGTTTTTTTTATTTGTGAGAGAGAGACATAGCATGAGCAGGCTCCATGCTCTGAGCTGTCAGTACAGAGCCTGATGCAGGGCGCAAACCCACCAACTGTGAGATCATGAGCTGAAGTCAGACACTCAGACAGTGACTGAGCCACCCAGGTGCCTCAGCAAACTTCTGTTTTTAAAAAAGCCTCTTCCGGAGAGCCTGGGTGGCTCAGTCAGTTAAGTGTCTGACTCTTGATTTCAGCTCAGGTCATGATCTCATGGTTTGTGAGATGGAGTCTCACGTCGGGCTCTGCACTCGTAGTGTGGAGCCTGCTTGTAATTCTCTCCTTCTCTCTGCCTCTTTCACTCTCTCCCCCACAAAAAAGAAAAATTAAAAAAATGAAAAAATAAAAAAGGCTCTTCCATGGGACCCAAGTCTGGAGACTGCCCTTAAAGGGGGTTGGGAGTGAAGACTGTCATGTTCAGCCCACCTGCCTGTGCCTCTGGCTTCCAGAACCCTCTCCAGCCTCCTCTCCTCTCTTAAAGGAGCCATCCATACACACGCTCACATTCCCACACTGACCCTGGGCATCGAAGTTGGCAGAGGCTGAGGCCTGGCCCAAGGTGTTGGTGGCCTGGCAGGTGTAGACGCCCTCATCCTCCAGCGCTGCATTGTGGATCTCCAGGCGTAGTGTGTTGGGGGCCAGAGCCACCCGCAGCCGCGGAGAGCTGCTTGCAAGTTCCCCCACACCTTGTAGGGTGGAGGCCATGAGGAGGTCCCCGTGAAGCAGTCGCAGCTGGGCTGGAGGGTCACTGTTCACACGGCACAGGAGGAGGCCCAGTCGTTCAGGGCCTGTGTCCATCAGGGTGGTGAGCATGGCCTGGCGAGGGGCATCTACAGGAGGTGGCGAGTGGTCAGGGTGCCTGGGCTCCCCCAACCCCTCCCCCAGCTGTGCCCTTGTTTCCTTCACCCCCGCTAAGAAACATGGGCAGGATGAAAGCTTACAGGACACGTGGAGGATGACAGGGGCGGCCAGGCTCGTGGTGGCTGAGCCTGGAGACTGGGCTTGGCAATGGTACGCCCCAGCTTGATTCACAGAAATGGCTGCAAAGCGTAGCGTGGCCGAGTTTGACTCCGGGAGGGGCTGGCCGTCCTGATACCAGAGGTATGAGGTCCCCTCCAGGACCCCTGTTGGCACCTGGCAGCTCAAGACCACAGCCTGGCCCTCCTGGAGCTCAGGTGATGGTGACACCTGGACCCAGGCTCCTGTGGGGAGATACCAAGAGCAGGTGAGGGCCCTGCACCACACCCTCCCACAGCCTGGGGCTGTGTGTACACACCAGGGCTGCATGACCCCAATCCTATGTCCTGGAGCCAGAGCCCACCTACCAGACCACCACCAAGGGCCCCACTTCTGCTCCATGCCTCCTCCTGTCCTGTTCCCAACCCCTCTGCAAAGGGTCTGTTCTGGCCTTTACCACCTACCACCTTGAACGACAGTTTTGTTCTGTCAGTCATATCTCACCTACCAGAAGGCAAGCCTAGTGCAGGCCAGCCTATGTGACCTGTAATCCAGTGCCAGGCACAGCACCTGTAGCTCTTGGAAAATGCTGGTTTGACCCCATAAAGCACTGAAATGGGAGGGGTTTAGGTCGTGCCAAGGGCCATTGTCCTGATACTGAACTGGACCCAGCATGGGTGGCCCAGGACTTGGAGGGGAAGTTAGCCACTATGCAGTCTTGAGTCCTCTCCAGGCCTGCTCTGCACCCAGGCTCCAAGTCACGGAGAACTGGGAAACCAAGCAAAAGGCTGTCTCGGTGCCCCCTGGGTCCCAGGCAGGAGGAGGCTGGCGTGGGGAGCAAGGAGGAGGGGTAGCTGGAGTGGTGGGAGCACAGACTGTGCCTGGAATCAAAACCAAATCAATACAGAGCTAGCTAGTCATGTGACCATGAGCAAGCTCCCAAAACTCCGACTCTCAGTGTCTCTGCCTGTGAAATGACAGTGCTCAAAATTTGATATTTGTCATTGTGGGAGAAAAAAAGTGTTTTTTCTTTAACCTTTGCAGCATTATGGGTATTAATTTTCCTTTTTCTTCACTTATTCACTTAAGGATGATTTTTGTAGAAGAATATATATATATTAATGAAGAATATGAATATATTTTTTGTGTATAGGTATCTATTTCCACATATACATGCATGTACATATTCATATTCACATACATATATTACACACATATATGCATGTGTCTTCGGTTTTTTATGAAAATTCTTATTATGTAACAAAATTATATTATTATAAAAGAAGTTTCTGAGAGAAAGCGCTCCCTCCAGCCAAGCGAACCACCTTATTCATTGCCACTGCCCCCTAGCGGTTGCCACAGTTATTACAGGTGTAGATATCTGGCTGGAGACCACGGGAGGCCTGCTGGCTAGCTAGAAACTCCCTCAACCAGGGCTTAAAACCTCACATTTCTGCACAAAATCCACATGAGCCAGCCCACAGCCTGATTAGAATAGCCCCCAGGGGCTCCACCACATCTTTAGAGAACTGACACTCACCTTGGACCTGAAAGAAGAGGGAGCTATTGGTGGAACCAAGGGCATTTGTGGCCTCACAACGGTAGCTTCCGGAGTCTTCTAAGTTCAAGTCTCGGACCTCTAGCTGCAGGGAGTTGGCTGTGGCTTTGACCCGGAGGCGGCCATGGTGTGGGAGCAGGGGCCCCAGGCTGCTGGCCAGGAGGCGCTCCCCATGGAACAGGGCCAGCTGGGCCACGGGGCGACTGTCCACAGTGCAGATGAACACAGCTACGTGGCCCTGGCCCACATCCAGGAGTGCTGACAGCTTTGGAGGTTCTGGGGGATCTACAGACAGGAAGGGGATCAGGCCACTCCCGGTCCAGCTCACCACAGTCCAGCTGCCCCTGTATGCTCCGCCGCCTCCACACACACAGGCCAGACCTGCCCCTGCTCATGCCCAAGCCATGCTCTGACCCCCGTAACCCAGCCCTAGCCCTATTCCCTCCCACTGATCACTCCCTCACCCTCTGAGTACCCAAGTCTCCCTTGCCCATCACCCACAGAGCACACTCAGGACCACCGGGGTGGAGAGCTGGGCCCCAGCCTCGGCAAGAATGCGGCAGGCATAGAGGGCAGCATCTGTTCTGGCCACAGGCAGCAGCATCACGGTCTCCAGGGGGCCCTGGGTCCACAATGCCCCATTCCGGAACCAGGAGAAGTTGGCAGGGCCGCTGGCCTCCCGGCTCACACTGCAGGTCAGGTTGGCTCCGGCACCCTCTCGCAGCGTGTGTGATGGTGTAATGACCAGGACAGTGGCTGGAAAGCAGGCAGCACAGGCCAACTGAGACAGGCCTTACCTTGACCGCTTCCCCCATGGGGTCGGAGTCCAGCCTCCCAGCCTGGCGAAGGCAGGAAGGAGACCCCCTGGGCTGCCCATGGGGCAGGGGAGAAAAACGAGCTCCCACTGCTGAATGGAGGTGGTTTCAGCCAATGGACCTTCCTTGGGGAGCCAGGGGTTGCAGGGTCCCGAGTACCAGTCCCTGACCCTGAGCCACCCATTCCCTGCCGTGACTCACCTTGGGCATCAAAAGTTGCAGAGGCAGAGGCGTTGCCCAGGGCGTTGCTGGCCTCACACAGGTACACCCCCTCATCCTCCAACACTGGGTCCCAAATCTCCACACGCAGTAGGTTGGGGGCTCTGGTCACCATTAGGCGCTGAGAACAGCCCCCACAGCCCAACGGCAGGGAAGAGGCCACAACGTGGTCCTTGTGGAGCAGTCGCAGCCGGGCCGGGGGGTTGCTGTCCACACGGCACAAGAGAAGTCCTTGACGTCTAGCCCCAACCCCTGCAGCATCAGGGTCCAGCTGGGCAGTGAATGTGGGCTGGCGTGGGGCATCTGTAGGGAGGAAGAGCTTAGGCATTCATCCCATGGCCTCCACCAGGGTCCTACAGGTCCACTCAAAGCTGGCTAGGCTCCCAGAACACACTAAACAAAGGCATGTGCTTTGAGTTGCCGTAAACAGTTGTGTAGGTTGTGCACTGCACAAGGACCACCAAACCAAGTTAGGAGGAATTCAGCCCATGCCCCTCTTGCTAAGCTGTGCCCCAGTGCTATATTGACTCTTCCCAGAGGAAGGAATGCCATTTTCTAGCTTAGACAAGGGTGTCATATGGGCTAGCATAATGCCATGTGCTTCTGACACACTGAAGGTTGGCCCCTCAGGCTAACACAGAGCATCCACTCTTGACAGGACACAATCCCTATGGTGAGAAGTTCTGCCTTCGTGGCTGTGGGAGCTTGTGAGGGCACAGCCTATGAGTGTGTACACATCTGTGGAAGCATGGTGTCCTAGGTCCCAGCCCAGGAGGACAAAGCTTGGACATGGTGCCCATGATGCATTTGAGACTAGAGGCAGAGGGCCCTAGAGGGGCTGGGGATGGGGGACAGGACGCAGGGAGGTAGAGAAAGCCCCTGCTTTGTTCCTCGCTCTATGGTTCCCAGACCTGCGGCTGCCTTTCTGATCTAGATCCCGGAGCAAGGCAGCCACAGGAGGGCCTAAGGGAGGTGGGGGTGGCTGGGCTGACCCCCCCTCCCACTTCAGGCAGGGGCTGATGGGAAGACTGCTCACAGAACACGGTGAGGATGGCAGAGGAAGAGGGCCCGCTGGCACGGTGGCCATCCTTGGCCTGACAGTAGTAAGAACCGGCGTCGGTGCTGGAGGCCGCAGAGAGATGAAAGCTGCTTCTGGGCCCCTCAAAAAGCAGGGCTCCATTCCGGTACCAAGAGAAGCGGATGTCAGGCGTCGGGCTCAGACCACTCCTGCAGCTCAGTGTCACTTCTTGCCCTTCTACCACCTCTGCTGTGGGGCTGATGAGGATGTGGGCCACTGGCAGAAGAGGAAGTAAGGGAGGATCAGGTCCCCCCACACCGGCAGCTCCATGCCACCTGCTGCAGGAAGACAGACCTCCAGGGTTCGCCTCTCCCCACATGACTGTAGGTAGGTCTGGGCTTCATGGCATTAGCCTTGTGAACCTCTTGGTAATCAGGAGGTTTTGTCCTTGAATGCCAATTCTGACCTATGGGTAGTAGCTGGCTGCAGCATGCTAGAGAAGGATTGGGAGCCAGAGCCTGGACGTACATCAAGAACCTGGCTCAATCGATTAGCTCTGTCTGCCATGACCTCAGAAGGAGGGAATGGCAGTGCATGGACCAAGATATGGAAGACCCTGTTTTCCCACTTCCCCTCCTGCCCCTGATGCCTGGCAGGAGTTTGCCCCAAACATTTGATAAATAAAAAATAAGTGGCTATGAAGAACCCTTCAAGTTCAGAGCCAGAAAGTGTATAGAAGGAATAATGCAATGTGCCATGTTTCCCTTTTGCCTTGGCCTCAGGAACCTCCCAGGGGATAACTGTATAGTCCAGGTCTTTGATGTGATTTTATTTTATTTTATTTTATTTTTATTTTATTTTATTTTATTTTATTTATTTTATTTTATTTTATTTTTTACCAACCAGCTTCATCAGCCCCTCCGCTGAGTGCTCTGGACTCCTGGGAGGAAGAGCCCAGAGCAGGGCTCCACCTCAGGCTCCCTCCACCAGCCTCCCTGTGCCTGTTTCACCTTTGGCGTGGAAGTCCAGGCTGGAGGACGAATTCCCAAGCGAGTTGGTGGCTGAGCATGTGTATTTCCCGCTGTCATCTGGCTGCAGGTCTCGGATCTCCAGGTTCAGGGAGTTGGGGTTGGAGAAGACACTGAAGCGTGAGCTGTGGTCACCCTCCCCTGAGGTGGAGGCCAGGATGAGGCCATTGTGTGACAGCACCAGGGTGGCCAGGGGCTCGCTGACCACCGAGCAGTGGACGATGCCCACCAGCCCCTCCTGCGTCTCCAGGAAGGCGGTGAGGTCCGGGACAAGGGGCGGGTCTGTGTGGAGACAGGTGGGTGAGGGTCATCTTCAGACAAGGGCTATCTCTGGATTGACCCTGCACCTCCTTTGTTTTACATTGCCCTGTGAAGGGGGAAACCTCAGAGCTCCTGAGTGCCTGTCGAATACACTTCTGTCCCTGGGTTGAGCAAATCAGTTGGTCTCTTGGCCAAGTGTTGTGGCAACCCTGTGAATGTGGATCAGGGGGCCCATTTTAAGGGTGGGAAAACTGGGGGTGTCTGCATGGCTCAGTTGGTTAAGTGACCAACGTCAGCTCAGGTCATGATCTCATGGCTGATGAGTTTGAGCCCTGCATCGGGCTCTGTGCTGACAGCTCAGACCCTGGAGCCTGCTTTGGATTCTGTGTCTCCCTGTTTCTCTGATCCTCCTCTGCTTGCACTCTCTCTCTCTCTCTCAAAAATAAATAAAGAGTTAAAATAAGAGACTTAACAACTGAATGAAATACAGAATCCTGGCCTGGATCCTGGACCAGAAAAAAAAATTGCCATAAAGGACATGATTGAGTCAATTGGTAAAATTCAAATATGGGCTGTAGATTAGATAATAGTGCTCTATCAATACTATCAGTTGTATCAATGTTAAATTGTGATCAGTGTACCATGGTTATGTATGAGAATGACCTCAGGATATACATGCTGAGGAATTAAGGGGTAGAGGGACATCATCTACAATTTCGAGAATGTAAACATGTAAATATGCAAACTAGTGCTACCACTCTAGAAAACAGTATGGCGGTTCCTCAAAAAATTAAAAATAGAACTACCCTAAGACCCTGTAATTGCACTACTAGGTATTTATCCAAAGGATACAGAAGTGCTGTTTTGAAGGGACACATGCACCCCAATGTTTATAGCAGCACTATTGACAAAGCCAACAGATGGAAAGAGCCCAAATGTCCATTGACTGACATGGATAAAGAAGGTGTAGTGTGTGTATATATATGTATATATATACAACGTATTACTCAGACATCAAAACGAATGAAATCGTGTCATTTACAACAACATGGATGGAACTAGTGTATTGTGCTAAACGTAATAAATCAGTCAGAGAAAGACAAATACATATGCCTTCATTCGTATGTGGAATTTAAGATACAAAACAGATGAACATAAAAAAGGGGAGGCAAAAGTAGTATAAAAACAGAGAGGGGGACAAACCATAAGAGGTTCTTAAATACAGAGAACAAACTGAGGGTTGCTAGGGGTGTATTCGGTAGGGGGAAGGGCTAAATGGGCAAGGGCGTTCAGGAGGACACTTGTTAGATGAGCCCTGGGTGTTAGATGTAAGTGATGAATCACTAAAATCATTATTACACTATCTGTTATTATTACACTATCTGTCATTATTACACTATCTGTCATTATTACACTATCTGTTATTATTACACTGTATGTTATTATTACACTGTATGTTAGCTAACTTGGATGGAAATTTAAAAAAAATTAAAAAATATTGATTCTCAGCTTTTTGGCTAGGATCAAGTGTCGTATCTGTTCTTAACAGATACTTCCTCTATCTGAGGACAATATATTAAATGGAGTTTTGGAGCAGGGAGATGGAACAGAAGCTTGCTCCGTCCACTCCAGGCGTCAACCTGGAATTGCAGCACTTCCAGAAATGGTGCACACAAATAATAAATAAGTTAAAATTAAAAATAAATTAAAAAGAAAGAATGTAAACATACGGCTAACAGACATGTGATAGCTAACTGGCGGGTGTGTACACATATAGTGTATATACATATAGAATGCACATATATTTACATAGAAAACGTGTGTACACTTGTGCACATATATGTACATATGCACGTGTGTGCACACATACATGTATATTTGTGTGTATGCACATATATGCATGTACACATAGACATACATATATATATTTAAAGAGAGAGAGCAAACATACCAAACTGTTAACAAATGGGGCATCTAGGGTAAAGGCATATAGTGACTCTTTGTATTCTCCGCGCAACTCTTTGTAAGCTTAACTTGTTTCAAAATAAAAAGTCTTCTAAAAAAGGAGCAAATTGAGGCCCAGAGAGGGCAAAGCATGCCCAGTTATGCAGAGTTGGGACCTAAGCTCAAGGCCAGCCAAGCTCAGGACCCTAGCCCTCCCGTGGGGGGCCCCGCCCCTTGACCCCCTTTGGCCTGGCTCTCGCAGTGTCCGGGCCACCCCGCCCTGCCACTTACGGCTGACCACCACACTGACGGGACCAGAGCGCTGGCTGCCGTAGGAATTGTGCACCTCGCAGAAGTAGAAGCCGGTGTGGGCCCTGGTGGCCGAGTGCAGCTGCAGGTTGTGGCTGTGGGCGTCCTCCAGCAAGACGTGGTTCCTGTACCAGCTGTAGCGCAGTTCGCCTTGTGCTCCTCTGGGCGTGTTGCAGGTCAGTGTCACCGTCTGGTTCTCTAAGATGGGGCCTGCCGGGCTCACCTGGACCTCAGCCACTGTGGGGGCGGGGAGCGCGGGGGGAGGGGATACCCAGCTGACTTCCGGGGCACCGGCGCTGCAGCCAGGCAGCCCACACCCCTGCATGTTCTGTATCATGCCCCTTTTGCAGCATAGCCTTCTGGATTGGCACTGCATTCCTTTGTGCTCTCTATGGAAATTCTTGTGATACCCCACTCTGCCAGGGAGGTTTGCCATCTATCTGAGACAGGGCTAGGACTCCACACCTGCATTCCAGGAGGCACCTCGGCCTGGTTCCTTTCAGCAACAGTGGCCTGGACCACCCCCACCTCCCACCCAGGCTCACCCAAGACTCACTGAAGACGTGGAGGCTGACAGGGGGCGAGACTGTAGAGCCTACGCCATTCACAGCTTGGCAGGTGTAGACACCGGCATCATCTCGGGCTACCTGAGGTAACTGCAGCACAGGACCCTGGACTTTGAGCTGCTTCCCGTCCTTGACCCACTGCACGGAACTGACCTCGGGGTTGCTGCTGTTCACCCGGCAGGTGAGTATGACCAGATCACCTGGAAGGATGTTCCGCCCAGAGGGGCTAAGAAGGATCTCCACACCCTTGGCGGCATCTGCAAATCATGATGGTGGACATCAGGTGAGGGGCCCATGGAGGGCAATGGCCATACTTCTCTCCTCTCTCAACCCTCTGCCCTAAGGAACCCCATCCGGATAAT
The DNA here is from genome assembly GCF_006229205.1 of Suricata suricatta. NCBI lineage: Eukaryota > Metazoa > Chordata > Mammalia > Carnivora > Herpestidae > Suricata > Suricata suricatta. The sequence continues at coordinate 77,271,820 of NC_043711.1, read as the reverse complement.
GGTCAGGCCCATCCCTTCCCCTTTCAGGGCTGGCTCTGCCTCCCACCTCACAAGGAGGTCCTGATTCCTTCCTTCTCCACTGAGGGCCTGATAATGCGGGGCTTGGCTTAACGTCCAGCTTACACTGCCTTCTATCGCTTTCTGCCTTATGACAGCGTCCATTGCCCTCTGTTCTATCTGGGGATAATGAGCACAATACCACCTGCTTAGATGGCCTGTGGTAGCTGTTGGCACAGGATCAGACACTGAATGGAGGGGGTCCAAGGCAGAGTCAAATGAGCTCTGAGAATAGTTAGCCCATGTGTAAGGAAGGTGCCAACCATACAAAACGAGTGTGTTTCTATAAATCTTGTTCAAAGCCTCTCACTATGTAAATATGCTAAGAGAAGCTAATATTTTTGGGGCACCTGGGTGGCTCAGTTGGCTAAGCGTCCAGCTTTGGCTCAGGTCATGATTTTACAGTGTGTGGGTTCAAGCCCCGCATCGGGCTCTGTGCTGACAGCTAGCTCAGAGCCTGGAGCCTGTCTTCAGATTCTGTATCTCCCTCTCTCTCTGACCCTCCCCTGCTCGCACTGTCTTTCTCTGTCTCTCAAAAATAAATAAAAAAACATTAAAAAAAGAAGCTAATATTGTCAAGGTCTTAATCTAGGTAAACAGGCAAGTAACAGAAGCCGATATTTTAGAGTGCATGTGGGCAACTTCCATACCAGTTCCTTGAGATCTGTGAGTCTCCTGAACAGAGGAGGAACAGAGGCTCTGCAGGGCAAGTCACTTGCCCCATTTGCTCACTTTCCCCACTTTGCTCCTGTGCCTCATGGATTCAGGCAGCCTATGCCTGTGAACAGCAGTTGTTCTAGAACAGGCTGCCATGTTTTACCATGGTGGGAAGATGCAGAATGAGGTAGAAACTCAGGCTTTCATTCACCACCTCTTTGCAGTGTCTGGGCAATACCCTGATCACCATGAGTGTGAGTAGCCTTAGGCAGGACAGGGGCGAGCCCTTCCACACACACACACACACACACACACACACACACACACACACAGCGCATCCTCCAGAGCTGGGCTAAATCCCAGGGGCCTCACTGCCTGATCCCCAATTCTCTGGCTCTTTGTGTCTCCCCTTCTCTGCCCAACCTGGCCTCAGGAAAAAGAGGTAGAAGGAAGTCATTAAATGTGGCTCAGAGGGCTTAGCGCTGTCTTTCCTCCTGCCTGACCCTGGAGGTCCAATCGCGCCTGGCTTTGCCTCAGGGGTGAGGGCTCCGTTTCCCCAGGCTGGAGGAAGGAACGGTTTCTGCTGGGGAAGCCACAGATACGTGCTCAGTACCAAGGGAGTGGTGCCCAGAACACTCACACTGCACTTGGAGGTGAATCTCTCCCTGAATCCTCTGCTTGGCTACCGAGAGTTGGCAGTGCAGGGTCCGGCCATGGTCCTGCCAGGACAGGGGCATATGGAGGGTCCCCAAGTGGCTGATGCCCGTGGGCTCGAGCTTCTGGTGGCTGGAAGTGATGGAGCGCGAGGGGTCCTGGCCTAGCCACTGCAGGCTGATCTGCTCCTCCGGGCACGCATAGGGAGTGGAGCAGTTGAAGTTGGCCTCCATGCCCTCTCGAAGCTCGGCCGGCCGAGTAATCGTGGGCTCCTCGGGCTTTTCTGAGGACAAAGACCAGAGGCTCAGGACTTCCCTCCACCACACATGAGGCCTACCACCCTGGAAAGCCCAGCAGAGGGGCAAGACGTGGGCAGGGTCCTTTAAGAGAAAGGAGGGGCTGCTTTCTATCCCCAGCCCCAGTGAAGGTAAATGCAAGAAAGTTGCGGAGCTGGGGTCAGGCTGGGGTTGGGGGTGGGTTTAGGATTGGGGCTGCAAGCCAATGGGGCCAGGAACAGCTTGGGATACGCTTCTGGGCGGTAGTCAGGCCACCCTACCCCTCACCTGTCACGGTGACCGCAGTGCCTTTGACATCGGACCAGCGGTTGCCATCACTGATCTCAAAACGGAAGTTGTAGGAGCCCGAATCCTCAGGCTGCAGGTCCTTCAGCATGAGGCTGCATATCCTGTGCTCAGTGCGCCCCAAGAGCCGGGTACGGCCCTTAAAGTGCGCCTCCACCAGCTCGGGGTTCTCCGAGTGGCTCACCACCTGCCTCTTGCCCGTGTAGTCGTAGTACCAGATGGCTGTGATGCCATGGGGCACTTCCACGTTACTTGGGAAGCTGAAGACACAGGGGATGATGAGACAGGACCCCTTCACGCCTTTCACATTCTGAGGACTGGAGACACCCCATGAGGCCATGCCTGGAGGGTGAGGTGGGACAGAGAGGAGAGTGATGAAGGCCTGGAGCAACCGCTGAGCCCTCAGATCTGCCTCAGATGAGCCTACAAACCCTGCCCCGTCCCCAGCAAAGCACCCTTGGAGCAGCCCCTCTGGGTGGCTCCCCCCAGCCACTGCCCCCCTGAGCCCTCCTTCAACCTCGGCAGACAAACCAGTGGCCAGCACAGTCCAGTCCACCTGGGCAGTGGAGGGCTGGGCTCCCCGAGGCCAGGCCTGTGAGATGGGGAAGGCCAGCAAAGCTTACCCGCTGAGATAGAAGAGGTCAGCTGGAGAAGCTGGATCAGGTAGTCCATGGCAGGCTTTCTGCTGGTTCTGGTGCCTAAGAGGGGGATGCACACCGTGCTGGTGGGGCACACGGGGGTTTTCTAGGGAAACTCAGAGCACCTCAGCCTCAGGGCCTGCTGAGAGGCCAGCCTCGGGCTCCCACATGCTCTGTTGGCCAAGCCAGTGAGAGGGCAGGGCTGCTGCGGACTTCCAGGGCAGCCGGCAGCAGGGAGCCAGGAGCCCACGTCCACGACTTGGATGACGCCAGGGAATGCCTCCACTTGGTGGCATGCCCCAGAAAGCCCTCTGTGGGTCCCTCAGCCCCACCCCAAGTTCTGCTTTCCCAGCCCCTCAAGGACACTCCTCCAGAGCAGATGAACAGCTGTTTCTCCCTGTCCCCCCGCTTCCCCGCCTCTTCTCCTCCACCCAACCCGACAGGAACTGGAGCCCAGAGAGGATGGAACCCAGTGAAGATGGTGGTTTGAAATTTGTCTCCTAACGACCATCCTTACCAGCTGTAGGCCATAGTAGGGCCTGGAAGAGTTACTTCCATTCCTGAAAGGTCCTCATTCCTACTCCACATTCTGCTCCAATGTTCCAGCTCCCCATGCACGCACCCTGTGGCCAGTCCCATTACCCATGGGCTCTCCAGCTGACCAGCTCTGCCCCCACCACAAATGATCTTTGTCTGTTGAAAGCTTATCCAGTCTTCAGGGTGCAGCTTGAAGGTGGATTCTAGCTGAAACTTGCCCTTTGGGGTCCCTGTAGCCACCCCACAGCCACCTCTATGTTTGCCTTGTCCTTGGCAGCTTGTGACCACCCACTTCTCAGGAGCTGGGGCTGAGGACATGTGCCCTGAAACAGTGCAGAGCCCCTTAGGCCTTGCAGTGGTGAGCAAGTGGTGGTCCTTGGGGGTCTAGAGGTAGTGGCTGGGCAAGTCTGGGCATGGGACTTGCCCAACACATATCCCACAAACATGAGTTAAATGCCTACTGTATACCATGCAAAAGATGGTGGGTTCTGCCACTGAGTGCCCCTGCTAGAGATGAGGCTCTAAAGAGTGCCAAAGAGGGCCACCTGGGTGGCTCAGTCGGTTAAGTGTCTGACTTCAGCTCAGCTAATGATCTCATGGTTTATGGGTTGGAGTCCAGTGTCGGGCTATGTGTTGACAGCTTCGAACCTGGAGTTACTTCGTTTTCTATATCTTTCTCTCTCTGCACCTCCCCCAGTTGCATTCTATCTCTCTTTCTCAAAAAATGAAGAAACATTAAAAATTTTTTAAAAAATAAAGAGTGCCACAGATATGAATCTGAGGCACAGAAATGCCAGAAACACTTATAACAAAGACTATAAAAAGTGTTAGAAGAAAGCATGGGTGAAAATCTCCATGACCTAGGATCAGGCAAGAATCTCTCAAGTATGGCACCAAAACACACACGCAACAAAAAGGAAAAAAAATGGATAAATTGGACTTGTTCAAATTTTAAAACTTTTGTGCACATCAAAAGACACTCTGAAGAGAGTGAAAAGACAACCCATAGAGTGGGAGAAAATATTTGAAATCACATATCAGGTAGGGGATTGTTACCCAGAATATATAAAGAATTCTTACAACTCAACGAGAATAGCAACAACAAAACCCCCAAACAACCCAAATTCAGAAATTGGGCTAAAGACTTGAATACACGCTTCTCCAAAGATGATATACAAATGGCCAATAAGCCCATGAAAAAATGTTCAACATCACTAGGCAATGGGAACATGCAAATTAAAACCACAAGCAGCTACCACTCCATGCCCATTAGAATGGCTATTCATAAGCAAACACAATCAGAAAATAAAAAACTTTGCTGAAGATGAAGATGTGGGGAAATTGGAAGCCCTGTGTACTATTGGTGGGGATGTAAAATGTCACAGCCCCTGTGGAAAATAGTTTGGAGATTCTTCAAAAAGCCTAGCAATTCCGCTTCTAGGTATCTACCCAAAAGAATTTTAAACAGTAACTCAATCAGATACTTGTACACTCACGTTCATATCCGGATTATTCACAATAGCCAAAAAAGTAGAAACAATCCAAGTGTCCATCAACAGATGAATGGATAAAAGAGATGTGGTATATCCATACAACAGAATACTATTCAGCCATAAGAAGGAATGAAATTCTGACACATGTTACAACATGGGTGAACCTTGAAAAATTACCCAAAGTGAAACCAGCCAGATACAAAAGGGTAAATATTATGTGATTCTACCTATATGAGATATTTAGAGTGCGAAGAGTCAAAGAGAGAATAGAGAATAAAGGTTACAAGGATCAAAGAAGAGGGTGGGGAGGAGAGAGTTGGGGGGTTAGTGCTTATTGCCTACAGAATCTCTTTTTCGGATGAAGAAACATTTCTGGAAATAGTGGTGGCGGTTACATAACACTAAAAATGTACTTAATGCCACTGATTTGTACACTTAAAAGTGTTTAAAACAGTTAAGTTTTATATTAAGTACATTTTACGACATACAAAAACCCATGTTGCAAACTTTGCAATCTTCCCTCATCCTAAATGCTGACTCGGCAGGGGGAGGGGGGAGGCTGGGAATGGGGACAGGAAACTCATGACATCTCCCAGTCCCCAGCCCATCAGCCACAGGGTGGGGCCCAGCTGATTCCACCTGTGGAGGGGCTGAGCAGACACCCAGGGCCTAGATGGGATCTGAATTGCCTGTCAGGATGACAGGACTTAGCCAAGTGTGAAGGGACAGGGGACTCCTGGCAGGGACACGGTAAAGGCAAAGATGTGGGAAGGCCAGGAAGAGCATTGTTTCTCAGGGGACCCAGCCCCCTGGCAGGGCTGCTCCAGCAGACAAGTCTGGTGATTTGCTGAGGCCCACTGGCTTGTCCCCTTTCTTTGGATGGCCCTATGCCTGCTCCTGTTCCAGGAGGATGTGCTCATACCCTCCACACCTGGTCTCTGGCCACAGGAGAGGCTTATGCTGGCCCAGGCTGTGGCTGTGGCCTGGATGCTGGGCTGAAAAACAGAACTGGGTATGTGTGTGGAATGTGTGGGTCTGGGCCCCAAAGCCACAGTGGGTAACAGGGTGAGCTCCACTGTGGCAGAGACATCGAACAGCAAGATAGCAGCGCGCTGGCCCCAGTGCCCCTGCTGTTCCGATTTGGAGTCATGGAAAGAACAATGCTGAACCAACGGGAGGAATGGTGGGATTTTAGACCGACTGACCCCTAAATGGAGCAGAGACTTCTGAAACGTGTGAGAAGACCCTTTCTAGAACCACCCCGAGCCACATCATGGAGACATCACCTACACTTAGCCCAGCCCCAGCCCCCAAGACATCAGTCCCACCAGAGTCCAGCTCGTTGGCTCAACCCATTCCACCCCAAAGACCAGCTTCATCCCAGAGAGTCTTCCTGGAAAAAGAAGGGGCCAGACAGACCCCAAGAAGGAAGACCTTTGTCTCTATTTGAAAACCTCTTGCTGAAGGTAGGTGCTCCTAGGGCTTGGATTGAGCTGGGTACCTGGTGTGCACCCTGCGCCCCCTGGTGGTAAAGGGGTGGTTGCCAGTCCTGGGGAAGGGAGTCCTGTATTGGGGGACCAGAGCCCCTCAGCTCTGAAACAACCCCCCATTTAAGCAATGGCCACGTAGGAGAGGACTGTTCCCCAAACCTCAGAAAGTTCCTGATGTTCATCTTTGTATCTCCAAGTCTTAGGTGCTCTGAAGACAGGGTTTAAATCCTTACCCCCAAAATTGGTATATGTTGCATCATGGTTGGGCTGAGGTGACCTGGGACACGGTGGGTGCCCGTGTTTACTGCCTGTGGGAGAGCAAGTGAGAGGCAAAGTCTATGTGAGGTCCAGTGTCCCAGGACAACTGGGGAGGGCTGGCTGGGGCCTGAGTTCCTGACCTCGGATCCCAGACACCAGAAAGAAGGTCAGAGGTAGTTTCATTGCAGACAGATGTGCAGGATTCAGTTTCTGTTTCCTAGCACCAGGCCTGCCCCCACAACTTCCCTATCAGACTGGAGAAGGAGAGAAATGAGGTGACACAGCCATCTGGAGTGCTCTGCCCCTCAGATAGGAAATCAGGGTACAGACGGGCAATTCCAGAGTGTGTTATCTTCATAATAGTGGAAAGCCCCAAGTATAAGCCAAAGGTTTCACTTGGAAAGCCATCCAATACATAAATGAGGTCTACTGGGTTGAAATGGGCAGTAGAAATCCCACATCTTGTTCTCCAATCTAGCTGTAAACACTCAGAACCCAATCACCAGTTCCTGAAACCGTGCTAGTCAGTGCTGTAGGTCCTGCCTGGATGAAGAAGTGGTGATCAAGGGAGTGAGTGGGCCTGGGCTCCCAGGAGGGCCAGATGACAACTGCGCAGCAGCTGGGCCAGCGTGAAGGTGAAGTTCGGCTGTGACGTGGGACGGAATTGGGTGGACATGGAGGGAAGGAAGAGTGATGGGTTGGGGAAGGATGAAGGTCAGGGCTGAGGCTGGATGGAGATGATGCTTAGGAAATGTTGGGGGTGATGCCGGGGGTGAGGTAAGGTTGGAAGTTGGTTGGGACGGGGATTGAGATGTGGGTTGGAGAAGATTCAGGGGCGTGGAACGGTTTGGCTAGTGACTGCAGCTTTGATTAGTGTCTAGGGCTTGGGTTGGTTCCGGTTTGGCACCCACCCCCAAGGCTCCCCAGCAAATCTCAGCCCAGCCCCTCTCCCAGCCTTCCGCTCAGACTCCAGTGATGGGAATACCTGTTCCACTGAGGGAGGTGGCTGATGAACGGCAGGACAGGAGAACAGGAAGGAGGGCCAAGTGTTCGTGCTGCTGGTGGCTTCCCAGGGCTCTGCCGCCCCAAGAGAGGAGATCCAGCCTCAGAGGTTGCTTTCTCTTTTCCCAAAGTCTCAGCTCTACTGCCCAGCCTGGAGGCTCATCAGGGAGGCAGCTGCACGCCTTGCGTAATATCAAGACAGGAAAGGCCTCCTAGTCAGGGGAAGGACCCTGGCAAGGCCCTTAGGGCTGTGAGCAAGCAGAAGTGGGATCGGGGGCCACGCTGGAGTCCTCTCTCAGGCAAAATGGGAAATGGGGGATTCCTGCATACCAGCCATGTCCATTCTCCTCTTCTTTGTGGTCACTTGGCCTTTTTAGGGAGTCCAAGAGAAGAGGAAGGGAACTTTATACACACATTCCTCCTGACAACCCAGAATCCAGGAAGAAGGCAAGCCTGGCCTGGGTTGAAGGAGCATTACAGGGTACCCAGACTCAAGTATTGATTCTCCAAACGCTTCGGGAGCCTCTCAGTATCCCACTGCTACCAGTGGATAGAATCCCCAAGTTAGGGGGCCTACTTGTGGGGGATAGAGGGGCCCCAACCTCCAGGATACGCCTCAGACCATAGGAGTGTTTCTAATTCCCTTTCTCTTCCCTGCCACCCCAGCATGTGATTATAGTGTCTTCCCACTTAGGCAGGAAAAACAAAGACCCCACCATGGTTAGTTACTGTTTTTTATTCTAGGTTTATTTTATTTTAATGTAGGTCTGTTGATGGCCTACTATGTGCCAGACACTCAGCATATGGACTAGGTGTTGAATGACAACACGTTTCTCATTTCACAACTCAAACTTAATTAAATTCAGCCCCTACCTACCTGTAATGATGGAGAGCCCATCCATGGCAGATCAGGCACCTGGACCCTGTGGGAAAATCCACATGTACAAATATAAAAGGACATGAAACCCTGAACCCAGAATCCAAAACCACAATAGCACAAAGCAGATGTCTCCTGGCGTTTTACCCTGAAATCCTCAAGCCCCAGAAACACTAGGGTTTTGTCACTCACTCTGACTTCAGTGTCCTGTATCTCCCCTAACCTTGGGTCATTTCCTCTTTTGACCAAACCACAACGGGTTCATCCATTGCTTCCTCCTCCAACCCCAACATAAAACTTGTTGGTTCAGCGCTAGGCCTGTGCAACTGATTCCAACTGTACAACATCCTGGATGAGGCAAAAGTAGGAAGACAGTAAAAAGGTTGATGTTACCAGAGGTTAGTGGGGAGGAAAGGAGAAATAGGTGGAGCGCGGAGGATGATTTAGGGCAGTGAAACTGTTCCGTGTGAGACCATAATGATGGATGCATGTCATTATACTTGCCCAAATCCATAGAATGTTCAAACCCTAGTGAACCCTTTGACAAAGCAGGAAGGCATATCCATTGGAAAAAAGACAGTTTCTTCAACAAATGGTGTGGGGAAAACTGGACAGCAACATGCAGAAAAATGAACCTGGACCCTGTTCTTACACCATATGCAAAACTAAATTCAAGATGGATGAAAGACCTAAATGTGAGACAGGAAACCATCAGAATCCTAGAGGAGAACACAGGCAACAACTTTCTGACATCAGCTGTAGTAACTTCTCACTTGACAAGTCTCTGGAGGCAAGGGAAACAAAAGCAGAATGAACTATTGGGACCCCATTAAAATAAAAAAGATTCTGCACAGCAAAGGAAACAATCAACAAAACTAAAAGGCAACTGACGGAATAGGAGAAGATATTTGCAAATGGTATATTAGATAAAGGGTTAGTACCCAAAATCTATAAAGAACTTATCGAACCCAACACCCAAAATATAAATAATCCAGTGAAGAAATGGGCAAAAGACATGAATAGACACTTTTCCAGAGAAGACATCCATATGATAACAGACACATGAAAAGATGTTCAACATCACCCATCACTGGGAAAACACAAATCAAAACTGCAAACAGATACCACCTCACACCTGTCAGAATGGCAAAAATTAACAACTACCAAAACAACAGATGTTGGTGAAGATACAAAGAAAGGGGAATCCTTTAGCACTGGTGTAGCCACTCTGGAAAACAGTATGGAGGTTCCTCAAAAAATTAAAAATAGAGCTGCCCTATGATCCAGCAATTGCACTACTAGGTATGTACCCATAGGATACAAAAACACTCATTTGAAGGGGCACGTGCACCCCATTGTTGACAGCAGCACTATCAACAATAGCCAAATTATGGGAAAAGCCCAAATATCCATCGACTGATGAATGGATAAAGAAGATGTGGTATATATATATATATATATATACACACATATGTGTGTGTGTGTGTGTGTAACAGAATATTACTCAGTGATCAAAAGAATGAAATCCTGCCATTTGCTACAATGTGAATGGAACTAGAGTGTATTATGTTAAGTGAAATAAATCAGTCAGAGAAAGACAAATATATGATTTCACTTGTATGTGGAGTTTAAGAAATGAAACAGATGAACATAGGGGAAGGGAAGCGAAACGAATATAAAAACAGAGAGGGAGGCAAACCATAAGAGACTCTTAAATGCAGAGAACAAAGTTGCTGGAGGGGTTGTGGGGGGATGGGCTAAATGGGTGATGGGCATTAAAGAGGGCTTTTGTTGGGATGAGCACTGGGTGTTATAGGTAAGTGATGAATCACTAAATTCTATTCCTGAGATCGTTATTACACTCTGTTAACTAACAGATTTAAATTAAAAAAAATTGAGTGAACTCTAATGTAAACTATGAACTTGGGGTGATTATACTGCATCAATGTAAGTTTATCAATTACAACAAATTGCGGGGTTGTTGATAATGAAGGGAGACCATGCATGTTTGGGGTTATGGGGCATATGGAAATCTGTGTATCTTCCCCTCATTTTGTTGCAAACCTAAAATTGCTCTAAAAAAAAGAGAAAGAAAAAGAAAAGAATAGAATAGAAAGGACAAGTCTCCTTCCATTCATTCCGGCTGCCTGAGTGAGAGAATGCTCAGAAGTTCCCTCGAGAATTCACGCCATAAATGGCTGGCACACAATTTTGGCATCCACTTTTCATAGCTTGAGACTATGCAGCTCAGGCCCTTGGCTCTTGACAACGAACATTTCAACCTTGAGGCAGGTGGCTGAAGGTCGTGGGCATAACTACTTTCATATCCATGTTGTCTGGAGGTTGTAAAGTAGAAGGAATAAAGGTCGGCGGGGCCGGGCAACTATTTTTAACAATTCTCAGACTCTCGTATCCTGAAATTCCATCTCTTTGCATTTAAAAACATCAGATCAAAGTGTGTCCTGAGAAGAGCAGATCCTAAAGTAATAGAACCTTTCAGGATTGGGAAAGAGCATGAGCAGAGATGCTGCGCAATATGTTTTTAGTGGCAAGGTTCAAAGTGGGAAATTTTGGATATGAAATTAAATCTGGCTAATAAATAGATTTATTTCATGGCTTAATGGTGTTACTCTTTGCAAAATTTGGATAATTCGTAACTTTTGTTCTGGAGTAAACAGGCATTTTTCTTTAATTTGATAGCAAATCTTTTTTTTTTTAATGTTTCTTTATTATTGAGACAGAGAGAAACAGAGCATGAACGGGGGAGGTGCAGAGAGAGAGGGAAACACAGAATCTGAAGCAGGCTCCAGGCTCTGAGCTGTCAGCACAGAACCCGATGCAGAGCTCAAACCCACGAACCATGAGATCTAACCTGAGCTGAAGTCAGACACTTAACCGACTGAGCCACCCAGGTGCCCCAGGCATGTTTTTTAAAGGAAGGCAAGGTTTGGCTAAAATGCAGAAAATCAGAATTAATAAGGGTTTAAATAAAATAGAAATTTATGTCTCTCTCCCTCAGGTAAGTGTTGGCATCCAAGGCCAATGTGGTAACTGCACAATCATGAAACTAGAACCCTTTTAAGTTTTTTGCTTTGCCATCTTCAATGGGCTGCCTCCACTTATGGTCTAAAATGGTTGCTTGAACGCCAGCCATTATATCTACATTCCAGAAAGCAAGATGGAGGAAAGAACAAAGCAGGTCATGCCCCCATCTTTTAAGGATAATTCCTTAAATTGCACTCTTCATATCTGTTTCTATCACATGAGCCTGAAGTTGGTCACATGGCCGTATGTCTTTATTCCAATAAATGATGTGCCCAAGTAAATACTAGAAGCTCATTACTAAGGAGTGGGGTGGGGGGGGCGGGAGATGAAACCCTGCCTTTTTGTGGAGCAACTAGGATCCTAACCACTCATCCCTTAGGGCACCTGGGTGGGTGGCTCAGTCGGTTAAACCTGACTTTTGGTTTTGGCTCAGGTGGTGATCTCACGGTTTGTGTGTTCAAGCCCTGCGTCGGGCTCTCCGTTAACACTGTGGAGCCTTCTTGGGATTCTCTTTCTCCCTCTCCCCTGCTTGCTCTGTCTGTCTGTCTTTCTCTCAAAATAAATGAAGAAACATTTTTAAAAAATCACTCATTCCTTGGAACTGCTGGGATAGTGGCCCCAGGCCAACTACCCAACTCCTGCATCTCTGTAGCGCCTCCCATCTCCCCTAGAGGGCGCCAGAGCCCTCTGTTTCCTTGCCTTTGTCCTTTCAGATCCGACTGCCGCATCTGAGGTAGGGCCAGCTCAGTCCACACTGGCCCAAAGATCTTCAGGGCCTGCTATGGTCAGCTTGGGGACAGGTGGGAGTCATCTAGCTCAGTGGCTAAGAGGCTGGGCCTTGCGTAGAGCTGAGTTCAAATCCAACCATATCATTCACCAGGTGTGTGATCAGAGGGAAGTCACTCAATCACTCTGAACCTGGAGTCCCTGGGACAGCCTGTGTGAAGAACCTGCCACAAAGCCTGGAATGTCAGAACAGTTCCATGAGTTGAGTGACAGTGGCTGAAGGCTGTGCTCCCCTTCCCCGCCCAACGTGACCTCCCATAGCTACACCCTGAATTGTCATTCAGTCACCCCAGAGGCTGTGGTCTGTCCCTCTGGCTCTCCTGTCCTGCTCATGCACCCATTTCTGCTCCCTGAGAGTTTGAAGGCATATGTACTTCTTCCCCAACTGCTAACACTTCAGGGCAAAGAAAATCCCTTCCATCAATGCCAATACCAGTCAGCCCTGCCCTTCCTCCACAAAGCTGAACTGGCCATCAGATATTACCAGCCAATTGAGAAAACCCAACAAAAGGATTAAGAAAAGAAGAGCAAATCGTTATTCCTGTAACGACCCTCTGAGCCAGGTGCACTCACTGTTATCTCCACTTTAAGGAAACTGAGTCACAGAGCAGTACATTAACTTGGCTCAAGTTTACATGGCTAGTGAGGGGCAGAGAAGTGGAATCTGAATCCAGGTAGCCTGTTTCCTGCATTGCACTCTAAACTACTCAGTTGAGAATATACTGCCTCTTTAATTTTAATTCCAATAGAGTTCATGTACAGTGTTACATCAGTTCCAGGTAACAATACAGTGTTTCAACAGTGCTGTACATTACTCAATGCTCATCAAGATAAGTGTTCTCTTAATTCCCTCCACCCGTTTCCCTCATTCTCTCACCTACCTCCCCTCTGGTAACCATCAGTTTGTTCTATAGTTATGAGTCTGAACTTTGGTTTCTCTCTTTCTCTCTTTTTCTTTACTTGTTTGTTTTGTTTCTTAAATTCCACACATGAGCGAAATCATATGGTATGTATCTGTCTTTCTCTGACTGACTCATTTCATTTAGCATTATACTTTCTAGTTGCGTTCATATTGATGGAAATGACAAGATTTCATTCTTTTTTTTATGGCTGAATAACATTCCATTGTACATATATGCCACATCTGCTTTATCGATTCATCTACAACGGACACTTGGGCTGCTTCCTATGCTCCCTCTTTAATAAACTAAAGAAAGTGAACAAACTGATCCCAGAGGATATATAATTCAAAAACCGGAAGAGGGAGGGTGCCTGGGTGGCTCACTCAGTTAAGTGCTGACAGCTCGGAGCCTGGAGCCTGCCTCAGATTCTGTGTCTCCCTCTCTCTCTGCTGTGCCCCTGCTTGTGTTCTCTCTCTCTCAAAAATAAATAAATAAATAAACACTTAAAAAGAACAGAAGAGAACCTATAAAAAGAAAGAATCTAATTCCATTATATTCTTAAGAGAAAAAAGAGAGCTATGAAAAAAAGCAAAAAGTAATTCTTGGAAATTTAAAATAGAATAGCTGAAGCAAAAACAAGTTCAATAGAAGGGAGTGTGAGCATCTGCGGTTTGGGTGTTCAAAATGAATTCACCCTACTTTTCGTTAAAAAAAAAAATCTCTGATTTTCCTCCTGTATTCTTAAGCCTGTGGATTAGTGGAATTGCCCGCCCCCTCCCCATTTTATACACAAGAGGAACATGTTGCTGCTGACAGTCCACTCTGAGGAGTGTGGAGACAACACTGACGGTAGAGGAAGGATATACAGTGACCCTCCGTCCTTGATGACGTCATTGTGGTCTTTGGATCAAACCCTACCTGAAGCTAAAGGAATGAGTGCTTCCCTTTCCCAAAACCCACTAGTCAAATCTTACAGAAAGACTCCAATTATACTTGCATCAGATGTGTTTCCAGCCCTCAGATGAGTCACCACCTTGTGATGGTGTGCAAGCCCACCCCCGAAGGCACAGCAGTTGGGGGAAAAGTCACACACTGGACTGGGGAAGCAGCAGTTCACCAAAAGAAAGGGGAGGGCAAAGGAGTGCTAGATAAACACAACAACAGCTACGACCTCTGACTACACAGACAAAGGGCCCAAGCATGGGAAAGTGTGCATGACAAGTAGACTGTGTGGTAACAGAATGCAAAGGACATCTGTTTCTTCTCTCTGGAAGAAAAAAGAAAGGCAATTAGAAAACCAGAAACAACGAAATCTATTCCAGGGACCGGCTATGAAGCAAACACATGTGAGGCATGGTTTTGAGCAATTAGTGGAGTGTAAGAAAAGAGAATCCATTTGACCTTGATGTTGGAGACAGCAAATCTTCAAGCAGCATAGGGTGGAAAGAATGGTGTTACAGTTCCTTCCCAGCGGAGCGCTCTCATTATTTGGTGCCGTAGTAAATAATGTGCATATAATTATAAAACTGGTTGATTTTCAGTTTTCAGAATCAGCCTGAAGATAAAGAATGGGAGATTTAACTATAATTACAAAACAGAACGTAAGTGTTATAAACTTTGACCACGGAAATGTGAAGATAAAACCAACAGAAATTAGAAGGAGGTGGGAAGGAAGGCTAGTTAGCCTTACATAGTGATGGGTTCAAGAAGTTGTCTGAAGTTGAGCAAAGAGGAACTGGGTTTTGAATATAAATTGCTTGGGACTATAAATAACAGCAATATGAGACTGTGATATTAGCAGAGCAACAGAAACAGAACCTAGAAAGTAGGCAAGGGGGGAGATGGGATACAGTGCGATTTAAATTCTTCCTTTTTAAAAAAGTTTTTTTTTTTTTGAGGGAGCTAGAGAAAGAGAAAATGAACAGGGGAGAGTCAGAGAGAGAGGGAGACAGAGAATCCCAAGCAGGCTCCGCATTGTTAGTGCAGAACCCAATGTGGGGCTCGAACTCACAAACTGTGAGATCATGACATGAGCTGAAACCAAGAGTTGGATGTTTAACCAACTGAGACTCTTGAATTCTTGCCTTAATGATGAGGTATCATTAGATATTCGTGAGTTACTAAATTTAGAACTATAACGTTAAAAATCTGGAATATCTAAAAATTGGAAAAGTTCTGAGCAGTGGAACTGAGGTAGGAAATTTTGCTTTCCATTTTGTTCCATCGCATACTGGTTGGATTTCTTTATCTACACATACTATACCATACCAGGCCCCCCACACCCCACCTTGCTCTACGTCTTATGTTCCTATAAGGGGTTGGCACTCAGTACCATTCCCATCTCCTTCTGGCTTGTCTACCTGTACTGCAGAGGCTGAAAAACTACATTTGCATTTCCCAGACTCCTTTCCAGCTACCTTAGTGCCACCACATGACCGTTCAGTGGTAATTAATTTCTCACATCACCAGACTGGTGAAATAATAGTGTTTCTCAAGAATCTGCAACTGAGACTAAGTGACACGTCTCAGCTTCCGCTTGTAGCTGAAATGAAGGGTAGATAAATTCAGGAATGCTCACACCCATGGAGAAGAAAAAATAAATAAAAGGTAATCTGTTAAGAGAATGAAAAGATAGCCACGGACTGGGAGAAAATTTGCAAAACACAGATCTGATAAGGGACTTGTATCCAAAATATATGAAGAAGTTTTACACCTCAACAATAAGAAATCAAACATTAAAAAAAGCACAATGGGGGGCACCTGGCAGGCTCAGTTGGTGAAGCATGCAACTCTTGATCTCAGGGTCATGAGTTCAAACCCTACATTGGGTGTAGTGATTACTTAAAATAATTTTTAAAATCTTTAAAAAATGCACAAAGGATCTGAACAGATATCTCGCCAAAGATACACAAATGGCAAGAAACCCTGTGAAAAGATGCTCGATATCATCTTCATTGGGAAATTGCCAATTAAAACAGCAAGGTGACATTACTACACACCTATCAGAACGGCCACAATCCAGAACACTGACAACGACCAAGGGCTGACAAGGATAGGGAGCAGTAAGAACTTCCATTCGTTGCAGGTGGGAATGCAAAACGGTACAGCTACTTTGGAAGACAGTCTGACGGTTTCTTACAAAGTTAAACATAGTCTTACAACTATGATCCGGCGGTCACACTTTTAGAGATTTACCCAGTTGAGTTGAAAACAAGTCTACACAAGACTCTGTCTGCAAATGTTTATAGCAGCTTTCCTTACAATCGCCAATAACTGGAAGCAACCAAGCTGTCCTTCAAGGAGTAAATGGGTACATAAACTGTGTTACGTGCATACAGTGGAATATTATTTAGTGACAAAGATAAATGAACTATCAAACCATGAAAAGACATGGAGGAAACTTAAATGTATAGTACTAAGTGAAGAAGCCAATCTGAAAAGACTGTATTCTTTCTTTTTTTAATTTTTTAATGTTTTTTATTGATTTTTTAGAGACAGAGAGAGATAGTGCGAGCAGGGGAGGGTCAGAGAGAGAGAGAGACACAGAATCGGAAGCAGGTTGCAGGCTCTGAGCCGTCAGCACAGAGCCGGACACGGGGCTCGAACCCATGAACCGTGAGATCCTGACCTGAGCTGAAGTCGGCCACTTAACCAACTGAGCCACCCAGGTGCCCCATGAAAAGACTGTATTCTGTATGATGCCAACTATTTGACATTCTAGAAAAGGCAAAAAAATTTTTTGCCTGTGGTTGCGGGGTTCTCTGCAGACAAATAAGTGGAGCACAGGGGATTTTTACAGCAGGGAAACTATTCTGTGATACAGTAATGACGTGAGATTATGTATTTTTCAAAACCTATATATATACAACACAAAGAATGAACGTTAATTGAACCATGGACTTTAGTTAATAACGTGTCAAGGTTGGTTCATTAATTGTAACAAATTCACAGCAACTAATCCAAAGTGTTAATATAGGGAGATTGTGCCAGGCAAGGGTATATGGGAACTCTGTCTTTCTGCTCAATATTTTTGTAAACTTCAAACTGCTATTTAAAATAAAATCTATTGGGTGGGGGATGGGCAAGAAGGAGTAAAGGGGAGGGGGAGGTATAATCTTCCAGTTACAGAATGAATAAGTCACGCCGATGAAAAGTGCAGCATAGGGAATACAGTCAGTGGTGTGGTAATAGCATTGTATGGTGCCCCACTGCAACTGTGCTGTGGTGAGCAGAGCATAGTGTATAGACTTGTCAAATCACTATGTACACCTGAAATTCCTGTAACATCGTGTGTCAACCGTACTTCAGTTATAACACAACTAAAATCTATTATTTAAAAAAAAATTTTAAACGTTTATTTTTGAGAGAAAGAGAGGCAGAGCATGAGTGGGAGAGGGGCAGAGAGAGAGGGAGACACAGAATCCAAAGCAGGCTCCAGGCTCAGAGCTGTCAGCACAGAGCCCGATGCAGGACTCCAAACCAAGAACCATAAGATCATGACCTGAGCCAAAGTAGAATGCTCCACTGACTGAGCCACCCAGACACCTCTATTAATTAGTTTTTAAAAGGCAATCTACAAGAGAAGAATCTGGCAGATATGCAGAGAGCAACAGAGAGGAGCGTCCTTGTAGCAACAGGGGGAGGAAAGTGGCCAGGTGACAGCTCCCTGGCTACTGGCATATTTCCAGTTCCTGTTCCAGGCTCTTGTGAGGCCCACACACACCCTCCTCTGTCCCCTGGATTCTACAACATATAAACCCTGTGTCCTTGGCATAAGCTTCTTCTTTACCTATACTGCTCTAATTTTTTTTCATAGACAGCACAAGCAGGGGAGAGAAGCAGAGAGAGAGAGAGAATCTGAAGCAGGCTCCTCACACAACTGTGGGATCATGACTTGAGCCAAAATCGAACTGGATGCTCAGCTGACTGAGCCATCCAGGAGCCCCAATGGATTTTTGATATTTGTGTAGCCCTTCTAAAGCCGTTATCCAAATGGACCAGTCTCTGAGTGATGTTATGACAGAAGAGGTCCAGTCTAGCAGCCGAAAAGTAATTTCAAGTTCTGTGTGTTTTCTTGAGTATCATGAAAGTGATACTTACTTCCTTTCTTCTTCTACCCACTTTGCTACACACCATAGCTGCTCTACAATTCTCTCCAGGAAATCTCAAAGCCATTTCCCCAAGCCCTGTCCATACACCTCTTACCTTTCCCCTAGCCTCCCTCCATCCTGATTCTGCATCATAGAAACCAAACAGAGCTCTGGGGAGGCAGAGCTCTCCTTATTCGATGTTGGGAGGGGGAGGATGAAACTGCGTGGCAAAGCCAGAATCATCTTTTGTGGGCAAAACGGTGGGGTGGCCTGCCTCCTAGGAAGCCCTCCTCCTTTCTCTTTCACCCTGCACACTCTGCCTGGGTGATCTCACCCACTCTCGTGGCTTCCATTACCACGTCCGTGAGAATGACTGCCAAATTTCTACCTGCAACCCCACACTCTGCTCTGAGCTCCAGATCTATATACCAACTGCCTAGTCAACATTTCTCCTTGGGGTCGAATCAGATAGGATTACGTTCTGCTATGAGTAACAGAGCCTAAAAGCACAGTGTCCTAAACAAAAGAGTTTCTTTCTTTTTGCATTAAACGTCTGGACGTCCACAGCCTTGGGCTGGCATGGGGTTACCGCTCAAGTGCCAGTCTCTCTGCAGGTCCCTTTTCTGCTACCATCGGGGTGTGTTTCTCACCTTTATGTCCCCAAAATGGTGGTGAGAGCTCCATCTATCCCCTTGGCACTCCAGCGGGGAAAAGCAGAATGAGGAACAAAGAACAACAGGCACCCAGGAGTGTTTAAGGGCTGGAAGACACCACATAACACTTTTGCTTATGTCTCATTAGATAGAACTTAATCACATGGCCACACCTAGCAAGAAGGAGGGCTGGGAAATCTCTTCTTTATGTGGGGGTGGCCGTGTGCATGGCTAAAAAGAGAAGATTCTATTGTTTGATTTTTTTTAAGTTTATTTATTTATTTTTGAGAGAGAGAATGATCAGGGGAGGAGCAGAAAGAGAGAGAGAGGGAGAGAGAGAGAATCCAAAGCAGACTCTGTACTGGCAGTGTAGAGCCCAGTGGAGCACTCGAACCCATGAACCGGAAATCATGACCTGAGCAGAAACCAAGACTCAGATGCTCAACTGACTGAGCCACCCAGGCACCCAGAAGATTCTATTGTTAAGAACAAAAGGATAGATATTGGAGGAAGGGACAACTGCACAGTCTCCTCCCACTTAACACGACTGAAATGGAAGTGTTATCTTCTCCCAACATTTCCTGTTCCCTTAGACTCTCAGCCCTTTTCTGTATGCTCACGGAACACTAGCAAGGGGCAATTCTGTGGGATAGAAGCTGGCAAGGGGAAGAAGCGCTCAAGGTAAGGAAAGGGGTGAACAGGAGAAAAAATGTACAATGAAGCTTAACTCTCAGTGGCCTGGAATAGAAACCAAACAAGATGCCCCAGTGGAATAAGCTGTGGATTGTTCCTGTTGATTCCATTCTGCCTCCTGCTCTCTCTACACCCCCACACCCCCACCCCTCGCTGTTATCTGCACTATTTCCTCCTCCTGGAATGTCCTTCCCACTTCTCCACATGGATAACTCTCTCAGTCATTCTTCAGGGCTCAGTTCAGGGGTCACCTCCTCCAAGAAGTCTTCCCGATGTACTTGCTGAGGACCCTAATAACATCACACTGGAGACAGTGTTGCTGCAGAGCTACAGGAGAGGGGCTGATTCTGGCCCTTTGGGTGTCTTTTGGGCGCTGGAGGGGCTCAGCAGGAAGGTGGGACCCAAGGGCTTTCTTTTTATGGAAAAAAAGGCACCAGCAGCCCATACAACAGTGGAGGCAGGGCACTGCCAGAGCTGGCCTCGGGCTGGGCTTCCCACACTCCCATCTCCAATGAGGAAAATGATATGGCTGTGGGCTACAGAGAGGAAGTCCAGCTGGGTGGGGTCAGGCGGAGTAATTCCTGGAAGGAAGCTCACACCTCAGGAATCCGCTGGAGGAACACTCTAGAGGCTTCTGTCCCAGGAGTCATCCATCTCCTGTCCCTGGGAAGGGGCAGGCAGGGCTGGAAAACCATTGGGAAGCCGCCTCTGGCTGCCTAGGTGCCATCCTTCCCTGACAGGCTCCTTGCACAGGCACGGGCCCTGAATCCACCACTGGGTCTGAATGGGGCAGTGCCCTGTTCTCCCTAAACCTCAGCTTTCTCTTCCGTAGAATGAGGATGGCGGACCCTTCCCCGAAAGGGTTTGGTGACAGGGTAAGGTACCAAGCTGGGCACCAGCACTTCCTGAGGTTCAGTCAACAAGATGTCCTGGTGAATAAAAACCTCTGCCCACCCTTCCCAAGGCACCTGCCCCCCCACTGGTGTGTGGTGCATGTGTGTGCCCCAAGCTGGGGCACAGCAAGCAGCTGGGCCTGGACAGGAGGGAGGGGAGACTGAGACCACTGCCCTAAACGTGCCTGCTGGTCTGCCATGACAGGTCAGGTGGTGGCCACTGGGAGAGGAGAACCTTGCTTCTGCCTTCCCAACCCAGAGTGTTCCTGAGAGCCCCACCTAGTGATGACCAGGGCTGAGGGCTCCCTGACACAGGACCCATAACAGGGTCCAAGGGGCCAGTTTCTCCCTGAGGGCTCCAGGGAAAGAAGAATGTTGTTGAGCAGGTCAGGGGTGGGGCCTGGCCAAGGTGGACCAAAGGTCTGGAGCTTGTGTTGGAAAGGCAGGAGACAAGGTTGGAGGTTAGGTCTGGGGAGGAGAGCTTGAGAGGTCAACCAAGGGCATGCTGTCCACACCTTGGGTCACTTGGGTCTTCCCAAGTGATGGGGAACCACAGAGAACATAAACTGGTGAAGCGGTGAGGCCAGACATGCACTTTGGAAAGTCACCTTCAGCTGCACAATAGAGATGGGGTGGAGGTAGGGGGCTGGGACTGATGGCGTCCTCTGGAGAATGGATGAGCCAAGTCCAGGGCGGGAAGGCCTGGTCTGGAGAAGCTCCTCCTGGGAGGACACTCTCAGAGGCCGCTCCTTTGTCCAGCTGCCCCACCCGGGAGAAGCAGAAGGCCAGTGAGGTCAGTGGGCGGGCCCACGATGGCGCAGGGAGAGAGAAGAGAATGTTGCAAGGGCACAGAGAAGAGGGTACATGCAAGGACTCTATAGAGTCTTTGTGCATGCCCTCCTGGGCCCAAAGCTGCTGGCAACTGAATCGAACATTCTTGAATTTGAGGATTCACTGGGATTCCTTGCTGTCCTTCTCTTCTGTCAGACTGGAAGCTGCCCAAGGGTGGGGCCTGTAACTCTCAAGTCAGACTAAGGGGGCCTGAAGTGGGGGGGAACCGAAGGAGGAAGCCAAGTTCGAGGATGCGATGCTGGATGCTGGATACCAGATACCGGATGTTGGATGCCAGATGCTGAGGGCTGAGGACCCCCTACCACGAGCCTTCACTCCTGCTCTGAGTCTGCTGCTGTGGCCCTAAGAGATGAGCCAGCAAGCAGAGCTGGGGGTTGGGGATGGAAGAAAACCAGGGTGGGGGTTGGAAGAAAACCGCAGTGGAAAAGAAAAAGAAAAACAAGAGACAGGTTGTGTCTGAGGAGCCAGACCCTTTGCCCACATACACTCACCTGCAGCCACTTCAATCCACCCAGGCTTTGCCCGGCCTCTGGCATGACATGAAGGCCTGACAGTCCCCATCACACACCTGTCATACACACACACACACAAAGACACAAGACACTACAACACACATATATAATACACACAGAGACAAAGACACAGTCACACAGACATCCCTAAAGCCACACTAACACATGAACACAGACATACACATATACAGTCATTGGCACACCAAGACACTCATACACACAGGCAAACACCCAAAAACAGATGCACACACGTTGGAACAGTCAGTGGAGGCTGCTGATTGGATACCTTGCTGGCTTACCGCCTAGGCACTGATGTCCAGAACTGTCTGGTGCAGCTCATCCCCTACTCCCACCTTGTCGCAGGGCGCTCTAGGGCAGTGGCCCTGAGAATAAGGGCAACAAGCCTAGGAGATGTGACACTTTAGCTAGAGAATTTGGGATGGGCAGTGAGGAGAAGGTACAGTATTCTGGGGAGGGGGAAATGGCCTCTGCAAAGGTTTGGGGTGATGAGGCAGCTGTGATGCCCAAAGAGCTGTGGGGCCCTTGTTTGAAGACGGGGTTGGACCAGACAGGAAGCCAGCACCCCTGGTGCAGAGACTTGGCTGAGAAGCAGCCCTTGGCCCCCTTCCCACCTGTGCCCAGCCTGAATCTTTGTGGGGGCACACTAATTAGAGGGAAAGGGGCCGAGCCCAGACCCTGCCAGAACCAGGAGGTGGTGATGGGCAAGGTAAGTTAGCTGCCTTGTAAGGGCCTAGGAGAAAGGAGTCTCCAAACCCTTGTCTGGAGCCATGTTCCAGCACCCCTCAGAGGGCCTGGTTAGGATAGGTAGAAGGCTGTGAGCCCTCACAGGAAAGGGGTTGGGTGCTCTTTGCAGAGACAGGGTGAGTTCCCAGTGATCCCCTTGCCAGCACTGAGAATCCTTCCTCAACGCCCCAGGCCTCAAGGACAGAGCTGGGCCCCAGCCTCAGGCCCGAGGGGCAGGACCTCACCTTCAATTCAGTCTTTTCTTTCTGACCCTTGGAGACCTGGCTAGGGATGGGTGGGTGGAAGAAAGTGGGCTGGACTGGGGACTGTAAGGAGTCTGGGCCAGAGGACAGGAGGGGTCTGGGCCTGGGCCCTCCCTCACCAGCGGGCGAGGCTCTGGAGTTTAGGCTAGCCTAAGCTGAGCCCCTGAGGTGGGCCCGTAGGGGCGGGGAGGGGGAGCCCCTGGGCCGCAGGAGGGCGACAAGGGGTCTGGAATTCCTCTTCCCTCCCTCCACCTCCGCTTCTCACACTTTCCCCTCGCCGCCCACCCCCTGGGCAGCAGGCGGAGCGGAGGGGGGAGGCGCAGCGACGGGGCGCAGGAGGGGCGCCGGGAGGGGCTGGGACGCGGGGCCGGACTGGCCCCTCCGAGAGGCCCGCGCAGGCAGGC
>NC_043711.1:77196554-77248639 GCF_006229205.1 Suricata suricatta | reverse complement strand
GGGGGGGGGTTCCTCCCAGAGAGGAGAAAGGCGGCGAGCTGTGCCGTCCTATCGGTCCTGGGGTGTTGGCTGAGAACCGCCCCCCACCCCCAAACTCCAAAACTTCCTAACCCTGGGGGGCCGGGATGGGGACAGATCCTGCAAGGCATTCTCTCCACTGGGGCTGCGGGTTCGGAAAAGCAGTTTGGAGCAGAGACCTTGGGCTCACACCCAGGCTTTGGAACCCCACACAGGCACTGCGGAGTCGCGGATGGGGGGGGGGTGGAGCTGGAGAGACCCCTGCGCTGAGGTGGGGGTGGGGCAGGGGGGCTGGAGTGGGGCCAGGGTCTGCTCCAGTAAGCCAGTTTGTGGAGAACACAATGCCTAGGCCAGACGTGGAGACCTGGGGGTTGGGGGTGGGATATGGTCTGGTGGGAGAGGGAGGTCTTAGGGCCTATGGTCTGGGAAGCTCGAGAGTGGCAGTGACCAGGATGCCACAGTTCCAGACTGTGGGCTGGCCTTCTGACCGGGCACCTCTGGATTCTCTCCAGTGGCCATCTGCTGGGGGATGGGGGGAAAGGGCAGGTGAGGTGGAGGCTGGGTTCCCTGTAGGAGCAATGGAGCCAGTATGTAAAGCAAGCTTGTGTTGTGGGGAGAGAGACTGGGAGGGAGGGAGCTCTAAAATATGGCCTCAATGAGAGAGCAAGGGCAGCTTTAGAGCCCCCAGAGGTAAGGGAGGTAATGGGGGACTGGTGGGCAGAGATGGGAGGGGCTTCAAGCCTTGGGCTCTGTGGGATAGAGGTTGTTTGTGAACTGGGGACTGTTGCTCCCATGGTGAGGACCCAAAGCGGGTGGGGCAGGATGTATGGAAAGAAAAGTTGAGGACAGGGAGGGGCCATGGGAGGTCATTTATGTCACCCCCTGCCTCAGCACAGGAGGAGGCAGCCTCCCTACCCCATAGCCTCCTATTGGTCCCTCTCCTGGAGGGCTCCTCTTTAGAGACAAACTGGGGCAGCCCTTTGGATGCCCTTTCTGATCTGTTCCTTGGCCCTGGTTGGCCCAATGGGTGGCTTGGGAGAAATGCCTGCGGCCTTTCTGCCTGCTGACAGAATCTCATTCCATTAAAGGGCTGGCAGAATGCTGAGCAGAGAACAGTGGATGGGAGAGACAGGGTCCAGTGAAAGGAAGCCTGCAGGGGATGCAGGGGAACTGTGAAGATCAGGGTGGGCTCTTTGTCCTCATAGGCAGAGGACAGATATGTGTGGAGCCCTGAAATCCAGTAACACCACACACCCTGAGTGTTCTTTGGGAGCATAAGTACCCAGCCTTAATGTCCCCTCCCCAGGAAGAGATCCTTGAAAATTCTCCCCATCAGGCCAGAAGTCCTAGGCTTTAATGAGTCCAGGAAGCACTCTGGAATGGGAGACTCCCTTTTCGAGTCTCTATTCAGCCACACCCTGTCCTGGTCCCCAGTGACTGATAGGTCACTGATAGGTCATACCCATTGGGTAGAAGTCAGGGCCAGTGGTCAGTGTGAAGCTGAAGATTTGAGATCAATATGAGGCCAAGTGCCAGGGGTCAGTCCATGGGAAGGTTAAGGGTCTGTCTGTGGGCAGGGTAGGGATCAAGCTGGGGCCAGAGTTTAGCCTGTGCTTGTAGCCAGGAAACGAACTTACTTTCTGTGTAAATCCAACTGCCCTGCCCAGTTATGTTCAAACCCATGAGCATCACCAGTCTGAAATTAGTGGGCCCCTGTGATGGAGATCGCCTTTGCCCCATTTGCAGCTGTGGAATCTGCCCCAGTTGTAGCTTGGAGGAACCAATACTGTCCTTAAATGTTTCTGGGTGTGTATGCATGATGGTGGATGTCCCAAAGATATATGGGGCCACCACCCCCTTCTACCTCCAACTCTCAAGGAATTGGCAGGATCCTCCTTCTTTAACACAGATTGATTCAGGTCCTCTCTTCCTCCTTAAAGAACTCAGCATGATTAGAATGAAAGTCAATAAGACGAAAAACTCCTAACAAGAGAAGATTCAGAATCCACATCATGAAGGATAAGAACAACTGCTCACATCTGGGGCACCCGGGTGGCTCAGTTGGTCCAACTTCAGCTCAGGTCATGATGATCTCACTGTTTGTGAGTTCCAACCCCACATCAGGATCTGTGCTGACAGCCCAGAGCCTGGAGCTGGCTTCAGATTTTGTGTCTCCCTCTCTCTGCCCCTTCCCCCCCACCTCAAAAATAAATAAACATTAAGAAAAAAAAAAACGGCAACTTCTCACATCTATCCAAGTTTCTGCCCTTATTAACCACCTTCCTTACCTGGACTTGTAGGTCTTAACAAGCCCCCTGTGTAACCCACTTTATAGGAAAGACACTGAAGCACAGAGAGGTGACATGACGCACTCTGGCCAGGTGCAATAATAAATCCTTGCAGGCCTTGACACCCTAGTGTAGGCACGATCCGTGTCAACATACTCAGAGACAGGAGATAACTGGACGAGCTTCAGATAGCCAGGGGGGCTGTAGCCACACAGTTTGGACATGGAATCCAGCTTAGAGGGATGACTCCTGAGTCTTTTTTTTTCCTGGTAGTTCTAGATTGATTCTCCTCTAAATACAAAAATCTTCATCCAGAAAATCCATTTCATTCATTCAGCCACTTAGCACAGAGCCTGACACAAAGAAATGCTCAATAAGTTTTTGCTGAAGAATTGAAACAACAGACCCATAGGGCTGTCAGCTTCCCCTTGTGGCCTCTATCCAGCGTGTACTGTGATCAATACTGTCAACTCTCTCAGAGGGAGAAAAACTTGATGTATACTGTTTGCCAATGACTGTGGTGTAAATACTTCTATCATGGCTGATTTCAAATTAACGGTGTGATGTCTGTGAATGCACAGTTGGGAAGAGATGCAGAATCAGCTCTTGTAGCTGGGAAGGACCACCTCCAGCATACCACTCCCTCTCCCTGAGCTGAGCCCCTATCCTGGCTTTCAAGGTCATACCTTTGTGCACTATTTGCCTTCCATTTTCTTAGCATCGCCCTGCTGCTCAGAGAGCCCAAAAGCAGCCCCTGTCTTTCCTGCGGTTCTCATTCCTGAGCATCCAACTGTGCGCCTCTGCTAACAGCAGGATTGCATGTATCTGGAAATTTCTATGGTGCTGGCCACGCAGGAATATCCTGGACATGACTGAGTGTCCATCCACGATGGGGCTGGGCTGTGTAAACTGTGTGAGCAAGGGTGCGTGCTGCACACGTGTGTGGTAGTGCCCAGCTCTGTGTCTGCCTGTGTTCTGTTAGCAAAACTTCCTGATCAGGCCACTGGCTACAGAGAGGGACTGGGCTCTGAGCAGCCTCACCTTTGTTTAGGGGGCTGCCGGGCCCACAGCTGAGGACCATAGCGTGGGTGATCTGAAGATTGGCCCAGGGACACGTTGAGCAGCATTCTCAAACTTTCATGTGCACAGAACTGCCTGGGATCTTGTTAAAATTCGAGTTTTGACTCAACAGGTCTTGGGCAGGACGTGTGGTTGTGCATTTCTAACAGCTCCCTGGGGCTCCAGTGCTGCTGCCTCTAGCCTGGCCCCCAGACACAAACTCAGGTTCCTCCCATCTTAGAAGAGAAAATGAAAACATATCCTCCCCTCCTCAGGCTTTCTGTTCCTCCAGCTACTTCCCTCACATCAGCCTCTGATCTCAGCAATGCTTCTTGAAAGTGCTCACTGCATTCTCTTACCCTCTGCTCTCTCCTTGCCCAGGCTCACTTGACTTCTACCCCATTTCCTTCATTTTTTAAAAATTAAAAAAAATTTTAATGTTTTATTTATTTTTGATACAGAGAGAGACAGAACATGAGAAGGGGAGGGGCAGAGAAAGAGAAGGAGACACAGAACCGGAAGCAGGCTCCAGGCCCTGAGCTAGCTGTCAGCACAGAGCCTGACGCAGGGCTCGAACCCACGAACGTGAGATCTGACCTGAGCCGAAGTTGGAGGCTTAACTGACTGAGCCACCCAGGCCCCCCATTTTTTAAAAATTTAAAAATATTTATTTATTTTTAAGAGACAGAGCGTGAGCAGGGGAAGGGCAGAGAGATAGGGAGACACAGAATCCGAAGCAGGCTCCAGGCTCTGATCTGTCAGCACAGAGCCCGACATGGGGCTCAAAACTCACGAACTGTGGGATCTTGACCTGAGCTGAAGCTGGCCACTTAACCAACTGAGCCACCCAGGCACCCCTCCGTCTCCTTCATCCTGCCGAAATGATTGGTCTGGGCCATGAGAACAGGTGTTTCAAGACTCATCTAATAACCTCTAAAGGCATCTAGCTTCACACACTTCTCTTAGATCTGAGATCTTAATGGGACCATAGCAAGCGTCCAGTCTTCCCAGGTAGCCCACCTTCCTCCAGCCAGCCTTTATTTACATGGTGGTTCTCCCTTCTCTTCCCCCACTACTCCCTACCAGGACTCTTTTGACCATGACTCCCAAATGTGCATCTCCCCCTCGGCTTTCTCTTTGACCTCTGCATCAAACATCATCTGGCTCATCAGTCTGTCCTCTGGGCAGTTTCAAAACTGCACCCAGAACTCTGCCCCTTTCCCCTGCCAGCCTGCCCTTCTCCAGTATCCTCCATCTCACTGTCCATCTGCTAGCCCGAATTGGACAATGACACCCTTGACATCTTCTTCCTAATCCCCCATATCCAATCTGGCCATCTTCCATCAGCCCTGTTGGTCCCTCTAACTTCAGAACTCCACTTCCTTCTCAAGTCACATAGCTACCACCATCTGTCGCCTGGTGCCCCATGGGGCTTCTGCTTCCAAACTGCCTGCTTCACTCTGCACTCTCCATACAGCCAGAGGGACTTAAAAAATTTTTTTTAATATTTATTTTTGAGAGAGAGGGAGAGAGAGCATGAGCAAGAGAGGGAGGGCAGAGAGAGGAAGACACAGAATCTGAAGCAGCCTTCAGGCTCCCAGGTGTCAGCACAGAGTTCTACATGGAGCTCAAACTCGCAAACCATGAGATCAAACCGGAGTCAAAGTTGGATGCTTAACCGACTGAACCACTCAGGTGCCCCCAGAGGGACTTTTCGTTTATTTATTTTTCTTTTATAGTTTATTGTCAAGTTGGTTTCCATAAGAGGGACTTTTTATTTTTTTTATTAAAAAAATTTTTAATGTTTATTTTTGAGAGACTGAGAGAGACAGATTGTGAGCAGGGGAGGGGCAGAGAGAGAGGGAGACACAGAATCCAAAGCAGGCTCCAGGCTCTGAGCTGTCAGCACAGAGCCCACACAGGGCTCGAACCCACAAAACGAAGATCATGACCTGAGCCCAAGTCAGACACTTAACCAACTGAGCCACCCAGGCACCCCAAGAGGGACTTTTTAAAATGCAGATTTAGTCACGTCCCCATCTCTGCTCTGCTACTTCAAACTTTTCAAGATTTGCTGTTCTCTTTCATATAAAAACCAAGTCTAAAATAGGGTTCCAGAGGATCTGCCTTCAGGATCAGCTCAGCCCAGCCCAGCCCAGCCCAGCCTCTCTCCAGCCTTACCGAGCCCTTCTGCTTGGTTTGTATCAAGCTGTGACCTTGACAGCCTCATTTGTAATCTCAGATTCACTTGGGTGATCTGACTGTAATCAGTTTCCCCACCAGGCTGTGGGCCCCCAGGGCAGGAACAGTGTCTCTCTGGGTCAATAATGTCTGCTAACACCTGGCACAGAGTGGGCATTCAGAAACATTTAGGAGCATCCTGATTCCAACAAAGCAAATGCTAAGACATTTCAGAGACAGGCTGGCACTGTGGGACTGAACGTTAGTCGAACCTAAGGAATTCTGTTAATATTGCCACACATGATGATGGTGTTGTGACGACGTTTGTGAAGTCTTTATCTGTTGAAGCGACACATTGAAGAATTTATAGGTGAAACAACGAGATGTCTGGGATTCGCTTCAAAGGACTCTAGCCAAAACTAAACAACTAAAATAAATAAGCTTTCAATGAGGGAACAAAGGAACAAATAAATGCCATTCTGTTTCTCTGTTCCTGTTGACAGTCACAGGGCCTGCAGAGATGCTGGCTGTCCCAGAGATGGGCCTGCAGGGACTGTACATTGGTAAGACTCTCCCCACCTCCCCCAGCCTGTACCCTGACCCACCACCCCCCTCACCCTGGCACTGAGACCCACCCCCAGCCTGCTCATGGGCATCTCTTCCAGACGAGGTTCCTGCAAGAGTGTGTTTGTGCAGGAAGGTTGGTGCTGACAGGACTGTGTATGTGAGTGTGTGTCTGTGAGTGAGTGTGCACAGCAGATCTGTGTGCACAGGACTGAACGCATGGGTGTGTCTTGAGCAGAGTCTGTGTACTCGGAACCTGGTATGAGTGTGTGTGTGTGTGTTTGTCTGTGTCTGTGTCTGTCTGTCTACAGGCAGTCTGTGTGTACAAGGCCTTGTATGAGAGTGTATATATATTGTCAGGTGGTCCGCATGCATGGAATTCTGCATGTTTACACCTTCATCTGCCTGTGGCCTGGTCTGGGAGCAGGCTTCTGGGCCCTCTGCAGGGGTGGGAGGCCAGGAGGCAGGAGGGCCGCTCCTCAGGAAGTCCATTAACAAAGACCTGGTGGGCTGGGCCTTCCTTCCTGCCTCCCTTCCCAGGCCCAAGCCACAGCAACTTGGCCCCTCAAGCTGGAGCTGGTGGTGGCAGGGCTCAGGCCTGTACTGGCCTCTTAGAAAAAGGAGCCCTGGGAGACTGACCACCATAACCCTGACCCTCCAACACCTC
Source organism: Suricata suricatta (assembly GCF_006229205.1). Taxonomy (NCBI): domain Eukaryota; kingdom Metazoa; phylum Chordata; class Mammalia; order Carnivora; family Herpestidae; genus Suricata; species Suricata suricatta. Next base: position 77,241,862 of record NC_043711.1, on the reverse strand, counting down.
AAGACAGACTCTGGCTCTGTCCAGGCACTTCCTAGAGTCTCCTTCATGTACATGTTCCCAGGGTATCTTAAGGCCTGGAAGAGCTGGGACCCATCAGGGCACACAGCAGGGTAGCTGCTTAAGGAACAGAGGACCTGGTTTAAAGTGAGCCAGACCAGTTGAAACATCCATGGGTCTTCACACCAGACCCCATCAGCCTCCCGGGCCAACTTCCCTGTCCCAAACATGAATCTCAGGGCAGCCCCAGAACCGCCAGCAGGGGCCTAAGAAAAGCCCAGCGGGATGGTGATGAGCCACCAACCTACAGCCAGGGAATGTCCAACCAGGCAGGCCCCTAAACTGCCTGATCCTCGAAGCCAGGCTTTGGGCTGCCTTCTGGAGCGGCTCTGTTTCCTCACAGCAAAGGTCCAGCTCGGTGCTGGGCCTGAGAGAGGGTTCCAGTGGGGCCTCCTGCCCCCAGATGCTAGCTCCAGGTTTCTCTGTGTTGTAGGGAAGGGAGGCTCAAAATCCAACTTCCTAGTGTTGTGGACACCCCTCAGGTCAGAGCTGGGCTGTGGAAAGCACTTTCTTGATCTGCACCACACACCCAGCTGGGTGCTATCCTTGGCTCTTGGTAGAGGGAGGGGGTTAGGGAGGGTGGGTCCCTCGGGTCCTGATTAGAACCATGTGGCCAAACTCTCATGGGGAGGGAAGCAGCCCCACCTCCTGCTCAGTTCCGTCTGCAGTTTCCCACCTCTTCTGGTTTCTCTACTCTCCACCCTCACCCTGCCCCGGGAGCCCACTCACCCCATGTCTCCTGCCCTCTGTCTCTGAACTCAGTCTCCCCCATTCCCCATAATGTTTTTCTGTCTCTCCTTCCCCTGCTGTGTCCTAGGGATGCTGGGGGAGACAAGGAGTCCTCAGGTGAGGCATGGGTTACCCTCCAGGGGTAGGTCACCTCAAATTGATAACAGGCCCTCAGTCCACCCCTGCCTGCCTCAATCCTGTCCTTCCTCCCTCCCCAACTATTTCCCCTTCTGCAGCAGGGTGGCCCTTGACTCAGCCCAGCAAGGAATGATGGAGAACCTTCCAGTGCCTGGCCATTGGCTCCTAACCTGATTGTGTGCCAGAGTGACTTGCCCTCTCTTTGCAGGCTCTAGCCCCGAGCGGTCCCCCGTGCCCAGCCCGCCCGGCTCCCCGAGGACCCAGGAAAGCTGTGGCATTGCCCCCCTCACACCCTCGCAGTCTCCAGTAAGCCTGGGAGCAGGGATCCTGGTGGTGGGTGACCTGGGTGGTGTGCTCCAGAGAGCAAAGCCTGGTGTCTGGCAGAGCCCCAGCAGGGCCTGGGTTGGGCTGGGGGTGCTGCCTGCATCTTGCCCCTGCACTCTGTAGTCGTGTCCCCCAAGAAGAGTTAGCCTTAGGTGACCTTGGAAAGTAGGGGTAACAATCTACTAAGGTGAACCCCATGTAACTAACACCCAAACAGCAGTGCTCTGGGATGACACCCACGGACCATAGCCTGCCTAGGGCAAGGAGATTTCTGACATGTAGTTACTTCCTCAGAGCACTGGGTCTCCCAGAGTTGCCCTCCTCCTGTCAACCACCACCCTGCCCTCCATGAATACAACTTTTATCTGGGGAAGAGAAGACACGTTGCTAAAAATCAGTTTGGAAACTTCCAGCTTGAAGTATCTAGGATATAACCTTCTCCCAACCTTGCTGGGTCACCCCACCCACGATGGTCTCACCCTAGTGATGCAGCCTGGAGACCCCCTTGTTCTTAGGGATCTGAGGCCTGGCCTGGGAGACGGCAGGAGCTGCTCTGGGTATGTGCACAGGCCTTTCTTCTCTGCCACAAAACTGACAGAATCTGGTTGTGTCACTGTGGCCACAAAGATCTAGGGAGTCAAATATACACAGGTCCGTGTGTTACTTAAGGTGCCCAGAGGAGTGAGAGTGCTCTCAGTGGGCCGGGGCTGTGCAGTGCGGTGCGGTGGGGGTGGGGCTCAGGCCAGCCAGGCAGAAGGTGGACAGAGAACTGAAAGAGGAAAGCAAGAGCTTAACCCAAAGCTGCAGAGGGTGACCTGAGAGGCCTTGGGCTTCGGAGCAGTTGCAGTTGCAGCGCTCAGCCTGGATCCTGGTAGGGGAGGGGATTTCGGGCAGGTGCTGATGCCAGGGCCAATCTGGACCACAGCCAAAGGAGAGAAGGGGGTTCGGCAGGCTGGCATTCAGGACCTTGGGCTGCTGCGTGACTCTGAGTCTTGTCTTCACAGAAGCCCGAGGCCCGAACCCCCCAGCATGCTCCCTTCTCTGTGGTGGTGGCCATCGACTTTGGCACCACCTCCAGTGGCTATGCCTTCAGCTTTGCCAGTGATCCTGAAGCCATCCACATGATGAGGTGAGGGTGGCTGGGCTGGGAGATTGGGGCGGTGGTGGGGGGGTCCTCACTCTCTGGGAGTGATGAGACATGGGGTCTTTCCAGAGCTCCCTCCATCCCTAGCCTGGGGCTTTCCGTGGGGGCAGAAAGTTAGAGGATGGGTCCTAGGCCTGGGCCCCATGCTCAATCAGAGCAACACCCAATAGAAGTATTGGGTTTCATTTTTTTTTTAAGTTTACTTGTTTATTTTGAGAGAGAGAGTGCAAGCAGGGGAGGGAGAGGGAGAGAGGGAGACAGAATCCCAAGCAGGCTGCATGTCAGCACAGAGCCCAACAGGAGACTCAAACCTATGAACCATGAGATCATGACCTGAGCTGAAATCAAGAGTCTGATGTTTAGCTGACTGAGCCACCCAGGCGCGCCTGGGCTTCATTTTTAACTTTAAGAAAAATGTTATTGAGATATAATAACCATACAGTTACATACACAAATCCCTTTCTGGGCTTATACACAAATGCACACAGACATATATGCACATATATGTGCTTATAAAATAAAAGTGGGAAGGGTGCCTGATGGCTCAGTCGGTTAAGCATCCAACTTAGCCTCAGGTTATGATCTCGCAGTCTGTGAGTTCCAGTCCTGCGTTGGACTCTGTGCTGACAGCTCAGAGCCTGGAGCCTGTTTCGGATTCTGTGTCTCCCTCTCTGTCCCTCCCCGACTCATGTTCCACCTCTCTTTCTTTCAAAAATAAAAACTAAAAAAAAGAATTTAAAATAGGAGAGGGATATCATACAACTTGCCTTACTTTAAGCTTTCAACGTTATTTTGTAGAGGTTTTGTGTCAACACATAAAGCCACAATTTTTCTTCTTCTTTTTTTTTTTTTTCAAATCCACCTGCTTTATTTTTTCTTAAAAAAGAAAAAGGAAAAAGGAACCAAGCAAACAAAAACAAAGCAGCCTTCTGGCTCCCTTGGGCTCTGGGCATGCATCTTGGTTGACAGGGCTGTTCTTTATAGCGGCTCCTGCTGAAGCCACAATTTTTTTTAACAGCAGCAGAGTATCCCATAATACAGACATAATTTGTCCATTTTTCTATTGATAGTTTCAGGAGGTTTCTTGCCCTCTAATTTTTCACTATTACAAAAAGTTCTGCAATGAATATCCTTTCTTGAAAACCTGTGCTGGGATCTGTGCAGTAGACTCCTAGAGGCAGATCCCTAGGTTCAACACCTCAAGTGAAGGACGGGGACGTGAAGAATCACAGGGCTGAGTTGACAAGCTGTTATGAAAGAGATGTTAAAAAATCCATTCTGATATCTGTTCAAACAAAACATTTGTTTGACACTCCCCTCTAGGCCTCAAGATCCTGATCCTTTATGTCTTAGTGAAGCTGCAGCCAGTAGGTGGAAGGCCCTTCTAGAAGACCCCAAAGCTCCAACCCAGATTGGGATGGGGGAGCAAAGGGGCTTCCCCAGGGCCCAGATGGATAGGTAGCAGGGTGGATGGAGAAACAAACATAAGGGTTACTTCTCCAAAGATACAAGGGACTTGACCTGCATAAGCATGAACTGCCCTTCCCCTTTCTCTGCTCCATCCACATCCACATGAGGCCACAATGGCTCTGGGCACTTACAGCCCTCTAGGAGCTGCAGGACATCCCAGCTGGCATGTTAGCGCACATAGCTGAGACCTTGCTGCACCCCATGCTGGGGTGGAGGACACAAGAAAGGGACACTGTCTCAGTCTTGCAGAGGGTACAGTCACAGGAAGTAATTGGGGGACATCTTGGCTTCTTCCCAAACCCTTCCCACCTCTACCACCCACGAAGTCCTGTCATTTCTACCTCCCTAGTACCTCTGGAACACCTAGCCACTTCTCTCCATGACCACCACCCCTAAGTTCAGTCCCACCCACTCTCACCTGAGTGGTTGCAAAATCTTCCTCTCTGATTTTCCTTCTCCATTTTTCCTCCCCTCCATCAGTTACCACATGGGGGCCAGTGACTTTTCTTTTTTCCTTCCTTCCTTCCTTCCTTCCTTCCTTCCTTCCTTCCTTCCTTCCTTCCTTCCTTCCCTTCCCTTCCCTTCCCTTCCCTTCCCTTCCTTCCTTCCTCCTTTCTTTCTTTCTTCCTTTCTTTCTTTCTGTCTGTCTTTCTTTCTTTCACTGGCTAAGCAGCTTTATTAGAGAAAATCAGGATTACAAAGGACTTAAGAGTTGGCATTGGGGCCCTTCTTTTGGCAATGTGGGGCACAACATTAACAAAGCACCAGTTTTACTGCATCCACTGCTTGGCCTGGCCTGTCTTCTTTTTCTTCTGCTTGGCCACTTTGAGAGTCTGCCCCCTTACTTTCCCAGTATGGCCCAGAGAACCATGGACTTTACTTCCAAATATGTGGATGGTTACTCCAGAGTGGTCAGAGCTTCCACCCCACACAGGCCCTGGTAGCTTCATCTTCTAGAGACGTGCTTGTCAGGAGCACGATTTGATCTCTTTGGAGCATTGCCCTCCAACAAGTCTATGTGAGCCTTGATCTGGGCAACTGTCTCCTGGCCAGTCACCTCGAGGGTGTGTAGCTCTTGGGTGCGAACAAAAAGCTGCATACCAGCGACTGAATGGCGGTCACTGCTGCCGCTACCACAAAGATGGACCAGTGACTTTTCTAAAGGCAAATGTGGTCATGATTCTTCATTTTTCTTCTTAAAATCCACCAAGATGGGGGCGCTTGGGTGGCTTAGTCTTTAAGCATCCGACTTCAGCTCAGGTCATGATCCCATGGTCTGTGGGGGCTCGAACCCATGTTGGGCTCTGTGCTGACAGCTCAGAGGTTGGAGCCTGCTTCAGATTCTGTGTCTCTCTCTCTCTTTCTGACCCTCCCCCTCTTACTCTCTGTCTCTATTTCTCAAAATAAAATAAAGACATAAAAAATAAAAAAAAATTAACCCACCAAGACCATTCAGATGTGGCATTTGATGCTCTTCCCTAGCTGACCTTAACATTCCTGTATTTTCTTCTGCATATTGAGCCAGCCTATAGCTGGTTCTCCCTGCTCTTTCACACCTCTAAACATTCCACATGCTGTTCTTTCTGCCTGGATTCCCAGTTCTCTCCCCTAAAGGATGCAGGGACAAGCTTGGCCCACAGGCTTCAGCTCATCAGAGAAGTTAGAGGAAAGGAAGAAGTAAGTTGCCAGACCAATGAACTAGACCGGAAGTTCTGGGTGGAGGTCCAGATGGTGCCTGCAGATAGGGAGGCTTGGAATGTCATTCAAGTTTTGGGGTCCTGTTGGAAGTGCAGTCAACTGGGGTGTAGCTATTGAAGTGGGTCAGATAGGAATGATCATGAATGCCTTGAAGTAGCTTGGCAATGCAAGACAGTCTAGGGGAGGGCACACCATCTGACTGGGAGAGAGCCTCTGCTAGAGTCCTCAAGATACATCAGGAGGCCAGCCCCAGGCAGGTGGATGATGGCTTGCTGCTGCTTAAGGGTACAGAGAACCAAAGTCCAATGGTGTACCTCATGGGAAGCAGGAGCTGAAATGTTGATGGGTCCCGTGGCCTCATGGATAGAAAGGATCCCATAAGCAGCATTTTATGGAGATTTGAGTGGATGCCAAGCACTGTCTTCACAAGAACCCTAAGTCGTAAGTACTATTATTATCTCCATATTACACTTAGGAAGACTGCTGCTCAGGAAGGCTAGGTGGCCTGCCCAAGGTCACACAGCTAATGCCAGAGCGGGTACCCGAACCCAGGGTTTCGCTGACCACACTGACAGTCCTGTGCCTCCACAGGAAATGGGAGGGCGGGGACCCAGGAGTAGCCCACCAGAAGACCCCCACCTGCCTGCTGTTGACGCCGGAGGGCGCCTTTCACAGCTTTGGCTACACCGCCCGAGATTACTACCACGATCTGGACCCTGAGGAGGCGCGGGACTGGCTCTACTTCGAGAAGTTCAAGATGAAGATCCACAGCGCCACCGTAAGGCACATTCTGGCTCCGGACGGTCTAGCCAGGGAGGCGGGGGCAGGAGGGGTAAGGGCGGGGCTCAAGAAGGGGTAGCCAAGATAATGAGGTAATGGATGAGGAGAGGATGAGGGGGCGGGGCTTGGAAGTCCGAGCTGTAGAGGGGCTAAGGGGCGAGGCCGGGATTAGAGGAAGGGCGGGGCTAAAGAGAGGGGCTGCGGATTTCACTAAAGTAGGTCTAGCGGGAGAGCGCAGCCGAGCCCACACTCCAGAGGGGAAGCACCAGGAAATGGGGTGATTTTCAGAGAGAGTTTGTCAGGAAATGGGGGCAGAGCTATGGCCTCTTGCAGAATCGCCTATGTCCCTGCCAGGATCTCACCTTGAAGACCCAACTAGAGGCCGTAAATGGAAAGAAAATGCCTGCCCTGGAGGTGTTCGCCCACGCACTGCGCTTCTTCAAAGAGCATGCCCTTCAGGTGTGCTGTGGCCCCATCCTTGCCCACGGGGACAGGGACCGCCCCCCCCTCCACCAAGTCCGTCTTTTCCTGTCAGCCCATCCGTTAGAGGTCAGAGGTCATTTTCTCTAGCCCCTGCCTTCCTATCTGATGGAGCCTGCATGGGCCATATGGGTGTTGGTGGGGGGGGTGTCCAGAATTCTTTCAGCTCAGCTGGGAAATCCTTCCTGAGGCCTGATTAGTTCCTCCAACTCCCATAGAAGGCTGAAGACCCCCCGCCCACAACCCAAGCCAGCCTACCTCTCATTGCCCCCTCCTGCTCCAGGAGCTGAGGGAGCAGTGCCCATCGATGCCAGAGAAGGACACTGTACGCTGGGTGTTGACGGTGCCCGCCATCTGGAAACAGCCTGCCAAGCAGTTCATGCGTGAGGCTGCCTACCTGGTGAGGATGTGCAAGGCAGAGCAGTGGCTCTGGAGGGCTCTAGGGATGGCCCCAGACCTTCATTTACCCACCACCCTTGGGACCAGTAATTGTGTGAAGACCTCTGACCTTCCCCTGCTGGGCATTTTGGAAGGCAGTCGCCACCAGGAGAGGGTGTGAGCCTGCAGGAACAGAGAGCAGAGGGACAAGAGGCACGGCCCAGGCCAGTTTCGCCAGTGTCTTAAGTCAGGTTTCCTAGCAAAGCGCAAGATGGGAATTCCTGTGCATGTGGTGTATTGGAGAAGGGCTCTCAGAAGAAAGAGTGAGGGAAATGGGTCAAGAGAAAGAGCTGAGCAGGAATGTGGTCTCAACTGGAGTCTAGCCTCAGCCTGATCCCATGAAGAGCACCGGAGGGAGAACTGTACCCAGCAGTTGACCACAGTAAAGCAAGGGGGCCTGCTCTTTGTATATCCATATCAGTCAGTCAGTGATTGCTGGGGGTGAGGGGAAAACCTCTCCAAGTAAGGTGGTTTCCATTCAGCTGAGGGCAGTTCTCCAGAGAAGGGGACAGCTGGGAGCCAATAGCAGCCAACACACAGTAGCTGGGCAGGGCACCAAGAACATCCACTTCAGCTGGCTCTGGTATTTTCAGTGACACCACCACCACCATGGCCCAACCACTGTAAGCTCTTCAGTAGGGGAAACAGGACTGTGAAACTATGAGGTAATTTGGGTCCATGCTTCCTGGACTTCCTACTGTAAGAGATGCCCAAAGGGCTGGAGACTGGGGAGACCTGAGTGCACAACACAGGTGCCCCCACCTCCAGTAAGATGAGGTGGGGAAAGAGGGGAGCACAGCCTCTGAGAGCAAGACTCATTGCTTGGTCCTACCCCTGGGGCCTTGGGGGGCACCCAAGGACCTCCAAAAGACTTGCCCATGCACCTCCTGGAAGATACCAGAGCTCCCAACCGCCCCCCCCCCCGCCCCTGCCATGCACCTGTGGGCCAGGAATACCCCAGGAGCCAGGTCTACAGGTGCCTACACTTGTCACTGGAAAGAGCAAACCCCAAAGTGGTGGGCACCCCCTCTGCAGAGACCAGGATGAAAGCAAGGCTGTGCCCAGCCAGAATAAACACCCCCCCCCCCCACTCTAGTGCCCCTTGCTGGTTTATCCACCCTGCTTCCTCCCACATGTTCCTGGCTGCCAGCTCAGGAAGGGCTGGCCCTGGGCAGGAAGTCTCCATACCCACCCGTGCCCACCCCCGACCTGGTCAGAATCCAGGGAATCCCACAAAACCATAAAGTACTTCCCACAGGGCTCCCCTGTTCTGATACAGGAAGTAACAGATCCCAAGTGTTTTTCTCCTTTAGCTGGCCCATCCTGGTGCCTGGAATTTCACTGTTGAGAGTCTCCTGGTGCATATATTTGATTCTCTGGGGAACAGAGTTCTCCTGGAACTCCCTGGAAGTGGGGAGAGGCCTGTGGCTATTGTCTGACACCAGCCTGGTGAAGGAACAGGGCTCAGTAACCCACAGGGGACTGCCCCCTCCACCTCCTCTGATTGGTCGTCTGCCCATTACACCCCATACACACTGTGCTAACAGCCTCAGGCAGGGCTCAGCTGGCCAGTCCTGCACCTATGAAGGGGAACTTGCTGCACCCTGGGCCACCTTGGTCAGCTTGAAGGGGCGCATCCCAGATGCTCTAGGCTTTCACTGCCTGGGGTCTCCTCCTGCTGGGCAATCCCATGGGTAGTCTTGGTCATGGCCATGCCCCTCCCCAACCTGGTTACAGGGTAGCTGCGAGGCAGCTCCAAATTTGTGCAGCTTGGAGGGGCCTGAGAGTCCTAGCATGGGTGAGGTGTGATGGGGAGGAGGTGGGAGCCCCAAAGGCCCTGGTTGCCTGCCCTAAGGTGCAGATATGACACTTGGCCCATGGAAGTCCCTGGCACCACCCACCACCTATTCCCAGGCTGGCCTGGTGTCCAGGGAGGATGCAGACCAACTACTCATCGCCCTGGAGCCAGAGGCTGCCTCTGTCTATTGCCGCAAGCTGCGTCTACACCAGCTCATGGACCTAAGCAGCCGGGCTCCGGGCAGTGGACGCCTGGGTGAGCGCCGCTCCATCGACTCCAGCTTCCGGCAGGGTGAGCTGTGCTCAGGGGCACTGCCTGGTGGTATTACATTTGCCCTGGGGGGGCGGGGGCCAAAGGGTCACTGAGGCCAGACACTTGGCCATGTCCCACATGAAGAGGAGACACCCCCCTCCCCCAGCCCAGTCTGAGAGGACAGAAACATCTCTGGTGGAATTCAGTCTGAGGGAGGAGGTGCAGCTCTGCCCTGAGGGAGCCCAATCTGAGGATAGAGATTTCACCTTGTCCTAGGGGAGCACTGTCTGAGCAGGGCAGGACTCCATTCGGGTCCTGATTCTGAGGGTAGGGGGAAACAACATGCCTTGAGGGGAAGTGCTCAGCTACCGAGAAAGGAGGAAGTCAGCCCCAACTCTGAGCCAATGGTGGTCTTTGGTTTTCTCTTCAACAGCCAGGTAACCAGCAGCCCCTCCCATCCTGGTATATCAGCTGGCTTTCCCCTCCCCCACAACAGCCCTGAGCTGCTCCTACCAAGCTCAAGCTCCAGTGCCAGGGGTGGGCACTGAGACAGCTATGGTGAATCTTAGTCACTCTCCCAGATACCATCTCCCATGACTACAAGTCCCCAGTCCCCCTGGGTCCCCCAAGACCTCTCCCCCAGCCACATACACAGCTCCTCTAAGCTCTCCTAACCCCTGTTTTTGCAGTAGCCTGAGCCCGCCTGAGTTAAGGCAATGTCCTGAGACCAGAGATACTTCCCCTTAGCTGTTGGTCACTGCACCTGAGATTACCCCATCCTTTGAGGTTCAGCACTGCCTTCTCCTAGTTAGGAGTAGAGCAGGAGTTTCAGGAGACCTGGCTGCTCCAGATGCTCGTGGAGGGTGAAGGTGGGAAGATGGGGGTTGAGTGTGGTAGCTGAGGCACCTCCTTCTAACCACACTGTCCTGCTGCCCCTCAACCCCCAGCCCGTGAGCAGCTGCGCCGGTCCCGCCACAGCCGCACGTTCCTGGTGGAGTCCGGAGTAGGAGAGCTGTGGGCAGAGATGCAAGCAGGTGGGGGAGGGGGATGCAGGGGTGTTTCTTGGGCCCTGAGGGTCACCATATGCTGATAGGGGGCATGGGAACATTTACAAAGTGAGGTCCAGATGTTTGGAACCCAGACCCTCCTCCATCAGCTGCACCTAACCTGGCAGTCTCCTCATGGTCACCTGCAGCCCCACCCCACTCAGCCACGCCCCTAATTCCTACTTCTGGAGATTCTCTGCGGATGGAGTTGCAGAGCCTTGGAAACATTTTCCTCCCAAACCTTGCGCCCCGTACCCATTGGTGTAAAGGTCAAGCACCTGAAGTCCCTTCCAGCCACCCCAGCCCCATCTTCCCTGCAGCAAGGCTAGCAACTGGGGCAGGGCGGGGGAAGGGGGGGAGGGAGGTGAATCTGGAAGGGGTGCAGAGCTGAGGGTGCAAAGCAGGCCAGGAGTGTGTGCTCATGTTCGCCGCCGCAGGAGACCGCTACGTGGTGGCAGACTGCGGGGGAGGCACGGTAGACCTGACTGTGCACCAGCTGGAGCAGCCACATGGCACCCTCAAGGAACTCTACAAAGCATCTGGTGAGTAGCCAGGCAGTACCCTTGGTGCCCAGCACGCCCAGGCCCCGCCAGGGCCCTCTGGCGGCTGAGTCTGCGCTGACGCCTCCTTCACTCCCTGCCGGACCTCAGGTGGCCCCTATGGCGCGGTGGGTGTGGACCTGGCTTTTGAGCAGCTGCTGGGCCGCATCTTCGGAGAGGACTTCATCGCCACCTTCAAAAGGCAACGCCCGGCAGCCTGGGTGGATCTGACCATCGCCTTTGAGGCCCGCAAACGCACAGCAGGCCCACACCGCGCAGGGGCGCTCAACATCTCGCTGCCTTTCTCCTTCATTGACTTCTACCGCAAGCAGCGGGGCCACAACGTGGAGACAGCCCTGCGCCGCAGCAGGTGGGCCTGGGGACCAAGGACTCAAGCAGGGTTTGTGGATGTTGGACGCCCCTGCAAGGAAAGATGTGGGCCCCGGAGGACACTGGGAGATCTGCCCAATCTGTCCTGTGCACATGTCTTGCCAGCTGATGGCAGGGGAGGGGCATAAGCACCCAAGCTAGAATCTGCAGGCCAAACTGTGGCAAGAGAATCTTGAGTCCCGGGGGGAAGGGACGACATTTTCTTCTTCCCCGCACCCCCACCATGCCAGCCAGGGTGCCTTGGCTCCTCTGCCTGGAGGCTCCTTTCCTGGGACTTCATGCCTGGAACTGGAGCAGGCAGATGGCTAAAAGCTCCTCTGGGAATTGGGGGGAGGGGGGAGGACACAACATGCAGTCAGTGCCCAGTGCACATAGGCCTGGAGCGGGGGTAGGACTCCAGACCCCAACCCATGAGCCTGTGTTCCCCCCCTCCCCCCGCCACCAACAGTGTGAACTTCGTGAAGTGGTCCTCACAGGGGATGCTCAGGATGACTTGCGAGGCCATGAACGAGCTCTTTCAGCCCACGGTCAGTGGGATCATCCAGCACATAGGTGAGTGCCTGAACTTGGGTCCTCCATTAAACCCCACATTCACACTCAGATGCAGCAATGATCCCTCCTTATTAGTGCCTAGAAACCTTCACACATCCATATACTGGAATGAGACCCAGAATCATCTGGAACAACCGGAGGACACAGTGTGGTGGGTATTGAGCTAGGAGGGATGAGGTGTACAGTCCCTCTGGTGCCTCGGTTTCCTCATTTATAAAATGGGGTGCCTCGGTTTCCTCATTTATAAAATGGGGTGATAGCACTGGGTTCCCAAAACTGTTAATCACAGGGACATAAATGAGCTGAAGTACTAGAGATGCGCCCACAGGGGGCAGTAGGCACTGTAAATGCCTATCCTTATCTCTCCCCCTCCATGACGTGGAGAGGAAAAATGGGTAGAGTGTCGGGGAAGCAGAGCCCATGAAGGCTGCCTGGAGCACTCAGTGAAAACTTGTTTTTTCTTCCTCAGAACCGTTTTAGGGTGAAATGGCTACTTTCTAGTTGCCAGCAGGGTGCAGGTTGGTGGAGGGGAAGTGCCCGTGGTCGCACAGGGTGGCCTCAGAGGCCGGTGCTCTGTCTCACCTCCCCTTCCATCCTCTCCTCCCGCCCCCTCCCGCAGAGGAGCTGCTGGCGCGGCCAGAGGTGCAGGGCGTGAAGCTGCTGTTCCTGGTGGGCGGCTTTGCCGAGTCCGCCGTGCTGCAGCACGCGGTGCAGGCGGCGCTGGGCCCCCGCGGCCTGCGCGTGGTAGTCCCGCACGACGTGGGCCTCACCATCCTCAAGGGCGCGGTGCTGTTCGGGCAGGCGCCGGGTGTGGTGCGGGTGCGGCGCTCGCCGCTCACCTACGGCGTGGGCGTGCTCAACCGCTTCGTGGCTGGGCGCCACCCGCCCGAGAAACTGCTAGTCCGCGACGGCCGCCGCTGGTGCACCGACGTCTTCGAGCGCTTCGTGGCCGCCGAGCAGTCGGTGGCCCTGGGCGAGGAAGTGCGGCGCAGCTACTGCCCAGCGCGCCCGGGCCAGCGGCGCGTGCTCATCAACCTGTACTGCTGCGCCGCCGAGGACGCGCGCTTCATCACCGACCCAGGCGTGCGCAAGTGCGGCGCGCTCAGCCTGGAGCTGGAGCCTTACGACGGGGCGTCCTCCGGCCGCCGGGAGATCCGCGCTGCCATGCAGTTTGGCGACACCGAGATTAAGGTCACCGCCGTCGATGTCAGCACCAATCACTCCGTGCGCGCCTCCATCGACTTTCTTTCCAACTGAGGGCGCGCGCGGTTGCCTCGCCCGTTCCCCAGCGCCAGGCTCCGCCCTCTTGTGGTCGCTGGGTCGGCTCCGGTGGACAGAGCTGCGAGTTCTGAAGTCGCACCTCTTCCCTCACCCTCCTGCCCGGGGATATAAGGTCGCAGGATGGGTGGGGACAGACTCTGGCTTTGGAATTGGCCCAAGTCCGCTGACTGGAAGGCTGCAGAGCCCTGCCAAGGGCTGAGGTCAAGGAGTCAGAAGAGGTTTGTAAGACGGTGCGCCCACAGGGGGCACGTGACCCCAAAGGAAGACTGCACCAGAAGACCAAGGTCTGGCCTGAACTGGAAGGGGTCGGGGGAGGCGTGGAAGTAGCTGGGAGAGACCGAGCAGGGCCGCTGCAGGAGGAGCCGCAGGAGGAAGGAGGATGTGCAGGGCTTTGGCCTGAAGGGCCGCGTGCGTGGATTGATGGGCTCAGCCTGCACAGGGAGCTGGGCAGAGCAGCACTATGCCGCAGAAAAATGGCGGGGGACTGGCACGAGAGGCATAGGGGTATAGGACCTTCCTGGGCGTGCCTGACCATCCAAGTGTGGCTGTTAATTTTAAAACTTTCTCAATAGGCTAATGAGGAGGATACAGGCTGAAGGCACTTAGGAAAGGATGTGGGGGAACATGCCGGAGGTGGGGGGCTTCCTTCAAGACAAAGGACTCCTGAAAAGGCCCCGAGGGCAGCCTATGAATGACCCACTTGCACCCTATCCCAGCTACCCAAGCGCAGTGGGGCTTGGGGAGCTGTAGGGTAGACAGAAGGAGCACTAAGAGCTGATCCTGGCTCTGCCATCAACTCAGTGTGCCATTGGGACATTCCCTGCCCACTCATGACATGCAGCTGCCCCACCTACCTGAGAACCCTAAGGTGACAATAAAGCATTTATGCTTCAGGTGAAGCCAGAGCATGCTGATATCTCACAAGAGAGGACCCCAATGGAGTAGTGGAGGGGGCCTGGGTTCAAAAAGGAGAGAGTTGCTTTCAGCTCTGTGCAGAGCTGGGGAATGACCAGAAGGAGGTGCTGCTGTCTCTCTGTCAAATCTCCCAAACAGAAGTTCCCCTAAGACCTCTCTCTCTCTGGCTTAGAAATAAGACCCCTCCCCAGCCAAACCCTTGTCAACTATTCCCAGGCCTAACTCGTGCATACTTCTTTGGAGCTAGGTGCTATAATATCATGGAGTGCCCTTGCCTCCTAAAAGAATGAACACAACCAGAGCTGTTCCTTAACTCATCTGCGAAGGATTTGGCATTCTCAAAGTGATGGAAAACAAACACTAGCTGGCCTCTGATGTCCACTGAAAGTTTTATTTCTTTCGGGTTTTATCTCAACCAATCCTTTAAAAACCAAGTAACATAGACCTGGGGGTTAGGGCTTGGGCTGCACCTCCCTCCTACTCAGCATGGACAGCCGTAGGAAAGAGGGAGAGGGCAGGGGAGGGCAAAAGCCAGACAGCAGCAGCAGCAATAATGGCGACATCACAGAGCCAGCTCCCTCCTCTCCCAAGCCCTGGCTGCAGCCCCTATGACTTGGGGTGGGGGGTGGGTAGAACCCACCCCAGACTCCCCCTCCCTCCTCAGATAGCCTCCTTGGGGGCTCAACCCATTTCTTCTCCCTCCTCAGATAGCCTCCTTGGGGGCTCAACCCATTTCTTCTGGCAGGAGACTGAGGCACACAGAGAGGAGGAAGTGGGAGAGGAGGACACAGGAGAGGCAGGGAGGTGGCACAATGAAGGCAGAGGTGAGAGGCCCCTGGACACCCCACACCCACACCCACCCCAGGGAGGGGTGAGGAAGCCACACCATGACACAGCATTCGGGAGGATAAGGTGGGGTTTAAGGCTATGGGGCCCTAAGGCGCGCAGGGCCACAGGCCTCAGTCAAAGCCGTGCCAGTCGCTGTGCTCTGAGTCGTATTCTAGCTCAGCACCCACACACTTGACCCCATCAAGCAGCATGGGTGTGCCGTGGTGTCGGTCTGCAAGGCAGGCAACAAATCAGGATGCCAGGCTGGTTCCCTGGCCCCACCCACTCCAGTAGACTCCCCTCCACCTTCCCTCTGGGCTCTTCGAAGGGGAGGGGGGCTGGGGAGAAAGGCACCCAGGAACCCCAGGCCAGAGCAAGGACCCCTTTTACAGATGGGGAGGGCAGAAATCCCTTGCAGTCAAGCTGCCACCTCCCTCCTCTAGCCAGACCCAAGGCTCATATGCTCACCCATGACTCGTGCCTGCACTGTCACTCGCACGCAGGTGCCCGTGCCACCTTCACAGGCTAGAAGCATCTCCTCTTTGAGGACGCCTTCCTTGTGTGCCGAATATTCACACTTGATGCTGTAACCTGCCCAGACAATCAGCATCTCTGTGGCCTCCTGTCCCCACCCCTCAGCATTCACTGGCTTCAACCTGCCACCAAGACTGGCCACCTCCTCCTAAGGAGTAAGGATGGCCCTGGACCTGTTCCGCCAGGGCTGGGCACACAGGCCTTGGGAACTTCCTACTCTTCAGTGACGTCTATGTGTTTCCAGCCTCTGGACAATACTGTTACAGCTCCAAGGGTCAAACTAGGCTTCCAGGAGGAGGGCCCGCTGATTCCCCAAAATGGCAGGCAGGGAGAGGGGGTGATGGGGAAAGAGGGATGGGTAAGCCCTGAGCAGATTGGGTGGCAAGAGGTAAAGGCCTGAGGGAGCTCACTCAATCCACTTAAGGGCAAAGTCATGAGGAGGGAGTAGGGGGGACATGAAACTGAAAGGGTGTGAGTGTACAGTGAAACTGACATCCTAGCCTCTGGCTGGCAGGAGAGGGCCTGAAACTGTAGGGTAGGGAGAAGCACTCCAAGTCCAAAGCCTGTGACTGCTGGGTGCTAGGAGGTTGCTGCCCAGGGTCCCTGGGGCTCTGGCAGATTTTTCTTGAAGGGCAAACAAGAGGGAGAGCTGGAGGCCCAGAGCCAGCTGCTCCATCACTGCACTGAGGGACTATCAGGTGATGCACAGGCCAATAGTGTGAGCCCACGGACTCCTGGCCAGGGAGCAAGGCCTGGGGCATGGGACCTGCCGAGATGCCACACTGCAAGCCCATAAAGAGGCATCCTGTCCCCCAACTGCTGAACTGCCCATCTACCCTAGAACAGGGGTAAGCACCCCATGCTCTCCCTCTGGTCACATCCAGCCCTTGCTGGAGGAGGGTGGGCCTCCAACACCCTGAGCAGGGCACACACCTTCTGGGATGGGCATGACGCTGAGGAGCTTGAGGTGTAGGCTGGGAACAGGTGCTTCTCGGAGGTCCTTGCTCAGCCTGTGCACCGGGGGCAGAGTGAAGGTAATCTCATACCTGTGCAAGATCTTCAGGAAGCCAACCTGTAGCAGGAAGGTGGGGAGGGGGAGGCACATAGTCACTCTCAGCCTCCCCAAGGGCCCACCCAGCTCCTGCCACCTAGGATCCTGTGGACACCTGCACCAGCTGCTGCAGGAATCCCAGAGGGGATCTAACTACTTCCGCCAATCTAGCACTTCGCCTGAGGACCTCATCCCCTCAGCTTGTTACTCAGTACCTGTTTTGTGGGCCCCACAGCAAATGGTGGCCCACTTAATAGACAAGGAAATGGAAGCCAGGCAGTGTGGCCAGGGTAAGACTCTCCCTAGGCCTCTTAGCCACTCCTGCCACGTGTGGCACATAGCAAGGCACCAGCCATTGCCCACAAGGGAAAGCTATCTCAAAGCCCCACGTTGTAGGCCATTCACCTGCCCCCACTACTACCAGCACCTGCCAAGAGCCAACAGGCTGGAGTCAAGGACACTGGTCCTTTAGCCACTCCTGTGGAGACAGTGGGCAGCACGCACACTGCACAGGACAAAGGACGGGACAGAATTAGAAAAACAGACACGAGACCAGGGGCACCAGCTGCTGAACCCTGCTGGAACCTGAATGTGGATGCCTTCCTGGCCACTCAAAGACTCAGAGTGCCCAAAGCCTCCGCTCAGGACCCAAGCCATCTCGGTTGTTCATACACAGTTACTGGCAACCAGTGCCCCCTGGGACAGATGCCAACCATGGATAAGTCCAGTCATGTGAAGGGCCCCAAGCCAGGGTGGCCGCTGAGCAGGTAGGCTGGCCAGAGGGCAGTCCAGGAGGCACGGGGTACGTGCACACAGACTGGCATGCCTAGTTTCAAGGGCTGCACAGCTCTGTTCCTGGGGCTTGTTACAAGGACTGGCTGCGTGAAGCATCTGGCCCTTCGATGGGACAGGCGGACATCACTGGATGATAGAGCTCAGTCCATGTCGCTTCCACACTCTGTAGGTGGAGGGTACACTTCTCAAGAACGATTTCTGGCTATCCCGCCAATGGTGACCCTGAGGCCCAGCTGCACCAACTGCAGAATTTTCCAGGGGAAATCTCAGAAATGTGCAAAAACTACTCCTCGCTGCCCCATTTATAACAGTAAAAAATAGAAACATTCGTAACACCAGGAATAGTGAACCAGCTAAATCGATGATAAATTTTATGGAATACCAGGCAGTTGTAAAATCTCATGACAAATTATTATTATTTACTGACATAGACAGGAAACGGTTCATAACACAAACAAGCAAAAAACTGTCTGCTATGATGCCAGCTTTTTGTTTTTGTGAACGAGCAAAGAAAAAAGAAAAAAACAAAGGCTGAAATGACACACCAAAAATCAACTGTCATTGTCTAGTTAGTATGATTGTGTGTGCTTTTAAATTTCTCTATAGTTTTCTCTAGCTTCCAAAATTTCTCTAATAGACATCAGTGGATTTTGCAATGGGGAGGTGGGGGGAAAGGGAGTTATTCCTATTCCCTAAAGTTTTGTTTCATTCTGTTTATTCCCTTGAGGAAGTTATCAGCTGTAGGAAAAGAGCAAAGATTATACATTTGGGCAGAAAATGATGGATCTGGGCCCCTCCTCAGGGCAGTCATCTTTTTTTGTTTGTTTGTTTGTTTGTTTTATTTTTTTGAGAGAGAAAGACTGTGAGCAGGGGAGAGCTAGAGAGAAAGGGAGACACAGAATCCAAAGACAGTCTCCAGGCTCTGAGCTGTCAGCGCAAAGCCCAACATGGGGCTCGAACCCACAAACCGTGAGATCATGACCTAAGCCGAAGTCGGACGCTTAACCAACTGAGCCACCCTGGTGCCCCTCAGGAAGGTCGTCTTGATGGACCAGATGCCCTCCCCTTGCCAGGGCATTCCTGGTCAACTTGAGAGCCCTGGCTAAGTGTCCACCCTGAGGGTCTCATTCCCTGTTTCCTCATAATCTCCCCCCACCCCCCCGCCCCAGACACTTTTCCCGCCCCTTCCAAGTGCACGTGGGATCTGACAGTGCCCCAACAGTTGGAGAAACCACACTGGAGGTATGTGAGGTGTGACTGCTAAAAGAGGTAGATGCTCCACTCAGAAAACGTGGCGGGGGTGGGGCGTCTGGGTGGCTCAGTCAGTTAAGCGTCCGGCTTCGGCTCAGGTCATGATCTCACAGTTCATGGGTTTGAACCCCGCATTGGGCTCTGTGCTGACAGCTCAGAGCCTGGAGCCTGCTTCAGATTCTGTGTCTCCCTCTCTCTCTGACCCTCCCTTCTTCGCGCTGTCTCTGTCTCTCAAAAAAAAAAAAAAAACATTAAAAAATAAAAGAAAACATGGGGGTGCTAAGTAAACACTAATACCATGAAGAGCCTAGATCAGCCAGAGGTTTGGCGAGAAGAGAAATAAAGTCACACCTTGTTATCAGCAAAATTAGCCTCATACTTTTGTGACATACATACATTCTTTCATTTCATTCTCGCACTAACTCTCTGGGGCATGAACTGTCTTCATTTCAGAGAAGAGGAAACTGAGGTGACCTGCCCAAGGTCACAGAGACAGAATAGCAGGCCTGGACCTGAACCCAGGCCTGCGGCACCTCAAGCCCTGACACCACCTTGCCCTGACGTTGTTGGGGTGACACTAAGAACAGAGGTCTGTTCCCTTCGTTCGAGTAACATGCTCGAACTCATTCATCACTGCAATCTCACCACCTCCCACTTTAGATAGGGAAACCAAGGCCCAGGAAGGGACAAAGGGACAAAGATGTAGCTGTGAAGCCAGCTTAGAGGAAATAGAACAGACAGGTCCAGGAAGCCAGGCAGGGCCAGGGAGGGGGTAGAGGGAGTAAGGCAGATGATGGGGGGAGGTGTGCACATACCTTGACCAGAAAGCTGCTGTCGCTCTCCTGGGTGACCATGACCACGGAGTCACGAAGCTTCTCATCAAAGTGGACATGGCTCTGGGAGCCTTCTGCATCATGGCCTGCCGCAAAGCGGATACTCCGGACTCTGGGCTTGTTGCCTAGGAAGAGAGTGGGAGGGCTCCAGCGGCTGCTGGCTTCCTCTATCGCCAGGAAACTATTCCCTCTTGTCATACCCTGGCCAACCTGCTGGCTACTGCTATTGACATCATACAGCACCCACTGGCGGGACTACTTTCAGGGCCAGGCCACATCCTACTGAACACTAGGGGTCATGAAGGTTAAGGCTGCCCACCTACTCAGTCTTCCCACAAAATATAAGCACCCTGAGAATGTGACAATGGGAGTCAGGGATTGGCTAGTACGACCCCTTCCTTAGACGGGATGAGGTTGATGACAGAGACCAGAAGAGACAGTCCTCCAGACTCTTAGCAAGCCCCTGGTAGTGCAGACTCAGCCCCAGGCTTGGGTACCCTGCACAGTGCTCTACTTCACAATGCCAAGCTCCCCATCTCTGGAATCTTCTCCTCTAGGTCTGTCAGTGCCAAGGCCCCTCCTGATGAACCCCAACCTGAGAGGAGAGGGGCAGGGACATGAATAGGCTCTATGGGACCTTTCTGGGGATGAGAGAAACAAAAGGGGCCAAATGCCACACTGAGCCCACCTAAAAGAGGCTGCAGTTGCCTCTAAATTCCATCACTGATCACAAGCCAGAAACATGGAAGAATCCAGGGGAGCATCTCAGACCCCTCCCAGAGACATCCTTCCCTCCTCTACTTAACAACCCCCTGCCCAAAAACACACAAGGCCCTCAGCTGTCCCTAGCTGTGTCTGGTTCTCCAAGGCCAGGAGGCAGGAGTTGAGATGGGCAGAGTAGTTGGAGCTGGGCTGAGCACCTGGGCTTGGGGAAACCTATCTTGCCATAAGCAGGACCCCAATCCTCTCTGGCCCATAGACACAGCCCTTCTACCTCCCAGGAGCCCTGCCCAGAGTCCTTTTGATGGGAGGGGCTGGGCCAGACCTGGCCTGGGTTCCTGGACACTCACTGGAGGCTCAGGAAGCTGGAGGGGGCAGCCTGGCACTTCCACATTCCCTGCTGAGACCCCCAGAACTGACTCTCCAATTTTACCTGGACTCCCTCACCTAAAACCCAGTGAGCCCTCTCAACCACAAATGAAACTCAAATTCCATTCTGTTGCTTCCTGTAGCCCCACCTACCTTGTCAGCCTCCGTGCTCACCCTCAGGTCCTAATGCCCTACCTCAACCTCCACAGTGGAATAGCCTGGCTGAAACAGGGCCGTGAAGGCACACACTTCCATAAACCAGCACACCAGGGAGTCAGCAAGAGCCCTCAGGTCCCCTGCTAGCACTTGGATGAGCTCCGAGATGCAGCACAAACACTGGTATAATTACACTGATGTAATTCACACACACACAATGCAGGCCCCACAAGCAACAATACCTCTTCTGCCAGGGTCCCCAGGGAGGCTTGTGCAAATCTGCCAAGCTAGGGAGGCACTCACCCTTGTTGGCTGCAGCCATGGATGTCCTCCCTACCACAGGGTAAGACTCGCAGCTCCAGCCAGACGCCTCCACCTCCGCTCAAGCGCAGCAGCCTCCCATGCTCCAGGGACACCAGCAGGGGCCTGAAGAGTGGAGAGTGGGGAGGGCAGCGGTCAGGGCCACCCATGGGCCCGCGGCTGGGGGAAAGCAGAGATCTCTCTTTAGGGAAGACACTAAAACCCAACACCCAGCTGCTCTCAACAGCCCAACGGGTGCCAGCACCCTCTAGCATGGAGGGCTTCTGCTATGCCACTCCTCACATTCCCCAAGAGCCCTCACCCCTGCCTGATGCCCTATGGACCCAGAGCTCCACCAGCATGTGCTGAGCTGTGGCTTCTCAGTGCCAAAGCATCACTATGGGACTTGTACCCAATCCACCTGAGGATGGCAGGAGGGGCAGCCTGAAAAGGAAGAGGATATCATTGGCACATTTTAGAGGCTAGTTTTCATGCTGGTGACCCCAAGGGCTAGACCCTTCTGCAGCCAGATGCCACATTATTCAGGTTACACACCCAGTGCAGCTGGGTCCAGGTCAGAGTCAATAAGATGCTTAAAAAAGAGGAAGAACAGGGGCCCACATAAGATGGGTCCTAGGAGATTCCCTCTGTGACAGGTCAGTGCCATATGCCCAACAGATGCCCTGTGTAGGGGTTGTCCCATTGTGACGCACCATTCGGCCTCTGGCCTGATTCTCTGCACCACCCTCCTAGCTCAGCTCCCCTGGGGCAGCCTGAGGGCAGAGGCAGCGGGAGGCACCCTCAGGAAGCCTGTGTGAGCAGGCTGGCCTCTGATGGGCTGAGCTGGGACCATCTAAGCATCAAAAAGAATAATGAGGGCAACTGATGGAAACAGATGGGATACATAAAACTGGAGCATTCACAGAGATTACAAAAAAGGAAGAAAGCAAAATAAACAAACCCGAACCCTCATTTGTCACCACTGACAGTAGCAAGGCCCTCTTTACTCAGAAAATTGGCAATAAAGGGAAATAATTCAGCCTGTTCCTTAGCCTTTCATGTAACCAAATTGTCCCAGTGGTTAAAGGAAGGCTCTTCTTCACAGAAGAATTCTCACTATTAAATAACAAAGGAATGGCCAAATGCCAAGCAAGTACCAAAGAAACAAATCCTGGAGGCAGGGGGTCCTCAACCAGGAGGGCAAAGGGTGACAGATGTAGATGCTCACAGATGCCCCCGTGCCACCGATGGATGGCTGGGGTTCGGAAGGGGGATGACACGAGTTTGCATGGCGGGATGTCCTGTCAGCCAGTCATACACTGGTCAATCTCCCCTCACTCACAGTGGGACAACCTGACACACGGATGTTTCCTGATGCAAGACAGCAATGAAGTCACAGCATCACGGACAAGGGGGTCCTGCCCAGAATGTCTAACCTGGATCTAAAGAAGCCCTGAGCTCTAACTTGTTGCTAATTGAAAATGCTAATTGAAAGTGCACATGTTGAATGACTCCATGAGAAAGCAAAGAAGCAAACCCAGAAGTCAGAATATTCTGCAGGAAAATTCACGTGTCATTTTGTTTTTATCCCCTCAAAGTGCAAGAAAAATAAAGGAGAGGGGCGCCTGGGTGGCTCAGTCGTTTGAGCGTCTCGATTTCGGCTCAGGTTGTGATCTCCTACTTCATGAGTTCAAGCCCCACAGGAGGTTCTGCACTGACGGGATTAACTCCCACCCCTGCCTCCCTGGCTCTCTTGGTCTCAAAATAAATAAGCTTTAAAAAAAGAAAAAGAAAGAAAGAAAAGAAAAGAGGGGTTTCTGAGTGGCTCAGTTGGTTAAGCATCCAGACCTCAGCTCAGGTCATAAACTCGTGGTTCGTGAGTTTGAGCCCCAAGTCAGGCTCTGTGCTGACAGTTCGGAGCCTGAAGCCTGCTTCAGATTCCGGTGTCTCCCTCTCTCCCCGCCCCTCCCCCACTCATGCTCTGTCTGTCTGTCTATCTGTCTCTCTCTCTCTCTCTCTCTCTCTCTCTCTCAAAAATAAACATAAAAAGTTCTTAAAAGGGGCACCTGGGTGGCTCAGTCAGTTAAGCATCTGGCTTCAGCTTAGGTCATGATCTCACAGTTCGTAGGTTCAAGCCCCGCATTGGGCTCTGTGCTGACAACTAGCTCAGAGCCTGGAGCCTGCTTTGGATTCTGAATCTCCCTCTCTCTCTGACCCTCCGCTGTCTCTCAAAAATAAATAAAAAACATTTTAAAAGGTTTTAAAATTTTTTTTAAAAAGAAAGAAAAGAAAAACAAAGGAGGCGCAGTTGTTCTAAATAGGGGATGGGCAAACTGTAGCCTGAGGCTGCTGCCTGTTTTCTGTAAAGTTTTATTTGACTACAACTGTGCTCCTTTGTTTACATGTTGTCTAAAACTGCTTCTGCACGAAAGCAAAACTACTTTGAGTAGTTGCAACAGAGACCACATGGCCTGCAAAGTCTAAAATATTTACTATCTGGCCCTTTACAGAAAAAGTTTTGCCAACTGCTGTTCTAAATTAACACACAAAGAGACTAAGAAGGCAGGATACTCTGTGGGACAACTGACCTGGTTTTTTCCACCACATCAATTTTAAGAAGAAAAATAAATGAGGTAGGGGGTTCTAACTACTTACAAAGAAAGGATATTTGGGGGATAACTGGAAAATGTGAATGGACTGGATCTGAGGTGGCATTAAGAAATAAAAGCTGATCTTGTTGAGATAATAGAATTGTGTCACTAGAGATGTATTCCTTATTTTTCAGAGATACACACTGAAGTATTTAGAGATGAGCAACCCATGAATGACCTTGGCTAATCTAGGGAATGAAGAGAAACCACAGGATGGCCTCACAGTTGGGGGCTGAGCCTGTAGGGGACATGACTTCACTTCGAGGTCTTAGATACCAAGCTACCCCAGGAACAGGCCTCAACTCCTTTTCCACTTCCCAGTGCAAGAGAAGCCCACCCAGCCCCAAGTGCTTCATTGGCAGGGTAAACAGCTCAGATGTGAGGCAAGCCTATGGAGGTACAGTGAAGGGCAAGGCTTGGGTCTCAAGGTCCCAGGCCCTCCCCGCAACCCTGCCCTAGCTAGCTCCAAAGTTCCCCAGAGTACTCTGCCCCTGGCCAGGGCCACTCTGGGGTCAGTCCCAGAAAGGCAGCCCCTTAGCCCTGGACTAATGCTCAACTCGTCTCCAGAGAGCCTGGCACTTAAAGAGAGGCCTGACCCCAACCTATCTATTCCAGCCATCTGCTAAAGCTATAGACTCAGAACAGGTGAAAAATGGCCAAGCCCAAAGGTACCAGGCCCTCTTCCTATCTTCTGTAGAGGCTGCTCCAGCCATACCTCTGCAGCCACAGAGGAATGACAGCCCAATGTCTGCAAGTTCCCCTCCCCTCCCCCCATCTCCCAAGATGCTTCCCGGAGGCCCAGGTGAAAATCTTAACCAGTGGCTGGTGAGTTTGTAGAGACTCCTTCCACAAACACTTTAACCCAGTATATGCAGGGCCCCCTCCTGTCTTTCCCAATAACCCACTCCCTGTGGCCTGCCTGCCTTTGTCCAGGTCCTCCGTCCTGCCTGGAACAATCCCATCCCCCATCCAAACTTTACCCTCAGTCTCAGCCCCAGAGGACTTTTTTTTTAGGGTAGCACAATCCTATCCCACGCACTCCCGTCCCATGATCAGCCTGAAAATCTTTAAAAGAATTCCCTTTCCCACCTCTGGGATCATTTTATGTTCTCCACCTTACCAGAGCAGGGACTGTGTTTTTTCCAGACTCTTTGTCCCCAGGACCCAGCCCAGCACCTGGCAGGGAGCAACTGTGTCCAGTTTATATTTGTTAAATGAATGAATGACCAAACTACTGGGAACCCAAGCGTGGGCCTTGGCTGGACCCTCTTGGTAGATGTGACATGTCAAGGACAGGGACTCTACACCGGAAGCTCTCAGAAAGAGGAACTCACCCTGCTCTCTTAGCCAACCCTTGCCCTAGAGAGCACTCCCCTCCCCCATCTCACAGAGCACTGGCCTCCCACTGGGCATTATTCTAGCCTTGCCATAGTTAGTTGCTCCCCTTGAGATGGAATGCCCTCTGCACTGCCCAGAGTGGGCATTCAGGCATGCCGGTAACCCTTGGGCAATGAGGACACAGAGATGGAAGGCAAGTGACTTAAAGGTCCCAGAGGAGGCTGGAAAAAGCAGGCCTCCTTTCTCAGCGGAGAGCCCTGTCAGTCTTTGTCCCCTGGGAGCCAGACTCTCATCCAAACACAATTCCTCATCAGAAGCAGGAGGAGAAGGTATCTAGCTTCCCCTGTTGCAGCTGTGTCCACAGGAACTGCTAGGCCCCCTCGTAACCCCAGGCCTCCTCCTGAATGTGGCCCAAGCTGCACAGCCCCACAGAGACAGAGGGGACGTGGTCAGAGGCATGGGCTCCAAAGCCCAGCGGTCCTGGTTCACATTCAGGCAGCTTGGGAAGTTACTTCAAGTCTCTCTGCCTCACTTTCCTCATTTGTAACACAGGAATAAGCAGTGACCTCTTCCTCTGAGGGTTTAGTGCAGCTGGTACCTAAAGCTCCGATAGCATTCCCCATTCCACCCCCATCTTTGCAAAAACAAACCCCAAAGGCCCGGTTTCTGAAGCAACAGCAATTTCAGGGGAGCGCTGGTAGAGAGGCTCTTTAGGTTAATCCTGGAATGGCCCTCAGGCTGGACCCCAGGGACATCAGCCTTCTCAGAAAACAGCTCAAGGGTTGAGGGGCCTCCCTCCCCCCCCACTCCCAAGCCAGCCAGGTCCCCAGTGATTGCAAGAGAGCAGACTTGAGGTCTGCTGTCCCCTTCAACCAGAGGAAGATGCCAAGAATGTATATTCTGAGAAATATCCCCACCCCAACAAAAAAAAAAAAAACAAGAAGACCCCCTCCCCAGATTAGATAAGCTGTCAACAGGTCACCGGTGGTGGTACCATGGACAGTCACAGGATGGGGAGAACTGGAAAGCTGGAAGAAGGGCCTTACGGGGGCTCTCTGGTTCTCAGTTACTCTCAGGGAAACTGAAGGAACCTTCTCTTCAGGAAACAGAGAGCTGAGGTCCTCTCAGCTTTAAAGAGAAAGGCTGCTTTGAGGTTACCCTATCCAGGGCAGGGTTCAGCCAGGGCTAGGGGAAACTCTGGCATGAGAAGGTACAGGGACACGGCAAGTGAGCAAACAGTTGGACAATGGACAATTACACAGAAACCCAGTTCTCAGCCCCCTAGGCTCCTTCCAACAGGGTGCTAGCTGCTACTCGTGACTGTCCCCCGATGGGGGACAAGGCTCCAGACTGGAAAGAGGACCAAAGCAATATGTCCATGGCAAAATAGAGCTCCAGAATATGCCACACTTGCCCTCCATCCCACAGTTGCACACCTGTACCTTTCTGCCTCAGAAGCAGCCCTCAGATCCAAGGCATCACAGGGCAAGCCCCAGCTAGTCCTCTGCTTTGTAGCTGGGGGCATGGCCCCAAACTCTTGGGGTCTCATTTCTCATTCAGTCCTCCATCCCCATCCTCAGCCTGTTCAAGGTCTTTCTGAGCCAGGAACTCCACAACCTTCCTCTCTCCCCCCACCTCTCCCACTCCCACTCCCACCCCAGCCCACGGCTAAACCTTGGCTTAAGCATTCAGCCCAGCAGAAGCACTGTCCAGCCTCTCATTAAAACTCAAACTTGTAGGGGCACCTGGGTGGCTCAGTCGGTTAAGCCTCCGGCTTTGGCTCAGGTCAGATCTCATGTTTGTGGGTTCGAGCCCCGCATCAGGCTCTGTGCTGTCAGCTAGCTCAGAGCCTGGAGCCTGCTTCCGGTTCTGTGTTTCCTTCTCTCTCTCTGCCCCTCACCCTCTCATGCTCTGTCTCTCTTTGTATCAAAATAAATAAAACATTAAAAAAAAGTTTTAAAACTCAAACTTGTAAACAGAGTGCCCATTGAGATGACACTGACCTGGTGATTCCAGAACCTGACATAGGACTGGGCACATAGTGAGGGGACCACACACCTACAACAAAGCCTGGAAAGGCAAGGCTGGATGTCAGGTTCGGTTGTGGCAGTTTTACAGCAACTCAGTCTGGATGTGACTCCATTTCCTTCTCTCTCCACCAAGCAAAAGTGCAAGCGTAAGTATAGTGTTCTCTCTCACACAACCAGGGGTGAATTGGGGAAGAGACCCCCACCATCCCACACCCTTGTGTCTCCCTCAAGCCCCCTTCCCCCTGCCCCAGCTAGAGGGTTCTTAGACTCCTCTAAACTCCAGCTTGCCTGGCCCACCGAGGCCTTGCCCTGAGCCTGCCCCTGAAGGCCCCAAGAAGTAGAAGCTTCTTGCCTCTGATCTTCAGCAACCTGGGGAGAGAAATGCCCTACCCCCACTTCCCAATGCCAAGGTTCAAGAGAAAAGACAACCAAGGATTCTCTTCTTAGTCCAGTAGGGCTCCTGGTCCAGAACCTAAATAAAACCGCTCCTGCTGTGACGACAGAGAGGGAGCTGGCCAAGCCCCCAAAGGCATCAGGGCCCGGGTGTAAGATCCAGTATCTTCTCAGGCCTCCATCCCCGTGGGTGTGGCGCCCCATCGCCACCCCTTTCTCAGCTTCCTGGGGGAGAGATGCAGCTAGATGTCCCCCCTCCATCACACCCCTCCCGGGCTGCTTCTAAGTGGCAGCTCTGTCCCTCAGAGATAATCCTCTACCCTCCCCACCCTCACCTCTGCTGACGCAGGAGTCTCAGGAGCCCGCACTGCCCGATTATCACCGCCCTCCTCCCTGAAGATGTAGAGGCACGAGAGGTTCAGAAGCTACTGGTCCAAGGTCACACAGCAAGGCGGTGACGATATAGGGGAAGGGGTGTGTGTGTGCTGACGGTGCTGACACCATTACGCCCCGACCCTCGTTGTGTCACACGTACCCCTCGAGAAAGCGCAACGGAAAACATCCCGTCTCCACCACCTAACGATCATTCGCGGCCTCCGGGCTGACATTTCCCCAGCTTAGGCGCCAGAGAGCACCCCGGGTGTGGCCCGACAGCGGAGCCGCCGCCCCAGCCCCGTCGGGTCCCAGTCACTAACTGCCTAGGACCGCGCTCGGCCGGGAGGGGATCTCGGCGAGTGGGGCGGAACCGGGAGGTGGCAGGAAGAGGAGTAGTCTCACCGTGCAGGGCGCACCCCGGGGCCAGTCAGGCACAGTCGACCGCAGCGGCGGCGGTGGCGGTCCCGGCAGTGCGGTCCCGGCGGCAGCGGGGGCTCAACGCCGAGCACGAGGAGGGAGCCTCGCGCCGCCGCCGCCCACCCCACCGGCACGCCTCCGCCTCCGTCCATTGGCCTACCGAGGGGGTGGGGCGAGGACGTTTCCGACCAATAACCGGACGCCAGAGAACCGCCAACGGGTGTTGCGCCACTGCATCACGTGCAAGGGGCCCGCTGCTGCGCCAGGCTAGCCCACACCTAATCACGGCCCGGCGAGTTCTCGCGATGAAGGGATCCAGGCTGCCAACCGAGGCCAGGGACCAGCAAAGGGCGGAAAGGGAAGGAGGAGTGTCTCGAATAGGCCCCGCCCGCGTCCCAACTTCAACAGTGGAGTTGGTACCTCCCGCCTGGGACCCAATTAGAAAGGAGGCTTCCCTGGGCTCTGTCCCCTCGAGCACCCGTAAGGCGGGACTCAGAGATAGGTGGAGCACCTGAAGGTCGCCTTTCTCCCTAGGCTTCTAACCCCGCATCGGCAATCGATATGGGCATCGCTAGGTCCTCCAGTTCGGGAGCTGAGGAACCCACCATCCTTCTCACTCTGCGACCTTGGGGTTTTGCCTCTTCTTCTTCCAACCTATCCCTCCTTCTCGGAGGAAGGGCTCTCGCGCGGACTCGAAAGGCGTCCTGGGAGCCGGGCCGGCCCGATTAAGCATCAGAACAAAGAAGACACGCGGGATGAGCCCCGGGAGACCGCAGTCTCTGCTCCTGGTCTCCATGGAAGCGGTCGCCATGGCAGCGGGATGCGCCTAGCTCAGCGTCGCGGGTTGGAATGTGAGCACCTGCACAGAGACCGGGAGCAAGAGGCGTGGCCCTAGGGTCTTTAGGAGTTACAGTAGCTGCTCTGCCGGGTGGTCCTGTAACAACAATCCGCCTCCCCCATTTCGCTGGCCTTGACAGGGTCTCTAAAGTGCCTGCGGGGAGCTGTCCAGAGCCCGAGGTTCCCTCCTTCCAATGTAACTAGAGGAGAGATGGTTTGGCGCAGCTAAAGGTCGGCTTCCTTTCAGAAGGACCTAGGTCGCTGCTTTGGGGGAACCTTCAAGGTTCCTGTCTTCCGATGGATACCCGTGGATCCTAACCTATCCCACGGCCTCTGGCCTACACGCTGTTGGCAAATTGATCTCCCTGAGCTATTATTTCCATGGCATCTTCCCCTCCTCCCAAACCTCTGTGCTCTGGGACTGTCTCCAGCAGAGCTTCACAAACTTTTTAGAAGCATTTTGGGTGATTCATGCGCACTCTGGCGTATGAGATACTGCCCTCCAGCGTGGGCATTGGGGGATTCCCACATTTTGATCCCAGCCCATCCACTCCTCCCAGATGCCTTTTCACTACCCAGCCCCACCACTCCATATGCCCCACTCATTATGCTCCGCCCTGCTAAATGTATTCCCATGTCTATCATTATGCTCCACCCTGCTAAATGTATTCCCACGTCTATTATATTCTTCAGCGTTCAAAGTTGACAGACAGTGGGCCTAAAGCAGACAGATATTTGTTTAGCCCACAAGGCTTTTAAAAATTCTAATTCAGGGCACCTGGATGGCTCAGCTGGCTGAGCGTCCGACTTCAGGTCAGGTCATGATCTCACGGTCTGTGGGTTCGAGCCCAGCGTCAGGCTCTGTGCTGACAGCTAGCTCATGAGCCTGGAGCCGGTCTTCAGATTCTGTGTCTCCCTCTCTCTCTGACCCTCCCCTGCTCATGCTGTCTCTCTCTCTCTCTCTCTCTCTCTCTCTCTCTCTCTCTCTCAAAACTAAATAAAACATTAAAAAATTTAAAGTAAAAAAATGCTAATTCTTCTCCCTTTTCTCCTCCTCCTCTCCCTCTTTTTCCTCTCCCTCCCCTTCCTCTTCTTATTCCCCCTTTGAAATACCAGAAGATCTAACAACATGGACACACATTCTAGCCTGATACCAAAGACTGGCACATCAACTTGCTGTTGTCCCCACCAATCCCTATTTTCTCACATTGATTTTACCTTCTGGGTCTGTGTAGACATTTGCTTTCATGATACCTCATGCTGCCTTTCCACCTAGAATGCCCTTTCCACTCTCCTTTCATGGGCAAAACTCACCCTCCCTTCAAGACCAGTTACGACTTGCCTTTATTATGTCTTTCTAGACAACCTCTCCTCAAAACTATCCCTGGTGTGGGCTTTTACAAACGCAGAGACTAGCTGCTAACTGGGCACTGCCTGGGGCCGTTTCCTAACTGTCAACTGCTTTAAACAAATATTGAGTATGCATGATGAGCAAGTTACTGTGCTGGGCTGTGGAATTACAGGCTCTCACAGTTCAGGGTGGGAGCACACCACACAAAAACAGCTGTGGTTTCTTGTCCCTGCCAAACACTCCTCACACTCCTAGGTGCTGGGCAGACTGGCTGACTGGCCGATTGGAAGGACCAGCAATACAGAGCTGCCCATGCCCTGAGATATACAGGCTCCAAGGGAAGGCCCCAAGGCCCCATAAGTACAGATGGCTCTGGAAAGCCTCCAGGAGGAAATGAGATTCTTTGTGCCAGGAGGGAGTCAGATTTGATGCTACATGGCTGCCCCATTACAGCCCAATGGGTCTGTTTACCAAGAAGAAGGATGCTAACATCAGAGTGGTGCCCAGGCCCTGGGACTTCCTGTGTGGAAGGCCTTAATAGACCTTTGAGAGAAGCCACAGGCTCCCTGGAGATTGGGGCAGTATGGGAAGGAATTAAGAGCAGCTTCAGAGGTCATGATCTCTCTGTTCTCTGACAGCACAGAGCTTGCTTGGGATTCTTTGTCTCCCTCCTTCTCTGCCCCTCCTTTGCTTGTGTGCACTCTCTCTCTCTCTCGCTCAAAAATAAGTAAATAAATATTAAAAAAAAAAGAATGACTCCAGTTTAGGAGAACAGATTGAACTCGTAAAATATCTGTTCCAGCTCCAAACACATGGTATTCTGGACTCTATTCTTTGTAATAAAAATTAAACAACTGTAACCTTGGTGGAAAACCACTGGGCAGCATCCTAATAAAGCTGAAAATGCCAACCCTTTGACCCAGCAATTCCACTCTTAGTTACATACCAAAAGACATGTATACAAATATGCATTGCAGCACATTTGGAATAGCCCCAAACTGGAGACAATCCAAGTGTCCATCAACAATAGAATGAATAAATAAACTGCACTGTATTTATGCAAAGGCCTATCATACAGTAATGACAAAGAGCAACCTCGACTGAAGACATACAACATGATGACCGTCACAGGCAATGTTGAGCAAAAGAAGCCCTGCACAAAGATAGTATAAACTGTATTGTGTATTCTAGTATTGGTCTCAGTAAACATATGTATGTATTTCCCTTGAGTACATGTTGAGAAATGAAATTGGTGGAGCATAGCTGCTGTGCCTTTATAATGTGTCAACTTAGCTATGGTGTACTACATTTTCCAGAATTCCCTTCCAATGAGGGTGGGCCACAACAGGCATTTTAAAAATATGTTTTGGGGCGCCTGGGTGGCTCAGTTGGTTGAGCCTCCGACTTCGGCTCAGGTCAGATCTCACGTTCGTGGGTTCGAGCCCCACGTCGGGCTCTGTGCTGACAGCTAGCTCAGAGCCTGGAGCCTGCTTCCGGTTCTGTGACTCCTTCTCTCTCTGCCCCTCCCCCTCTCATGCACTGTCTCTCTATCAAAACTAAATAAAACATTAAAAAATGTTTTTAATTTGTTTTTTATTTTATTGAAAAAATTTTAACTTTTATTTAATTTTGAGAGACACAGAGAGACAGAGTGCAAGCAGGTGAGGGGCAGAGAGAGACACACACACAAAATCCGAAGCAGGCTTCAGGTTCTGAGCTGTCAGCACACAGCCCAACCCAGGGCTCGAACCTACAAACTGAGATCATGACCTGAATTGAAGTTGGACACCCAACTAACTGAGCCACCCAAGTGCCCCTTTTATTTTTTATTTTAGAGAGAAAGAGAGACTGCAAGTTGGGGAGAGGGGCAAAGAGAGAGAGAGTGGGAATCTTAAGCAGGCTCCACACTCAGTGCAGAGCCCAATGCAGGGCTCAATCCCATGACTCTGGAATCATGATCTGAGCCAAAATCAAGAGTCAGATGCTCAACCTACTGAGCCACCCAGGCACCTCCACAACAAGCATTTTGGCATGAGATTTGGAGGGTGGAAGAAAAGCAGTGGCTGTATTGGTACACTCGCAAAGTCTAGGCAGAAGTTTTGTAGCTCATATACTTTGTTGCCGATCTGTTGGCTCACGTCATTGACATGCGATAGCAGTCAGGCTTGCCACTACTCCACCTTTCCCTGGATCCTCCTTCAGCTTCTTTGACTCCTGGGCCAGATAACAGAGGGCACCAGCCTCTCCTGCAGGACACTTATATATATCATCAAGTTTGGAGGTCATGGGAACTGAGTTTGTATCAAAGCTTCCAGCTTATGCTCATAGATTCCGGCTTGTCCTTTCTTTCCCCCACTTTATATTCAACCTCCCTTCCCAATAGCGTGACCTGTTGACTCTAAGCTCCAGCACCAGATGCCAAACCACAATCTTACAGAAGCTGTTGAACAGTTACCCAAAGTCAACTATGTTTGGTGTTTCTGATACAATAGCATAGGCAGATGTTTAATTTTACACGACACTGCCAAACTATTTTCTAAAATGGTTGTACTCATACTTCATTAGCAGAGTAGTAGGAGTTTTCCAGTTGCCCTACCTCCTCATTAATACAAAAATTATCAGTTAGTTTTGTAAAAACATGACGCTGTGCAAACTAACACAGGGCAACAGGCCACCACTCTTCAGGCTCTGCTCTGAACCATGCCCTTATGGAGGACAATTTCACAATATCCATCAAGGTTACAAATGCACACACTCTTTGTCCTAACACAGAATTAATCATGCAGATATACTTGCATGAAGTCCTAAACTATGAATGTAGGTGGTTATTCATTGTTTAATTATTGTTATAAATAACAGAAACAACTTAAGTGTCCATGAACAGAGAACTGATTAATTAAATTTTGTGCACATAATAGAATTTTATATGGCTTTTAAAACAAGAAGTTTTCAATGTATTGATATGGAAAAATATTGTATTAGTTGAAGTTCGCCAGAGAAACAGAACTAATGGGAGATGATATAGAGACAGGGCTTTAGGTGATACAGATAGAGACTTGTTATAAGTAATTAGCTCTTGTAATGGAAGAGCTAATTGGCAAGTCTGCATACAGAATGAGTCAGCAAGCTGGAACCTACGAGAGTCAAATCCAAAGGCTGGCAGGCGCAAGACAAAGGAAGAATTGATATTTCAGTTAGAGTTCAAAGGCAGGGGGAAAAAGTCCCAGTTCAAAGGCCATCAGAAAGAAGAAAGTTTCTCTTACTCAGGGAAGAAACATCCTTTTTATCCCATTCAGGCCTTCAACTAATTGGACAAGGCCCATGCATATTAGAGAGAGCAATCTGTTTTATTCAGTCTACCTTTATTATTTATTTATTTATTTATTTATTTATTTATTTATTTATTTATTTTGAGAGAAGGTGGAGGGCAGAAGAAGAGGGAGAGAGTCTTAAGCAGGCTCCATGTAGAGCCCTGTGTAGAGCTGGACACAGGGCTCAGTCTCACACTCATGTGTGAGTCACACTCATGACATCATGACCTGAGTCTAAGTCTGATGCTTAACCAATGGAGTGCCCGGGTGACCCTATCTTTATATTTAAATGCTAATATCATCTGAAAACACCTTCACAGAAACACCAAGAATGTTTGACCAAATACCTGGGTACCTTGTGTCCCAGTAAAGTTGGTATATAACATTGACCATCACATACATGTACGAGAGCATATGGATTGGAAAAATCAAGATTCAGGACAGTAGTATGCTTCCCCTTTATGGTAAAATAAAGGGAGGGGGAGGGCGGAATAGCAATAAAGGTGAATATTTGCTTGCATTCACAAAAAGACCATTTTGAAAGAATGCACAGAAACCAAAAATAAAGGTTAACCCTATTGCAGGTGTGTTTATCTATTCAAAATGTTGAGTAACAACAAAATTTAAGTACCTTTTTGCTTGCCTTCTCCTCTTCTAGGATTGTGAATTCTTGGAGAAACAAACTGTGTTTTATATTTATGTTCCTGGCATTTAGTACATAGTAGGCACCACATAAACATTTGAAGAATTAATAAATGAATGAACCAGAAGAAATCAGATTTCATGTGGGTCAGAAAGGGAAGAAGGGCATGAGGATCAGAGGGGGAAATTATGGCAAGAGCTGTCAGAGGGGAAGTTTGGGGAATAAGAGAGATGTTAAAAAAAAAGAGTTATAGGATTATAATGTGTGGTCTAATCCACTTTCATATTTCTTGCCGAGAAATATTCAATAAAACTCTTCATTGTTTGGGGGGTTTAATTTGTAGGGTTTTGAACATGATTTTGTATTCAGGCATGTCTGGGTGTGAGGAATAGCCAGGGCTGGGGCAGGAACTCAAGGAAGAGGAACCTCTAAGACTTGGCCCAGCCTCTGCCATGGGGGAAGCCAGCAGACTCCTGAGAGGGTGATCCCTGCCACCAAACCTGTACTCTGGGCCCACTGTCCTCTTGTCAGGTAGAGCCATGCCCTACCCAACCTCCTGGTCCCCAAACCCCTTAACAAACCATTCCTACCAGCTCCACACATAGGAGTCTCCAGCTGTGGTCTGTGATGACAGATTCAGAGAACAGAACTCTGGAGAATCAATGCAGACTAAAGCAAGATAACAGTGCTAGAGCTGGGGTCAATATGTGTGAGGGCTGGTGGTTAATTTGGGGAAAGTAGGAGGTCAGGCTGAAGCCAGTGTTAACCCAAGAACAGGCTGAGTGCAGGGAAGAGACAGGGAAGAGGCTCAGACCAAGGGAAGAGACAGTGAAGAGGCTCAGACCAAGGTCAGGAGTAGTCATCAATTTGTATTTTTATTTATTATTTTAGCAGCTGAGGTGAACAGAATTGGGCTACCTATACTCCTTACTTCATAACGCTCTCTCTCCCTGTTGTCCATAAACAGCCCACTATTAACACCTGTAAACCCACCACCTGCCCAAGGACTAAAACATTGAAAATAACTTGCTAATATGCTTCTTGCATCTCTGTACTCTGCTTCTCTCAGAGGTAATCACTATCCTAGATTTTATCCTTTCATTGACTTTTCCTCCTTGTGGTGGCTTCTACCATGGTTCCCAATGATCCCTGTCTCCTGGTATTCACACCCATGCACACCTCTCTCCTTGAATGTGAGCTGGACCTCATGACTTAACTTCTAATAAATAGGATACAACAACTGTGATGGATGTCACTTCTGTGATTATATTAGATAAGATTGTAATTGCCAGCTTGCTAGAAGACTGTTAACTCTCTCCCTTGCTGGCTTTGATGAATTGAGCTAGCACACTGGAAGTGACCAAATGGAAAGGAACTGAGGGCACCAGCCAACAGCCAGCAAGAAAGTGAAACCCTTAGTCCCATGGCCCACAAGGAACTGAACTCTTGTCAACAACCAAGAGAACTTGGAAGTGAATCCTACCCCAGTTAAGACTTTAGATGAAACCACAGCCCTCACCAACACTTTGAATGCAGCCTTATGAGAAACTCTGAAGCATAGGACCCAGCTAGACCACTCCTGGACTCCTGACACACAGAAAAATGTGAGATAATAAATTTGTGCTCTTTAAAGTTTGTGGTGATTTCTTACATAGTGATACAAAGTAATACAGGTTATCTTCAATTCTTTTCTGTTACAAAGAATGTCATTGTGAATATTGCTGCACAGTGTCACACAATACAGAACACAAAAGCTTAAGTTTCCTCTGGGTATATGCTGAAATATATCTAGGAATAGAACTGGGGGTCTCAGAATGTAATACTAGTAGTCAGTAAATTATCAGAGTTAAGGTCGCATCATGGCTATAGTGTCTCGGTCAGGGTTGGGAATCAAGCTTGGCCTCAGTCCATAGAACTAGGGATCGGTCTGTGAGCAGGTTGGGAGTCATACAGAGGACAGATTTAGGGGTCAGTCCGTGGGCAGATTTGAGGGTGAGTGTGTGGCTACATTTGGGGAGAATCAGAAGCCTGGGTTTGGAGTTGGGTTTGGACAGGGCTGGATGATTCTGTGAAGGCGAGATTGGGGGTCCGTCTAAGGCCAGTTTTAGAAGCCAGGCTGTTCTAGTGCATAAGACCTGACTCTTGTGATATTGTCAATCTACCAGGCAGCGGCCACCCAGGGCCCAGCTGCCCAAAGGTGAGACCCACTCTGGGCCTACAAGGCCCTTTCACACAAAGTGGGGGGTGGAGGGGGCAGTGCGACATAAGAAGAGCAAGAAAACTAGACAGAGAAGCCAGGCACAGGAAAGATAGCACTACTTTAATGGGGGTAGTGTGGTCCCCTATCTCCAAAGCATTCTCAAAGGTGCCTCCGTAGGAAGAGAGGGTGATTGGGACAGGCACAGCCCATGTCTTCCCCATTCCAGGTTGAAGCCACTCCTCACCTTTTCCTCTCCAGTTGTTGTGCTCTCCAGCCTCTAGCGGGGTCCCAGGTGAGGGCGCAGGAGAGGGAAGCGGCTCCCTCGGCTGCCTGGGGCAGCTTCCTCTGCGGTCCCGAGCGCAGAGTGAACTAGCCTGGATGGAGACGCAGCTGTCCTCAGAGCTCGGCGGGGACCTAGGGGTGTGCACCGAGCCGGGACACTGCCCCCTAAGGCCCAGAGCAGGGAGCACCAAGGTGGGGCCCCTGGTGTAGGGAACTGCTTTGGGGAGCATGCCAGGTCTCTGCACGTGGCTTCTAGGTTCTGGAAAGCGATCCATTCTCCTGACCCGAATGGAGTGTAAGGAGGTGGCTCAGTCCGGGGGTCTCCGTTCTGAGGGGTCCTGCCTCACTGCCCCCCAACATTCATCCCCACCGCAAGGGATGCGTGTGCTGGCGCCCCTGGAGGCTCATTGGAGCTGCTGGCTCGGCCCGAGCGTTGGTCAGTCTGTCCTTCGTTGGGTGCGTGGGTGGGTGCGTCGGTCTCGGCGTTCCGGCTCTGGCGGTTACTGGGGTGTCCCAGCGCGGCCCAGGCCGCCGCTCACCGCTGCTTACGCTCTGCCTGCTGGAGCCGCCGGGAGAGGTCGTCGATGCGCACGTTCTTGAGCTGGAGCAAGTGCTCCAAGCGCCTCACCTTCATCTGCAGGACCTGGGCCGCGCCGCACGAAGGTAAAGCCAGATGCCAGCTGCCTTCTGTCCCCACCACTGCAGGTCTTAAGCACCCACCACCCCACCACCGCCCGCCCTCACCTGCACAGTCTCCTGCGAGGCTAACAGCTCCTGCTCCTTTTCAGCGATCTGGAGGACGAAGCTTGGGTCGCCCTGCAGTGCCTGACTATA
Source organism: Suricata suricatta (assembly GCF_006229205.1). Taxonomy (NCBI): domain Eukaryota; kingdom Metazoa; phylum Chordata; class Mammalia; order Carnivora; family Herpestidae; genus Suricata; species Suricata suricatta. The sequence continues at coordinate 77,204,332 of NC_043711.1, read as the reverse complement.
TCCAGGAGGTCGGGGCGCGGGCAGCCGGTCCCCCCTGGGGTGGGAAGCAGCTCAGCAGAGGCCCGGACCTCGGGCCCCACTCTCACTCACCCTTCCAATGCTCCTCAGCCAGGCCTTCCTCGTCTCCCCCATTCCTGCCTTTCCAGGAACAGCCTATATCCCCAGCCTTACCTGCCAGCCCTGTGTAGGGAGATCACCAGGCCTGGTGAGGTAGGAACTCCCAGCCTCCTTACCTGAGCTGCCCTCCTCCCTGGGGGTCCTGGGCACCTTCCCCTCGGGCCTTCTGGGACAAACCTGAGAGGAGGCAAGGGTTGGAGCTAACCGTGCTGAAGTCCTTTTTTTGTGACTTCTTCCTTGCTTCACCCAACCCCGCTCCCCCTCCCTCCATAGGGAGGAAAGACAGGAGGAAAGCTGCTCCTGGAGAAAGGGAAAGTAAAGGCCACTTTACCCACATCCATGTAGCCAGTGCCATCCTGGGGAGCCAGCTCCTGAAAAACCCCCGGGGTTTACTGTGAGATAGGACTCGTTCATCCCCAAGGAGCCCCATGTCTCTTTAGTCCCAAGACTAGGCTCCCTCTGCCAGACACCCTTCTCCCACACTTATTGCCAAAGCGGGGCTTCCGGCTGCCTGCGAAGCTCCCATAAAGTAATGGGAGAAGCTCGAGGGGTGGCACCTGTAAGGAGCCCGCGCCCTGCTTCCTGCGCCTCTGGCGCTCCTCCAGGCGCTGCTTCAGCGGAATGAGCACTAACTCCACCACGCCTGGAGCGCATTGCGCGATCTTGCGCATCACGTCCTCCGGTACCGAGAAGTTCAGCTTGTTCAGCACCTTCCTGGGAATAGACACAGGAATGGAGGACTGGGTCCTCGGGGAAAGAAGTGAAGGGCGTGGGGGGGGGGGCGGGGAGAAGGAAGGGGTGCGGCTTTGGGGGAATGAGCCCGAATCTTGATTGTCCTGTTTCCTTTGTCTCGTCCTCAATTAAAAAAAAAAAAAAAAAAAAGGCCCTTGATTTTGTTACCAGTTCTGCCTGCGTTGTCCCTCCCTACCCTGCCACCCAACAGAATTCCAGCCCGGGCTTTGGAGATCATAAGAGAAGCAGGGGGTGGGGGTGGGGGCCGGCAGGGCTGGGGCAGCCCTTCCTGGGATCCTGTGGGAGGGGTGGAGATATCGCTAGTGCACCCAAGTATTCTGCTACCTGTTTAGGTGACCCCAGTTGCTAAGCTTCTGTTGGAGAGAGTTGGCAGGGACATAATTGTGCATCTCCACCATCTTGGGGAAGTAAAACTTGATAACTTCTGCAACCAGGACTGAGGGAATGGAAGCAGACATGGAAGGGGTGGGGTAGGTAAGGGAGAAGCGATAGGGAGAAGATGTGGGCGGGATAGGAGGGATAGGAGAATCGGAGGTTGCAGAGTGGTGTGGCCAGGCAGATAGGTGGAGTTTGTGGAAAGGGGATGGATGATACGGAGGGAGGGGTAGTGGAGGAGAGGGAAGGGGTTCAAGAAAGCAAGATTAAAAATCAGTGAATAGCTGATTACCCCACAGAAGCAGCATACCATCCCCATTAACTCAGGTATATGAAAACTGAGGTTTCTGGTCTTCTAGAGAATGAATCTCCAAGAGAGCCCATCTGGAGCCTGGGGGCCCACCCCAGCATTCACACATTCCAACAGCAAAGTCCCAGGAAAGAGTCACAAACTCACACAAGAAGACACGTGTAATAAGATCCCCTTGCAGATATGGTCATACATATGTGTAGACACACAGGCACACACACACACACACACACACACACACACACACACCATAGAGATGCACAAACACATACACAGACACATATTTCCACTACTGAAGTTCCAAGAGACAGTCACCAACACATACATAAAGCACAATAAGTCACATAGGCACCAATATACACATACAGAAATACATACTTCTGTCATTAAAATCTTAGGAGACAGTCTTAGACACACAAACACCTAACAATCACAAACACATATGCACACAAGACCCCCTACATTCATACAGGACAGAATGTATCAACAAACATATGAACATACACAAGCTCAGACTCCCGCAAAACAGATATATAGAATATAGTAATGAACAAGTACATACAGAGAGATGCACAAAAACATACCCAGACACATGTCTTAGTCATTAATGTCCCAGGAGGGAGTCACAGACTCACACTCAGACATACACCACAACCATACATCCATAAGTGATAGAACAAAGGTAAATATGTATAGACCCACATATAGCCATCGTCCCACAGATACAGACACACACACACACACACACACACACACACACACACACACTTCTATAATTGAGGTTCCAGGTGATAGACACCCCCCAACATACACATACCCACATGCACAGAAGCACAAAGAGACACATGCACACAGACTCCTTACATACGTGCATACATGACAGAATGTGTAGACAAACACAGACACACGAGACACATACTGAGGCGCACACACACACTGAGGCGCACACCTCCATCACTGAAGTCCCTGGAGAGATTTCGCTTGGGCCGGGACAGGGGGATGTTGTCTACCCACAGGTACAGCTGGTGCAACGCCTCCTCGTCCACGCTGCCTGCCATTGGCCCCCCAGCAAGGCCAGCCCGTTCCAGCCGTGTAGCGTCAGCCCCAAATCGCACGATCTCTCTCAGGCGTCTCTTCTTTCGCCACCGAGGGCGCCCAGACCCGCCTCTGCCTCTCTAACCGGGGAACTCTCCTCCCCGCTGGGAGCAGCCATATTGTTTTCTGAAACCATGGCAACTGTCCTTGACTCGGAGGGGAACAGGGACTTCTGGGAGTTGTAGTTTTCTTCCTCTACCTACTTCAGGCCCCAGCTTTGAACAGGCGATTAAGTAGCCTTGTCTTCCCAGTATCTGCTCCCACTCCATCTGATCAGTCACTGGTCCACTCTGGGTCCTGCCAAACCCAACTGGGCCTTCAGAATCCCTGCACCAGCATCCTCAGGGCCGAGATTCCCCTTCTGGATCCTTCAGCTATCAGTCCCAAGTAAAGGCAGCATCCCAATGTCTTGTCAGCTTTATCTGGGTGTACACTGTAATTAATCATCTGCTGCTTCCCACCTGGATTGTGTGATAGGCTGTTTGACAGTGCCTCCTTGCTGGGTCCCTCCTCAAAGCTCTCTACTGTTAGGGCCACTGCCCTTCCCAGCAGTGTCCTGGTAGGGCATTTAATGTGTCACCCAGACTCCCAGGGAGAATACTAAGGCTCAAGGCTAGTGTCTAGGGCAGGTTATTTAACTCCTTAACTTTATTTCCTCCTTTGTGAAGTGGGAATGGCTCTCACCTATTTGTCCCAGTGGGGTAAGAAGGAGGAAAATGAGAAGGGTACTTAACAGATCTGCATTTGTATGGGGTCTGGGGTTATGGGAATTAACTACATTTATAAAAGCTGCAATAGCTCCTGTAAACACTTCCACAATTCCTCATCTACCTCCAAAGAGCTATTCTTCCATGAGTTAGAAATGGATTTCAGTAGCCAGTATCATTTCAAAGGAGCACTATTTGTAGAAGGGTTAGGGATGTGGACTCTTCCTTAATGAAGGGACACAAAATAGCAATAAAGGGGCGATCTAGGGTCAGGCAGGGAAGAAAGCTTGCTTCCACCAAAGACTTGCATAGTGGCTTTGGGCACATTACTGGACCTCTGTGTCTCTTTTTTCGTGGTTTTACCTACCTCACAGGGGGTTTGTGAGCATCTAAAGTGCTTAGCAGAGGGCCTGGTACACAACAAGAGCCCTATTAACATCAGTTGGTTCCATCATTAATAAGATGATCTCAGTTCCAGCAGAAGAGAAGACAAATGGAAAGGACTTGCCTTGGTATTTGAGGTGAAGGACCGGTTTGAACAGGGGCATCTGGGGAGAAAGCCACGGCTCCCATCCCATCTTACTCCAGAGCAGATCAGGGCGTAGGCTGGGCTTCCTTATGACTTTTGGGTTTCCTATTCCATAGCTCAGATGGTGGTAAGGGGAATCCCAACCACTTTCCCGTCAGTTAGGTTTCATTGCCTTCAAGGCCTACAGGGGAAACCCTGAGTGCTAGGAATGTGGAAGGCCAAGTGTGGAATTGTGAATCTACCTTCTTGTTTTAAAGTCATATATATTGGCCTTGCCTTTCTAGAAGGGACCACACCCGGGGCAGGTAAGGGATAAAAGATGGCCTAGATGTCCCCCCACCCCCAACATTCCAGGGTGGAGAGAGGAAGAACTGAAAGGAAGTGGTGGGGAGGGAACCACAGCAGTGATGTGCCAGCCCTAGTGAAGGTGGGAAAACCGGTTTGGGGCCCAGAGCTGCCTGGCTTCCCCCAGCCCAGGCCCTCCCCTAGCTGGAACCATGAGAACCTGAGGGCCTCAATGAGGGAGGGGCAGGGCCCTGAAAGGAGAAAAGGGGTAAGAGATCAGCAGAGGCACCAATCTTCACCTTTGGACTGGGGTGTCTCCTGGAGGGCACCACACAGCGAGTTGCTCATTCTTCCTCAGCCTCTTGGGAGTACAATTTTATCTTTCTCCTGCCACTGTCCCCAGGATAACCAGCCACCAGGCTCAGAGATGCCAATCATTGAAAGACCTAAAGGCCTCCCTCTTAAAGCATCAAAAGTAAACCAAGGGAGGCCCTGTGTGTCCCTCCGAACTCCAACCTGGACCACAGGAATTGCCTCAACACTCCTTTTGCTCTGCCTTCTGGCCCCACTCCTGCAAGGATCTTCTTTAATGGGTTTGATAGGCCTAGTTCCCAGTTTCATTTGGTCCAAGAGGGATTGCTGGCTCCCTCCCTTCTCTTCTAGTCAGCTGATCCCAAGCTTCTTTCTACCTCCAAAGGAGGGCAAGGCCCAACTTCCTCAACCCCAAGCAGATACACTGACCCTTCCTCCCCAAGCTTGGATAATACTTAGATATGGAGGTGGTCCCTCACCCCAGTCAGGGTGTAGGCTGTGGCCACCCTCTCAACACTTGGTTCCATGTCCCACCAGAGCAAGGATCAAAGGGAGCCAGGAAAGGACGTGTTCCCAAGACAGACGCAAGCCCAGACCATGAAGGATGCACCCTTGGCTGTTAAAACGTTCACCCCCACAAAAGGGGGGTGGACAGATTTATTGAATTCAGACTGGGAAAGGAGTGGCTGGATGGCTGGACTCTGGGCCCAGCCCCAGGCCCCCTGCCCAGGATAGGGCCCTGCTAGAGGGAGGAGAGGCATGGGGCCTGCAGCTACCCACAAGGGAAGTGCACATTATCATTCCCCTGGAGGGCTCTTGGGAACCTCCAATCTGGAAAGAAAACCAAGGGCGGAAGTAACCTGGACTGGGCCAGAAAAAGGGATTGGGAAGATGGGGAAGCAGGCAGAGGCAGGCTCAGCAGCCTGCAGTGAGTTAGACTGTGCTTCTCAAGGCGGCCCAGGGGCAGGGGTGAGGGGCTGCCAGCCTTATGGGGGCCTAGGCTGGACCTTTTTCTGGAGCCCTTCCCAGAATGGCTTTGGGGTCCCCCCCACCAAAGACCTAGTGTGGATGGCAGAGGGGAGAGGCACTCTCCGGCCGGGAGCTTCCAGGGCCCATCCCTGGCTGCTCCTGTGGCCGAGTCCACTGATGGCATGGTGTGGTAGCACCGGACAGCTCCCCAACCTCCCCACTGGTCCCCTAAGCCCAGGGGCAAATGGGGAGGAAAGAGGATTCTGAGAAAGAGGCAATAAGCAGGCAGTGAGGCTGACCACAGCCCGGGGCCCTACCGAGATGGCTGGGCCTGTCACAGGGCCCGAGGAACATCACTAGAGGGTCTGGAGCTCCCCATTCTGGCTCCATCCACAGCGGCTGCCCAGAGAGTCCTCTGCCCTGGGCTGGTACTGCCACGTGTGGGTCGGGCATGGCTAGGCCCAGTGGCTCAGCTTTGATGTCCAAGACCCCGAACTCCTGCCTGCCGGGCATGGTTCTTCCTGGTCACGTGGACCAGATCATGTTCCAAATGAAGGATGTGGCTCTGCACACGGTCATCAATGGGGAAGGAAGTCAGGTACCTCTTGACCATAGCAAAGTAAGCCATGGCCTCCCCAAAGCTGGGCACAGGGACCTCATCACCATCTTCCTCCTCATCTTCATCATCTTCATCCTCATCATCCTCATCTTCCTCCTCTTCCTCACTGTCAGACTCAGAGTCCTCTTCACCCTCCAGGAAATGGAGAGTAGGACACTGGGCCTCCTCCGGGGCACTGTAGCCCCCGAAGCTGCCACCAGCCTCTACTACCCCCTGGGCCCAGTCCTCAGCCTCCAAGCCCTCAGAGGAGCTCTCTTCCTCCTCTTCCTCCTCCTCTTCATCACTGTCATCAACATCACCCTCCTCTTCCACCTCCTCTTCCTCCCCCAACTCCTCTCCTTCCCCCCCTTCCTCCTCCTCGCCTTCTTCTTCCTCCTCCTCCTCCTCCTCCCCTTCTCCCTCCTCTTCCTCTTCCTCCTCTTCTTCTTCCTCCTCTTCCTCCTCCTCCTCTTCCTCTCCCTCACTCTTGAGGGCAGTGGTGATGGTGGCATTTGGGCCACCCCCGAAGCCAGCCTCACGAAAGCAGGCAGCTATGTCCGAAGGCTCCACTGCCTGCCAGGCGGCAGCCACGAAGTGCAGGGCCTCCATCAAACCTAGCTGCAGGCCTGAGCGATCCTGGCCCTCTAGTGCGGCCATGGCCTTGAGTAGCATAGCCTGGCGGTAGTGGCCCTTCACCTGTTGGACCACTCCCCGTTCCAGCGGCTGCACGGTGCCGGCGGGGAAGAAGGCCAGCTGTACATGCCGCAGGCCCGAGGTATCCAGGGACTGGGCAGCCAGGCGGCCGGCCAGCAGCAGGACTCGGCGAGACTCTGCAGCCATGCGAGTGTCCAGGGCCTTCAGGTACTTGGCCAGGGCCTGCGTGGTGACACCACCCTTAGAGTTGGCGGTGTAGTCACAAGGCAGGCCGGCTTGGCCCGCGCGGGGCTTGGCCGACTTGCCAGCCACAAGCGGGGGCAGCTTCTCGCTACCGTCTGCGTTGGCGCACAGCAGGACGCTCAGGCGCTGGGTGGCCCTCCGCGCCCGTCCATCGCTGCCGCACAGCCCCGCAGCCTGGTCGGGCAGGAAGTCGTACCACAGACTGGTCTCAATGGCGCTGAACACGTCCTGGGAGGCGTAGCCCTCGGCCACCGACGGCGGCTGCTCCTCCCGAGCGTGCCAGCCCGTCGAATCTCCGCCGCTGCCCTCCGAGGGCACCGCAGGCGGACCGGCAGGAGCCGCTGGGGGCCGGGGAGCAGCACTGCGCGACCGGGCGCGGGCCACACCGCTGCAGGACACCACACCGTGGCGCCGGCGGAAGCGGTCCAGCCAACCGTTGGAGGCGGTGAAGTCGTCCATGCCCAGCTCCTCGGCTATACGCAGCGCCTTCTCCTTGAGGATGATGCCCTTGACGGGTAGGCCAGCGGCGCGGATCTGCTGGAACCAGGCGATGAGCAGCCCCTCGAGCTTGTCGTAGGGGGACAGCTTGTTGGTCTTGCGGCAGGTGGAGGCCACACCGTACTTGCGCTCCGACGCCAGGATGGCGCGCTTGTTCTTCAGGATGGTGCTCAGCGTGGACGGCGGGATGTTGAAGCGCCGCGCGATCTCGCCCTTGCGTAGGTCCGGGTTCTCCTCCACCTCCTGGATGATCCGCGACTTCTCCCGGAACGTCAGCTGCCGCCGCTTGGGGCCCATCCCGGCGCGCCCCCCGCCCCGGGGCCCGGCGCCACC
>NC_043711.1:77178348-77196454 GCF_006229205.1 Suricata suricatta | reverse complement strand
CGGAGCGGGATCTCGCGGGAAGCGCGGGGACGCCCGGCACCGCCTCCCCGCCCTCCGCGCCCACCCCCCTCCCCGCCATCCCAGACCGACCGCGGGGGGGCGCTGCGGCCTGCTGGACCAGCCAATGCTCGGGAGTCCAGAGACCCGCGGGCAAACGCGCCGGCAGGGGCGCGGTGCCCGGCTTCTGCGCCCAGTGGGCACCGATCTGCTGCTTATACAGTAACAACTGTGTTTTGTGGTTTTTGTTTTGTGACAGCAAGAATAGCCCACGGGTTTTGCGGAATCTGAAAAATACAGGAAACTAAAACTCACCTGCACCACAACACCTGGAGGCATGTACAGGTAACATTTTGATACGTTTCCTTCCAGTCTTTTCTCTAGGTTCACGCAGTTTTCTTTTATAAATTTGTTGCATAAAACTGGCATCAGATGTATGCACTCTATAACTGGCATCTCCTGCTGTTTTACCTGGCATCAAGTGATAAGAATTCTGCTATTCGATAAAGTATGGCCAGCATCCTTTTTAATAGTTGTATATTGTTCCAATTATGGATGAACACTAATTTATGTAGCCTTTTGTTACACACTTAGATTATTTTTATAAGCAGCATTACAATTTTAAATCTTTTTGATAGTAATCCAAAATCCACAGATAAACACTGATAACATATGTGTGTCACTGCCTGGACTTTTCCATGCATACAGGCATAAATGTGTTTTCACCTACAGAAATAATGTCATTTATATGTATAAAAGCATACATACACATAAATCTCTGAAACCTCCGCCTCCACCAAATAAAAATGACATATTCTTAAGACAATGAATGCATTGCAGTGTTTTTATTTTTATTTGCTTAAAATATATTTTAATGTTTTATTTATATTTGAGCGAGCGGCGGAGAGAGGGGGAGACAGAATCCACGAAGCAGGCTCCAGGCTCCGAGGTGTCAGCACACAGCCTGACGCCGGGCTCGAACCCATAAACCACGAGATCATGACCTGAGCCGAAGCCAGATGCTTAAGCAACTGAGCCATCCATGTGCCCCATTGCAGTGGTTTTTCAAAAAATCTCTTAGAGTAGTGTGAGGTGTGTAGTCAAAGAGGAAGGCTATGACCCAGGGGGATGGGCTAAGGACTTGGGGCTGGATGAGGCTACAAGCAAGTGGATGTGTACAAAGAAGAGGATCAAGGACAGCACCCTGGGCTCTCCAAGGTTAAGGGTTCAAGAAAGGACTAACAAGAAATTCATGAAAAACAGCTGAAAAGGTTGGAGAACCACCAGGCCTGTATGGTGTTCCAGAGGCCAAAGGGGAGAAAGTGTAACTCACTGCTGTGTTAGTGTGTATTTTTCTTTGAATGCTGTTTGAATGTGAATTTTCTAGTCACAGTAGTGTGGCCATTTCCTGTGAATTTTCCAGTCATACTTTCTGTCCATGTTTCTTTTGTATTTGTCTTTTTGTGGACTTATAGGAGCTCTTCATATGCTCTGAACACAAAATCTTTGTTAAGTATATTGCAAATATTTTCTTCCAGTCTGCTACTTGTCCTTTCACATAGCCTAGGGAATCTTAGGTATGAGATGTTTGTAACCTTTAAGTTAGCAACTGTGTCAATTTGTTCCTTTATTGTTTCTGGGTTTTGTGTCTTACTTAGGCCTTTCCACTCTTGAGACATAAAAAATATTCTTCTAATCACAAGGTCTAGAAGAACATGGGAGATTTTTCCCTACAGGGACCAGATCAGTGCTTGGTCCATAATGGGTATATAGTCTCTGTGCAAAGATGAATGTAGGGCTAACCTGTCCGAAACTCCTTACCACACAGTTTCAGGAAACTGCGTCTGTATTTTGGTGATTTCATCTATGTACACGTATGTCCCTCCTGCCTCTTCACCCATCCTGGCTTATAATCAATGTATGTTTGGGTGAATGGACAATGGTTGGGCTTCTTTTTTTTTGTACTTTGCTGAATTTTCCAAGTGTTTTTCAATAAGCAAGGACAACAGGACCTTTAAAATTAAAAGGAGAGTGGAAAGCTTGCTGAGGGGCATGAAGGATAATGATTAGGTAAGCAGAATGGGTATTAGGCCTAGTGGGCAGCTTTGGACAGCCTAGGCCAAGAGAAGAGAGGGTGGACTGTGGACTTCCCTAAAGTGGGTGATTGGAAAGCTGGAGCTTACAGAGGGAGATGGGGGGATCTCTGGGCTCCAGATGGATTGATGTGGGAACTGTTCAGTTGAGGTGGAGTGGAAATGGGCCTATGCCCTGCTACAGGCAGCAGGTAGACCAGATGTCTGGAAATGGCTGTGCTGCGCATAAGTGTGTGGCTTCTTTTTTTGTCCTAGAAGTGGCTCTACTGGTATTTTTTGTAAGACACCAAGGATGGGCCTGGAAGTTGAAGACAATGTGGGCCTAATGATGGAGGATACAGTTAGCAGGAAAGAGGTTTTCCAGATATTTGAGGACATCTCTAGGTTTCCTAGAGCCAAGAGTCCCAAGAGAAAAACCTCATTTCTCCCCCAATCTTCCATAATTCTATTCATACTTTCATTTTTTTTATTTTTAGAGAGAGGGCAAGCAAGAGCATGAGAAAGCATGGGAGGAGCAGAGGGAGAGGGAGAGAGATAGAAGCCCAAGCAGGCTCCACATTGTCAGCACAGAGCCCAATGTGGGGCTAGAACTCACAAACTGAGAAATCATGACCTGAGCCAATGACAAAAGTCAGACACTTAATTAACTGAGCCACCCAGGTGCCCCCATCCTTTCATTTTTTTTTAAGTTTATTTATTTATTTTGAGAGAGAGCACAGAAGAGAAGCAGAGAGAGGGGGAGAGAATCCCAAGCAGTGCTGTCAGTGCAGAGCCTGACGCCAGGCTTGAACTCATGAACCATGAGATAATGACCTGAGCTGAAATCAAGAGTCGGACTCTTAACTGACTGAGCCACCCAGGTACTCCCTCCACCCTTTTATTTTAATAGCTTTATTGAGATATATTTCACATACCATACAACTCACCCATTTAGCATATACAATTCATAGATATATGCAACTATCACCACAGTCAATTTTAGAACATTTTCATCACCTTAGAAAGAAATCCCTGCCTCAATACTTCATATGAATGGAATAAAATAACATATGTCTTTTATGACTGGCTTCTTTCACTTAGAGTCCTATTTTCAACAGTCATCCACGATGAAGCATCTATTGGTGTTTTATTCTTTTCTTACAGCTGAATAATATTCTATTGTATGAATATAAGACATTTATCATTTGATGGACACTGGATTATTTCTGTTTTGGCCATTACAAATAATGCTGCATTTGTTTGCCAGTTTTTGTGTGACATATATTTTCATTTTTCTTGGGTGTGGAGTTGCTGGGTCATATGGTAGCTCTATGTTTAATTGTTTGGGGAACTACCAGATTGAGAGCATGGTCTTTTAATTAACTTAAAAATTGTACCTGTGCTTTAGGAAACATTTTAAAATACAGAAGATGTTGAGGATAGAAATAGTTACTTCCATTACTCAGAGAATATCCTTGTGAGATACTTTTCTGTGCATGTTGTTTTTAATGGGACCACAGTTGGCATATTTTGTAGCCCATATTGTGAACATCTTTTCATGTCAATAATTATTTTCATCAGTGAGTTTCAACTTTCTTTTACTCTAGGGACACTTTCTTCAAAAGACTATTTTCTGAGAGCCCAATATATAATCATATGAATATCAACAATTACTTATTTGGCCCCTGTTGGATGCCAAGCATCCCTACCTGCCCCCATGCCCATTCTCTCTATTTGTCTGTTTGTTTGTTTTTAACATTTATTTATTTTTGAGAGAGAGAGAGACAGCATGAGCAGGGGAGAGGCAGAGAAAGAAGGAGACACAGAATCTGAAGCAGGCTCCAGTTTCTGCACAGAGCCAGATGCAGGGCTCAAACTCACGAACTGTGAGATTGTGACCTGAGCTGAAGTCAGATGCCTAATTGACTGAGCCACCCAGGTGCCCCATGCCCATTCTCTTTAAAAGCGGCAGGTGTTCCACAGTTTAGAGAAATCACCTCATTAGCTGCTGCTCTGTAAGAACATTCAGCTTGCTCTCTGCATTTCATTGTTACTAACGATGACTCAATGAACAAACATCTGTGTGTACTTTTAACATTTCTCTCTTTTTTTAATGTTTTATTTATTTTTGATACAGAGAGAGACAGAGCATGAGAGGGGGAGGGGCAGAGAGAAAAGGAGACACGGAACCGAAAGCAGGCTCCAGGCTCTCCAGCTGTCAGCACAGAGCCCGACGCACCCCTTAACATCTCTTTAAGAGAAATCCGTCAGAGGCCAACCTTGGACTTGGACCTATATGAGGTGCCTGGAGATGAGAGGAGAGGCAAATGATTTGGTCTCTGTTCTTCAGCTCAGTCAGCCTGAGGAAATGACATTCAGGAAAGGAAAAAAGAGATTTCAATAAATAAAGCTTGTATCTTGTAATAATTGCTTTTTAGAAATTCATTCTTTGGGGGTGCCTGGGTGGCTCAGTCGGTTAAGCGTCGGCTTCAGCTCAGGTCATGATCTCACGGTTCGTGGGTTCGGGCCCTGCATTGGGCTCTGTGCTGACAGCTAGCTCAGAACTTGGAGCCTGCTTCAGATTCTGTATCTCCCTCTCTCTCTGACCCTCCCCTGCTCGTGATGTCTCTCTCTGTCTTTCAAAAATAAAAAGCATAAAAAAAAAAGGAATTCATTCTGTATGTACCTGCCACATCAATGTAAAAACGAATAACCTCAATGTTCAGCATTAGGGAAATATGAGTAAATATATGCCACTCTGGTACTAATATAGATCCATCTTCAAGTAAAAGAAAGTAAGGTGTAAGACAATGTTTCACATACTGTTATATTTATAAAAATATGGACATATGCTTGTACATATATAGACCTGCACTGTCCACTACAGTAGCCACTAATCCCATATGGTTATTGAGCACTTGAAATGTGGCAAGTCCAAGCTCAGGTATGCTGTGAGTGTAAAATGCACTTTGGACTTTGAAAATTGGTACCAAAAAAAGTATCTAAAACATATAATTAGGGGCATCTGATCTCACAGTTCATGCGTGGGATTGAGCCCCCCATCCAGCCAGCTTGGATTTTCTCTCTCTCCCTCCCTAAGTCTTCCTCCACTCATGTGTTTTCTTGTTCTCAAAATAAACTTTCAAAATAAATATTGAATTAATAATTCTTGTATTGATAATATGTTTAAATGATAACATTTTGAATATATTAGGTCAAATAAAATGTTAAAATTTTAACAATTTCTTTTATATTTTTTATGTGGCCACTAGAAAATTTTAAATTATGCATTTGGCTCATATTTGTGCCTCCCATTATGTTTCGATTGCCTAGGACTGTCATAGACTATCTCCAGAATATGCAACAACTTTATAATAGTGACTGCATCTGTCCTGAAGATTTGTGTGGGGTGGGAGAATGACTTTTCACTGCTGTTTTGTGCCATTTGAATTTTTTTGCCCCTTTTTCTTTCTTTCTTCCAGTTTTTAAAAGTTTATTTATTCATTTTTGAGGGGGAGAGAGAGAGCAAGCACAAGCAGGCGAGGGGCAAAGGGAGAGAGAATCCCAAGCAGGCTTCATGCTGTCAGCATGTTGCCCAACATGGGGCTTGAACGCACAAATGGTGAGATCATGCCTGAGCCAAAAATCAAGAGCTGGACACTCAACTGACTGAGCTATATAGGCATCCCGGTAACATGTTCCAATTTTAAAAACCATTTAACATGTCACAAGCCATGACAGAAAAGGCACTAGAAAATGAGTTCCACAAAGACACCATGTGGGAATAGGTTTGGAGAAGCAGGAGGATTTTCCAAATATGTGATAATTTTTCTTTCTTTTCTGCCAAGGTATTAGGGTCACACCAGATCCCCTTAAGTGAGCCCAGAGCTTGATATGTGCAGTTCAGGGCACAGTGTTCCTTTCATGGGAAGGGGAGCTTTCTGAAGCCCAGAATTGTCATTGTTACCAGGACCTGGCTGGATACGGGGAGTTGTTCCTCATACAATATGATTGCAAATATCTATTTTATCTTACTTTATTGACCATCTGTTTTTAAATTGGGCACATAATCTGTGATCTAGCTGGCAAAAGGAGATGCAGAAAGATACACAGAGCTGATATGTGGGATGCTCTGGAATGACCCCTCTGTGGTCTTGGGCTCTCCTCACTGGCCCAGAGGTGACCTCTGACTGTGAGATTTCAAAGGATTCAAGAGTGTAACACTCCCCCACCTTTTGTTGGCCACACACAGACACACTCTCCCCACACCCTATAGAAGCATGTAAGCACGATCTCGTGTGTGTGTGTGTGTGTGTGTGTGTGTGTGTGTGTGTGTGTTGGGGGTGGGTAACACCTGCTGGGTTGATTTTGAAAATGCAACCCTTCAGTTTTATTTCTGGTCTTTGAAGTGGGAGGTCTCACAGACTGTCTCCTACCCCCAATTCCCTATCCTGGGGACAGCCACAGCCTGGACTGTGTGAGTAGTGAGTGGCTAGAGATTGGGAGCTGGACCCTTGATCCAGGGTGGATGAACCTGAAACCTCAGCTCTGTCCAGCACTAAGCATAGCACCTGACACATCACAGAAGCTGCACAAAATGTTGGGAGAAGGAAAAGTCATGAACCCCACCCTCCTCCTCACCACTCTCAGATGGGACTGGGGTCTTTGTATCCCCTTCTTCCACAAGCCCCCTAGCCACCCAACCCCCTACTACCAGGTCCTCCCTTCTGGCACTCTGGCCCACTGCACCTTGGCAGGAGGGATGGGACTGCACGGAAAGAGGCGCAAAGCCTCAGTTCTTGCTTTCCCAGCTGTGCTCCATCCAGCCAGAGGCCAACTCTTCACTGGGAGACCGGATGCAAAAGCAGCTTACCACCCATTCACTTTTGGGTGCAGCCTTCTGGTCTCATTCCAGGAAAGCGGGATTGCTGGAAAGTGATTAGTTAGAAGATCCTCAGTTTATTTTTTTAATTTTTTAAACATTTATTTATTTTTGAGAGACAGATCATGAGCAGGGGAGGGGCAGAGAGAGAGAGAGGACACATAGAATCGGAAGCAGGCTCCAGGTTCTGAGCTGTCAGCACAGAGTCCCACGAGGGACTGGAACCCAGGAGCTGTGAGATCATGACCTGAGCAGAAGTCGGAGGCTCAACTGACTGAGCCACCCAGCAGCCCAAGAAGATGCTCAGTTTAAACTAGTGGTAAATTCAGTTTCCCTGGTCATCAAAGACACACCGGTTAAACAATATGATGCCATTGACATCACATTAGCCAAATCTTCAATGGGTATGAGATACTTCCATAATTGGGTTCTGAGGTCGTAAACACCTTCTTCGGCCCCAGTCGCTAAAACCTATGGCTAGGTCAGGCATTAGAGCTTCCTCTGGGTCACACGTATCCTATCGTAGGCCCCCACCTCGGGTCTGCCTCATGTGCGAGGGGCGAGGGGAGGGAAGAGGCTCCGCTTGACAATTATGCTTTAGGGACGCTCTGCGCTGTTTGTCGCGAGCGCAGGGAGGCTGCAGGAGCGCCTGGGGTGAATTTCTGCTTCACCACTTGCCCAGTGTGACCTTGAACGAGTTAATGAACTTCTCCACGCTTCAACGTCCGGGTCGATTGAGTGACAAACCCAGACCGCACCGCGTAGCCTTGTCTGGCAAACTCCTGGAGTGGAGCCTTTCACGGGGCCTACTGATGAGTCTAGGTGGTGTTAAATCTCCGGGGTGGGGTCCCTCTGTGGCCACCCTAGTGGGTGTTGCTTCCTCAGGGACCCTCTCGGCCCGGAGGTGGGGGCGGGGGGGGGAATGTAACTCCAAACCACATCCCCCCGAGAAGCAGAATTTGGGAAGCCAAGATCCTCGAGTCCTGGCTGGAGGGGCGGGGAGTGGCGCGTGGGGGCTCAGGAGAAACCGCGGTCCCTCAGCCCCAACCAAAGCCTGGAACTCCGCGGGGCCCGGCTGGCCAGCCTCCGCGCCTTTCACCCCGCGGGCCCCGCCCTCAGTCCCGCCCTTCTCTAACCCGAGCCCCCATTGGTGGCGTCCGGCGGCGCGGCCGCTGTTATTTTTCGAATATATAAGGAGGTGGAGGTGGCAGCTGCTGCTTAGAGGCTTCCCGGACTAGTGGCTGATCCCTGCGTCCCTCCACCCCGCCCCACCCTCCCCGCTTCCCTGTCCTCCCTCGCTTCGGCCCCGTGGCTCTTCCTCCCTCCCTCCCCCCTCCACCCCGGGCCCCGCTCCCCGCCTCGTCCCCGCCAGCTGTGCCCGGCGTCGCCCAGCGCCCGGCCCTCCGGCCAGCCTTCCGCGGGCCACGCCGCGATGGAGCTGCCCTGGCCCGAGCCCGCGTCGGGCTCGGCTCTTAGTCCTGCCGGCGTGCGCGGTGGCGCCGAGCGTCCCAGCCACCTCCGGGGCCTCCGGCTGGAAGCTCGTGGCCTCGTGGAGTCCCCGGAGCACGCGACCGCTTCTTCGCCGGTCACCACGCTCACCCAGACCATGCACAACCTCGCCGGGCTGGGCAGGTAGGACGCCCCACCGACGCGGGGTGTGGGGTGAGAGGCCCGCACTAGGGTGTTGGTCCCGGTGTGGGAGTCGAATCTGAGAGGCGGAATTGGGAGGGTCCTGGGTAGAGCCTGCTTCAGGGACCCGGGACAAGGACGATGAGGCCAGGTGTGTGCTGCTCACACCCTCCAGGTGACTTGCTCTTGGCAGCACAAACCTCTGGAGATGACTGTCCCTCCCCCTTCCCCTCCCCCCAACGTCTCCACCATGCTGCCTCCCTAACCTCTGCCCTAATCACCAGTATTTTGCCCCAGGCAGGGGATCCTGAGCTTGGAGTGGGAACTTGAGGATGGCGAGCAGCCTGATTCTCCTATGTCAATGCCCCTGCTCCCTCCACCCCTAGTTCTTGCCAGGGGTTAAGGGGTTAAACAGTAGTCCTGATTCCTGAACAGGCTGCAGTGTCCAGTCTGGGTTGCCCTCAGCGGCAATAGAGACCAAGTATTGGCCTTCTTTCCAGACAGATGGGTAGGGGTCTGAAGAGCTCTGAGGAAGGCCCTCCTGGGCTCCTCTGCTGCCCTGCCATCCTCCAGAGTGGCCCCCACCCCAGCTTCTTGCTCTTGCCCTGGGCTCACCTCTTTCTTAATCAACAGAGAAAAGACACTTAAGGCCCCTGCAGAAGGCCCAGAGAAGAGGGTAGGCCCTCAGTGCCGTCACATCCCTGGGGCAGTGGTGGGCCACTCAGAGGTGTGGCTGGTGGGAACATGGGCCAGCCAGCTCTTGAGCCCCACATTTGCCTTTCTCTTTCCGTGGGTCCCTGTTGCCTTCCAGTGAGACCCCAAAAAGTCAGGTAGGCAGCCTGCTCACACACCTATCCCTGTCCCGGAGGCGAGCATCTGAATCTTCCCTGTCGTCTGAGTCCTCTGAATCTTCTGATGCAGGTGAGGCTCAGGGGAACAGGGGGACTTGGGGGGCTGCCTGAATCTCCCCACTTTCCTGCCGATAAGACTAACATTTTCCCTACAGACAGGAGCCTCCACCTGCCCACTTCTCTTGGGGCTTACCACACCCAGCCGAGACTGGCTGAGCGGGCTGTCGGGCGGGGCCCGCTTGGGGAGAGGAGATCTTACCTATTTAAAACCAGGCGCCAAAGTTCCTGAATCACAGCCCCACCTGGGAGGCATTAGGGCTAAAACTTGGTCATTTTATAACATTCACTTGCCTTTAGCTATATAACCTTTTCTTTAAAAAGCTGTTATCTCTTCTAGAACAAATTAAACCAGTTCAAGAAAAATGCTTAGCAAAGTTTTGGTTTAAAAACCTATACAGAGGAGGAACATCTAGTGGCTCAGTTGGTTAAGCTTCAGATTCTTGATTTCAGCTCAGGTCATGATCTCAAAGTTCTCCATGGTGACAGCACACAGCCTACTTGGGATTCTGTCTCTCTCCCTCTCTCTGCCCCTCCCCCACAGTCATGCACACTTTATCAAAATAAATAACTAAACTAAACCCTCCTCCCAAACTCTATACAGAGGAGTTTCTATAGTAAACAGGAAGTGGAGCCCTGCACAATTGGGAGGGCAGTGTGTCAGCCCTTGGGGTTCATGGGTGGGTTTTTGTTTCATTTTTTTAATGTGTCAAGATCTAAAATAGACATAGGTTTTTCCTTTCTCTGAAAATGGTTGGGACATAGTGTGGGGAAAGTGTGCAGAAGATGGGCACTACTTTCAAACCAAGGTGCTCTGTCCCCCTAGGTCTCTGCATGGATTCTCCCAGCCCCATGGACCCACAGATGGCAGAACAGACGTAAGTACAGAAAAGGGATCTCCACTGGAGCACCTGAATGGCTCAGTAGGTTGAGCATCTGACTCTTGATTTTGGTTCAGGTCACCATCCCAGGGTCCTGGGATCGAGCCCTTTGTCAAGCTCCATACTGAGCTTGGAGCCTGCTTAAGATTTAAGATTCTCTCTCTCTCTCTCTCTCTCAAAAAGAAAGAGAAAAAGAAAAGGGATCTCTACAACCAAGAAGTTGTTACCTGCCTTTGGGAATCCCAGTTTCGACATAAACCCATTGGGAAAGCCTGGGAAAATGCCCAGACCCCTCCTATCCCTATATAGGGGGTACTAATTGACCTTCCCAAGTCCTGAGGTTCTGCTTCCTGTCTCAGAAAAGGGTCTGCTCCCATAGGAGCAGCTGACTGTGGTCTCAGGGCCAGGTAGTGGGGATAGTGGCTTCTGGAACAGTGGATACTTCAGCCAGCCCTTGGCTTGTGGGAATACATCCCTGATGTGTGTCCTGTTTCTCTTTTGCCTATACAGATGTTTATTACTTCTTTCCTGTGAAATATCATAATTTAAAAATATGGTCCGATTGACTCAAAACATTTAATTCGCTATAGACCAAACAAAACCATTATGGCAGGTTGGTCCAGTTCTTGACCATCTTATCAGGAACCTCTGGACCAGGCATTTTATAAGAGAGTGGAGATAGAGTTCTGCTGAGGCCAGATCCTTAGCCCTTGTAGGTGGGGCATGATAGTGTCTTCCAGACCACAGCTGTTCCCATCCAGCTGTGAGAGCCCCAGCAGGGAGAGCAGCTGCCAGGCCTTAGTGGGGACAGCTGAGCATCTCCAGACTGGGCTGGGGGACTATGGCTTTGGGGTTAGAGCCGTGGTTATCTTTCCTTCCACGGCTTCTGATCAGATTGGGCTGGGCTACAGGGTTTGTTCACAAACAGGAAACAGAGAGAAATGGGTGGAGGTGGGGGGACTGCAGGTCGGTTTTTGGTGGCAACACAGAGCTGTCCCTGCTTTACTCCTGAGGCCCAGGTGCAGACTGGAAACGAAGCCAACGAAATTGGTCATTCCTGATGCCAGGTTGTCTGGGCACAACCACTCCCCACCCCTGGGAGTTGTCCCCCTGACACTAGCCCTCAGTGGCCACCCCCCACCTCTGCACCTGCTGTGACGGTTACAGTTTCACAGAAAGAAGCGTGTGTGTGTGTGTGTGTGTGTGTGTGTGTGTGTGTGTGTGTGTGTGTGTGTGTCTGCGTTCACATAGACGCACAAAAGCCTTTCATAGCAGGTGGTCCTTGGTAACATAGCTAGGGGGTGGGGCTTATCTACAGAAGCTTGTGCCCAGCCTCAAAAGGAACATCTGTTGGAATTCTTTGCCTGCTGGCCTCTTCTAAGGCAGGAGAAGGGGGTGGGACGGAGGCTGGGTCCCGGAAAATTCCAGAGGAGGGAGGAGAGGATGTGACCCTGAACATTTGTCACTAGGGGGTCTGGCATGGCACACTGTGGCTGATCCAGGGGCACACTAAACTAGGCCCCTGTCCTGGAGGGAGCCAGGAGCACCCCACACAAGGGGAGGGAAGGCATCCAGGCCCTGGAGATACCCACATTGTTGGCCACAGTCTGTCATCATGGGATGGATGGATGCCTTTCCTGGCCACCATATGGCCCTGCTGAGATGATTTGCATACAGGTGGAAGGCCTGTGGGCAGGCTGGCGAGACCGTTGCCTTGGTAGCGCCTCAGCAACCCTGTGACCTGTCCCAGCTGTCTCTATTGCTGCCATTCTCTGGGCCCCCTTCCATTCAGGGAAGGCTTCAAAATCCCAGGCTGCTTCTCATTTCCCCCTCCCCAATACCTGGACCGTCTCCCTGCGTTTTCCCTCCACTGTCTACTGGCTTAAGTCCTGGCCCCCAGGCCTTGTGGACTGGGGCCCTGATGCTGGGGGTGGGCAATGTGCTGTAGTAGGAGGTGGACTGCATAGGACTTTTCTCTCTCCTAGGTTTGAACAGGCCATCCAAGCAGCCAGCCGGGTCATCCGAAAGTAAGTGCTCCCGCCTCCCTCAGGCACACTCTGGTAGTCTACCTACCACAGGCTCTGTCCCTGCCCCCCTGCTGCCCGTTGGATGAAGTAGGCATGGGGAGGGTGCTGTCCCATTCCCTCCCACAGAGATGCATAGGGCTGTGTGGTAGAGGGGCATCGTGCCTGCTCTCCTGCACAGCCCTCTACTCTCCAGCCCTGACATGTTCCAATTTCTTCCTGCAGTGAGCAGTTTGCCATTCGACGCTTCCAGTCCTTACCGGTGAGCGCTGTCTGAGGTCTGACGTTGGCCAGGCTTGAGGAGGGGGGCAGGAGGGATCCAGGGTTGCCTCCTAGAGGGTGGACTTGAACTGGTCTGGTGTCCCTGGTCTGGCTGTGGGAGATGGGATTTTGGAGGTGCATGGGCCAGCTGGGGGAGTCAGAGGAGGGGTGGGAGAAGGTAGGGCCAGGGCTGGTGGCAGAGGAATGCAGCCTTCAGCGCCTGCTGCCCTACCTGGCTCTCTAGGTGAGGCTTCTGGGCCACAGCCCTGTGCTACGGAACATCACCAACTCCCAAGCACCTGGCAGCTGGAGGAAGAGCGAGGCGTGTGGCGGAGCTGCCCGCAGTTTTGGGGAGGACAAAGAGAATGTGCGCGTCCAGAAGGCTGGAGTGGGAGCACTTCAGGGAGAGAAAGGGGTGTGCTGGGGTGGTTCCCTGGCATTTGATGACACCCTTCCCCCGCATCTTGCCCACAGGATGGATTTGTTTTCAAGATGCCGTGGAAACCCTCACATCCCAGCCATGCCCATGCTTTGGAAGAGTGGGCTGACCGAAGAGAAGCCTTTGCCCAGAGACCAAGCTCAGCCCCTGACCTGATGGTACATCAGGGGAGCCAAACCATGCAGGGTGGGCTTGCATGTAGAGTGGGTGCCCCTGAAGGCAGCCTGGGAGAAGGTGGAGGGTAATCCTGAGGCAGTGGAAACCTTTCCTCAGAAGGATGGGTTTGGGGGCTGTCTGAGGTCTTCCCACCCTGAGTAGCTTGTGTCTGCCCCCTGCACAGTGTCTCACCCCTGAGCGGAAGATGGAGGTAGAAGAGTGGAGTCCCCCAGCCCGATCCCGCTTCCCTCTGACTGCCACCCAGGGGGCCTCTGAGGAGGATGATGGATTTGTGGACATCCTGGAGAGTGACTTAAAGGTACCCAGTCATTCCCCAGGATCTCCCAAGAGAGGAGAGCACTGGCCCCCTGCAGGGAGATGATACCTTCATTCTGATGACAGAAGAGGAATTGGAGTTAATGGAGTCACAGCCTGACCTCTGGCCTACCAAAGACTAGCCAGTGGCTGGTGCTGGTGATGCAGGATGGAGGGCACTGCAGGGAGGAGGGAAGCCAGGCCCTCCACCATGGCCACACTTCTCACGGTTTTGTGCAAGCCCCTACAGCAAGTGGGGCCCTGCAGTTTCCTGGTTCTGGGGGACCACGCTGTGTGGATGTGCTGGCAGGGGCAAGGAGGGCCATGCTGGAGGACTTGGGGCCTAAGCAGTTTGGCCTTTGCCTGCATGTTAACCATATCCTTGCTGATTTGGCCTCAGGACGACAATGCGGTCCCCCCAGGCATGGAGAGCCTCATTAGCGCCCCACTGGTCAAGACCTCAGGAAAGGAGGAAGAGCAGGTAGGTCTCTGGGGAGTGGGGGGGGGGGGCTCTCATAACTTGGAGGGGTGGGACCCTACTCTCCAGATGGGGTTGGTAGGGGGCAGGGGCTAGACACTCTGACCCTTGACCTGCCACCCCTACCAGGACCTCATCATGTACAGCAAGTGCCAGCGGCTCTTCCGCTCTCCGTCCATGCCCTGCAGCGTGATCCGACCCATCCTCAAAAGGCTAGAGCGGCCCCACGACAGGGACCTGCCTGTACAGAACAAGCGGAGGAGGAGTGTGACCCCTCCAGAGGAGCAACGGGAGGCTGAGGAACCTGTGGGTGCCCCCCCCCAGGGTGGGGCTGGGCAGCCACTGTCCAAGTCCACCCTGCAAGCCCTTCTTGGCTGGGCTTGTGGCAGAGGTCAGGGTGCAGGGAAAGAGGTATCAGATGAACGGGGCACTGAGGGTCAGCCTCGCCCCTGATCCCGGCCACAATCCACCCCACAGAAAGCCCGTGTCCTTCGCTCAAAGTCCTTGTGTCATGATGAGATTGAGACTATCCTGGACAGTGACCACCGAGAACTGATTGGGGACTACTCCAAGGTACCAGCACTGGGGACATCTTTCAGACTTGACCCCTGACCATGTGGCTCTCTAAGCTCAGCAGCTGCTTTGGCACCTTCGTCTCCCCTCCCAGAACCCCTCCCCCTAACTCCCTGCTTCATCCTTTGCAGCTTATCCTTTATTCTTACCTAGACTCCTCTCTCTAGCTCTCTTTGGTCTCCTGACTCTACCTCAAGTCTGTCTGGGGGCATCAGTTATATTTCAACCTTGGAAAATATTTCCAAGCTAACATCTAGCTTGAAGCCTCCTCTGGCCTTATCAGGGTCATGGCCCGCCGGGGGGGGGGGGGGGGGCAGCTCTTCTGTTCCCGTCTTCACTTACCCTTGGAAAGGGGTTGTTCCCTGGAGGGCAGACTGAAGAGGCACCTCTTGGTTGCTATGGGAACCAGAGCTAAATTGGAAGGTCAAAGTTGGTGTGGCCTTCTGTGCTTAGAAAAGAAACTCCATCCTTTCCTGGCTCCTAGTCTTGCCAGTTTCACCTTTTTTCCTCTCCTCTCCCCTCCCCCATTCCCTCCCCCCTTTCCTCTTCTCAGTCTCTCTCTCTTCCCTTCAGGCCTTCCTTCTGCAGACGGTGGATGGGAAGCACCAAGATCTCAAGTATATCTCGCCAGAAACGGTATGTGGGGATGTGCCATTCTCCAGGCGCACTTGGGATGGCTATTTGCCTGTTAACCTTTTCTGGCTGAAAAAGGCCAGACCAGTGGTAGGGTTGGGGGCAGCTCCCACCTGTCAGCCTGACCTGCCGGGACCCACCTCTGTGGCCCACAGATGGCAGCCCTGCTGGCAGGCAAGTTCAGCAACATCGTGGAGAAGTTTGTGATTGTGGACTGCAGGTACCCCTACGAGTATGAAGGCGGGCACATCAAGGTGAGGTGGACTGATGAGGACAGGCCCTGAAGACCCACCAGGTCTGTCCTTCTTCTGCGGGGAGGGTGACTCAGTGAGGGCGGCTGCACCCTCCCATAGGGAAGGATCCTGCCCAGTAAGAGGTAGGGTAACCTGTCTGAAAGTTGGGGAGTGCACAGGGAGGGACCTGCCACCTAGGCCCAGGGCTGCAGCCTGACCTTTAGCTCCTCTGGCAGACTGCGGTGAACCTGCCCCTGGAACGGGACGCTGAGACCTTCCTGCTACGGAGCCCCATCACGCCCTGTAATCTGGACAAGAGAATCATTCTCATTTTCCACTGTGAATTCTCATCTGAGCGTGGTCCCCGCATGTGAGTCAGCCAGCTGGTGTCTGCTCCTGACCTTCTCTGTCTGGGCTTTGGGATGCTGGAGCCATCTGATGCACGGAGGCCTGAGCCCAGCCCCAGCCCCTCCTAGACCTGGGCCTCTGTCTCCTGCCTGCATGGAGCAGACCTTAGCCTCCCTTCCTGAGCATGGCTCCCTCCTCCTACATCCCTCTCTCCATCCTTCCTGTCAGGCCTCATGTCCATCCACCACCCATTGCCACCCTCCCCCGCAACCAAGATTTCAGTTCTAAGTCTCCGGAAGTGTCCTTAACATTCAAGGGCCCTGTCCCAAGCCTCAGTGATATTGACCCTTCCGGGGTTTGACTGATCTTTCTTCTCCCCACCTCTTATCCTCGCAAGTCTTGTCCAGACCTCCTGAACAGATCTCTACAATTTTGCCCACTTCTCTTCTTTCTCCTTCCCCTTTCTTGGTCCAGGTCAGATATCTCTAAACAAAGATTGTCTTCTAGAAACAACTCCCTTGATTTACCTCCTTCCTTCCATCTCCTTTTCTGGACCCAGTAGCCCAATGATCTAAAAGGGTTCTTGTGTCTGACATTCCTTTACTCAACCCTTCTGTGGCACCCCATGGCCTGCTAAGGGGTGGGCGCAAAGAACAGGTCCCATGAGGTATACCTCCTGCCACATGCCCTCTGACCCCCACACCCCTGCTGGCCCCAGGTGCCGTTTCATCAGGGAGCGCGACAGAGCTGCCAACGACTATCCCAGCCTCTACTATCCAGAGATGTATATCCTCAAGGGCGGCTATAAGGAGTTCTTCCCGCAGCACCCGGTACCATAGGGCGTGGGAGGGTTGGACTGTAGGGAATGGGCTCCGCCCAAGGAGAAGGGAGGGCTCCTTCCCAGAGTTAACCATTCCACCATATTGATTGACCCTCCCATCCTGCCCTAGACCTTCTGTGAGCCCCAGGACTACCGGCCCATGAACCATGAGGCCTTTAAGGATGAGCTGAAGACCTTCCGCCTCAAGACCCGAAGCTGGGCTGGGGAGAGGAGCCGGCGGGAGCTCTGTAGCCGTCTGCAGGACCAGTGAAGGCCAGCACTGGTCCTGCCTACCCTCTCTGCCTCACGGCCTGGGTGCCAGCCACCCAGGGCCCTGTGGGGCTGAGAGTCTGCTGGAGGCCCCAGGTGCCATCCAGGGGAAGGGCGGTGAGGGTGTCCTGTCTGTCTGCCCCCAGCCCTGGTCCCTCTGTCTCCCTTCAATCATACTCCAGACCCTCGTCCCACTCCCACCCCAGCCCAGCCCCTGGAGGAGCCTAGCCTGTTGACTTGGTGAAATTGGACTAAGTCCAGCTCAAAGGAAGTATTTTGTGTCCTGCAAGAACCTTTTTGCTTTTTTCCTTCCTTGTTTGAGTTAACCCTTTGTTTCCCATGTCCAGAAAAGACCCCCCCCTTTCTCTAGAGGCTTTGTTTGTATGTGGCCGGAGGAAAGCCAGAGCCCCCCAGGACGGGCCAAGACAGAACCCCTCCCTGGGAGTGAAGCTGGCACTGTGGCCAGGCCCTCTCCAGCACTCCTCAGTGTGTCTGCCGTGTTCCCTTTTTCTTTCTCTTTCCTTTCCCTTCACATGAACACGTCCAGCACAAACATTAAGCTCTTACTCTTTCCGGTTTCAGTGTTACCCGCACGCTTGATTCATTTGTCTGATTTGTTGCCCATCTCAGGATATTCACAGGCTGAGGATTAGGCCTCCTCTCCAGCTGGGGTTAGAAACTCCGAACGTTAATTAGCCACTTGACCCTAGCCTCTGTTGCCTCAGAAAGGGCTATTATTTTCAGGGGCCCTTGGACAAGGGCTAAGGCCTGCATCCTGAGCCCCTGGAAGCCCAGACCTCACTACTGTGAACCCCAGGGCCTGACTGGTCAGAACTTGCTGCTGTCTTGTTGTGGATGGACAGATGGACGAACGGATGGATGAAAGATGGGTGGATGGATGGATAGTCATGGATGCCCAATGCCTCCCCCCACCAAACCGCTGAGTGGAAGCATTTCAGTGAGTGTGACAGCTTGCGGCAAGAATATATATGTGTCTGTCTGTGTGGACAAAGTCTTTACACTTTAAGGTTTGAAAATATTCAAGACAAAATGTCATGGAGGCAGTGAAGCCAAGGCCAGAGCCACGTCTGGATTCTGAACCTCAGGATGTGTGAGGGGCTGTGCTTGAAGGCCCTGATGCGTCATCTGTTTGGGCCTTGGTTCAATAAAGCACTGAGCAAAGCTGA
>NC_043711.1:77042189-77178248 GCF_006229205.1 Suricata suricatta | reverse complement strand
CAGGTCAGCGGATGGGGGCCAGAAGACCCCTGCAGAGGTGGCCCCGTGTTCCCAAGGCAGCCTCTCCTCTCCTTCATGGGCTACTCAAGCACCTCTAAGCTCACCCTTCCTAAACTGCACCGAGTAACCAAAGTGACCCTGTCACTTCTCAAGAATTGTCAGTGGCTTCCCACTGCCTTCAGGATATACTTAGAAGACTCCTGGCATCGCCCCTGAGGACCTGGGTCCTCCCCAGCCCCATTCCTCACCTCTTTTGACTCAAATCCCCATATCTTGCTCTTCACATTTCCTTCCTTTGCATCTGCTGCATCATCAGGAATGTTCTCTCCCTATTACTCCTCTTTTGAGACTCCATTTCAAACGTCACCTCTTCCCAGAAGCCTTCCTGCACTATCAGAAAACTGACTTCCCCCTCAACATCCCCAGCACCCAGCAGAGGTTCCACCGCCTAGGGTGATGCCAAGCTCAAGATCAAGAGAGTGGAAAGGGGCCAATCTGGGAAAACGGGTCCCAGGCCCAAACCTGGCATCTCAGGAAATTCACTCAGAATACCACTGCAGGTGACCCTTGCCCCCAAATGCAAGTCTGTGATTGCAGGGCCTCCTTTGCACATGTACAGATAAGGTGCTTCCTGATACAGTGTGTATAACATGTGGGGCATTATTACCACTTTCTGTCAAAGTTCATCTACCTTCTGAAGTAGGTGGTGCCAATGATTATTCACTCCGTTTTGCAGATAGGAAAATGGAGGCTATTTCCTACCAGAGCAATAAGAGACTCCAGATTCCCAGGCTGAGTCTAAATAATGCTTGCCTTGTTTCTGGCTTTTCCTCCAAGATTCTTATGCCTAAAGACTTGATCTCTTCTCTTGGTCCAGGCCCCCTTGCAAGGGCACAGTAGGTAGGGGCTGTTGGGGTGTGACTTTGATGGTCTGGGGGACTGAGCCTTTGCTCAGGGAGAGAGAGGCTCTGAAAGCTCTAGAAGCCCTTTCCACTGAGCAGGCAGCTGACACCAAGGACAGCATTTATGTAGGTAAGGGGATTTGCCCCAGAAAAGGGAAAATAACTGTGTGGACCCCTGAGGAACAGGGCGAAATGGGGAGGGAAAGAAAGCCCTGGGCACCATCCTACTAAGATTTCCTTGCTCCACTCTGCTTAGGTGGTTCCAGGAAGCCCCTCTCCCTCCTTCCTGATTATACAGAAGAGGAAGGCTGCTGGATACTCAGAGGGGGCATGTGGTTGCCCCCAAGTCACACAGCCGATACAAGCAGAGCAGGCAGCAGGGCTCTCCCACTCCTCACCTCCTGCCTTGATCCCAGAACAGCCAAGCAGGTGGGGCTCGGTTGCCTGGCTTCTGCTCTGAGTATCCTCTTTCCACCCCATGGGTCAGGGTCAGGCCACATGGGAGGAGGGAGCAATGGGTGCTGAGTGTCCGACAATGCCCAGGCTGTGTGCCAGGTGCTGACATCTGAGACTACATCTGTCTTCCTCCTATCCACCATCAGAGACATAGTTGTGGTCATGGGGCATCCAGACTGTTCCAGATATTTACACGCTGTCTCTTAAGCTTACCAGGTAGGTATATGGCTCATTTTGCAGGTGAAGAGGAGGAGCAGGCAGGGAGAGGGCTTTGGTCAAGCCAGGACAAAACTTCCCCCAGAGAAGGTCCTGGTGCTCACATATACCCTGAGGAGCAGTGGGGGGGGGGCGGCAAGCCTGGGAGAGGGAATGCCAAATGTTTGACTCTCCAACTCAGGAAGGACCCCATATATCCCCCTGGGAAGTTTACGGGATGGGGTAGAAGTGCCCCAATCTCTCTTCCCTCTAGAAAGAAGCTATAACTTCTTTCCTGGATACTCATAAAGGGACACAGATCAGGCAAGGAAGCGGTTTAAATCCTGGGCTGCTGGCCAGTTTTAAAGGTTGTTTTGCCTGGGCCAGGGTGGGGCAGGAATTCCAGCCTGGGAGCTGCCATGTGCAGCCTGCTTCCACGGTTAAAGAGCTTCGTGGGGCCAGGCACAGGTGGGGAGCTGGCCTGTGCCACGCCGACCAAGTCAGTGGACACTGGAGGGGTGTGGACACCAGCTGAATTGCTCACTGGGCCACTTGCAAAAACAATTTAAAAAAATGTTTTCTTTTTAAATTAAAGAGTAATCAGCCTTACATCAGGGGCACATGTCTTAAGCACAGAGCACAAGACCCAAGGAATCATCACACAGCTCAGGATAAAGGACCTTTCTAGAATCCCATGAGACTCTCTCTTGCTCCCTTCCAGTTGCCTGCACTCCGGGGGTCCCCACTACTCTGACCTCTGTCAGGGTAGATTCGTTTCTCTGTTCTTGAGCTTCATATACATGAAATCATACAGTTCATACCCTTACACCTGGCTTCTTTCACTCAGCATGATTTTGAGGTTTATTTATGTTTCCTTTAGCAGTGGTTTGTTCCTGTTCGTTGCTGTATAGTATTCTACTGTGTGGCGATACTCCTAAATTGAATTATTCAGTCCACATTTTTTATTCTTTTTTTTTACATAAAAAAAATTAAGATACAGGGGTGCCTGGGTGGCTTAGTTAAGTGTCCATCTCAACGTAGGTCTTGATCTCAGGGTCATGAGTTCAAGCCCTACACTGGGCTCTATGCTGGGTGTGAAGCCTACTTAAAGAATATATAAAATAAAACAAAAATGAAGATACAATTTATATGCAGTGAAATTCACCCATTTGAGGCCACAGTTCTGTTCTGTGAGTTCGTACAAATGCATGCAGTTGTGTAACCACCATCACAATTAGGTATAGAACATTTTCACTCTGCCCTCGACGGATTATTTGATGTGATTTCAAATGGTACTGGCAGTATACCCGGGAGTGGTATACTGGGTCATAGAGTGTTCACTCAGCTTTAGCATTTTCTACCAGCAGAGTGAGAATTCTGTTGCTCCGTATGCTCATCAAAATGGATCAGTTTTCATTTCTCTCTCTGAACCAGAAAATGTGATCCTTGTATATAGCAAGAGTTCTGTTAAGTGCTGAACCTACATGTTGTGGCACAGCAGCAGCAGCAAGGCTAAAGCATTATAAGCCCAGCCCATTTTCTGATTCTCCTATATTGAAATACTGGTCTGAATTCTTTCCCTCAAGTCAGATTCTTTAAAAAGCTAAAGTGACTCTTCAGAGTTAATTGGCTGTATGTCATTGGCTTGTGTCCATCCACTGACAACAGCTTACAGCCATCCCAAACTTGGGATCTCTAAAAAGTCTTCATCCCTGGAATCGAACACATTGGCACCCACTTTCCAGAGGCAATAAAACTGTTAGTGCAGAAAGGAGGGCTGTTTAGACAAGGAGCTCCATGGCTTTGTGGAATCTGGAAACAATCAGGAGAGGGAAGCTGAGTAATGACGGAGAGGCTGTGGTTCTACAGCCGGGAAAGCCATGCCTTGAGAGAACGCCAGAGGATGTGGACTTGGTCACAGGCAATTGTTCAAAGAAGACAGTTGGTCATGGGACAGAAGGTAAGAAGCATTCCCACCCAACCCACACAGGAACTGGTGTGGGTGCCAGCCATGTGCCCGCTAGGGCTGCCTCCAGCCCACCCAGCTGCTCCAGCACACGCCCCTGGGAGGGCTGCCAGGCTCTGAGTCAGAGGCCTGGGGCAGCGGGAGGGGAGGAAGCCTCACGTGGCTGGGTCTGAGCCGCCTCGTGGGGCTTTCTGGCTGTCAGCCCTGCAGGAAGCGTGGCTGTTTGAAAGGACGAATCACACATGGCCTCCTCCTCCTCCTCCTGGACTCCAGCCAAGAAGACTTCCATGGGGCCTGGGGCTCTCCGAGGGTGGGATGGAGCTCCCAGGGTTGGGTTGTAGAAGGTAAGCAGGGCGGGGGTTGGAGGAGGCTTATGGCCTTCTGGAATTTGGAGCAGGGGGTGAGCCAGCCCCTGGGGCCACTGTGAGGAGGAAGGGGGACCCACAAGGGGGGAGGGGCAGGCTGAAATCTACTGACATGCACATCTCTCTGAGCACATGTGTAGCACCAGGAAAGTTCCTTGAGCTCAATGTGCCTTAATTTCCTCATCTGTAAAATGGGGATTGTAGAGGCCCTCCTTCAAAAGATTGCGGATTGGATCAAATGAGTTAGTATATGTAAAGCACTCAGAAGAGAACCTGTCAACAGTGAGTGCAATACAAGAGTTGGCTATGGTTGTTACTTAAAGCCAGCGTGAGGATTAAAGAACAGACAGATAAAAAGGATGAGCCTGAAAATAATTTTAAAAAGGGGTCCAGGCTGAGGGTTTTGTGCCTTTTCTGCACACGGGCAAGCCCCTGTGGATGATGGGTTTAGGAGAAAAACCCAGCTGCTGTAGGTAGGCTGGTGGCCTATTGCACCAGTCCAGGTAGCAGTTAGGAAGAGCTGTGGAAGGGGATGTGGTGGAAACCATCTGCATGGATGGTGGAAATCTATCCCCACAGGGCAATGCCATCTCAGAGATGACCCAGGGGGGTGGAGGGGGATGGAAGGACAGGGCTTGCCTGAATTTGGTCCCCTTTATTCTACAGCAGTCTTATCCACTTAATCTCAGCCTGCCTGGATTCTCAAAAAAGCAGATCCCTTCTTCCTCTTAGTGTGCTGCTCTACTCTTTGAGAAATGACTAGGCATCTTTATCAGGGAGACATTAAAAAAATCCACTGCCTGGGGCTGGCAGATTCTACCCAATTGCCCTCCCCACATCTAGAAGTAGGTGGTAGCTCAACTAGTCTGGCCTGAGGACTCAGAGTCTGCAAAATCATTGATAAGGGTTTCCAGCTGTCAAAAACCAATGGGGTTGTCCCCAGAGAGTGAGTTTCCTGTCCCTGGAGGTGTGTAAGCAGGACCTGGGGGTTAGTTCTAATATCTGGGAGAAGCAGCAGGGTTTCCCAGGCCAGGCTGCCCACCTGTGATTCAGGACACTGCTATGGCTTGGGTAGGTGCCAAATGGAACCTGCTTTCCAAATTGAATCAGTACCCGTCACTGTGCCCAGCTCACAGTGGCAGGCACCAGGCTGCCTGCCACCATGGGGTAGGTCTCACCCTGAGGTGGGCAGGGAGCAGTGGAGAATGGGAGTGTGGGGAAGGGGCCCAATGCAAGAGGGTGCAGGAAACCCCCGACCCTAATTCAAAGGACCACTGAGAAGAGCAGGGCTGGAGAGTGGAGTGAGGAGTCCTCTGCATACAGCCAGAGGGAGGGGAGGGGAGATGACAGGAAGGTGCGATCCTGAGACACTTCTAGACAGGTGGGCCAGGCCCTAAATCCAGCCACCTTCTTTGTTCCAGCTCCTGTAATTTTTTTGTAGTGCTTTCTTTTACTTTTCTTCTTTCTCTCCTCAGTTTCTCCCTCTCTCTCACACCCACAAATCTATCCATACCCCACAAACTCACGTCTGCACCTACTGTATGCCTGGCCCAGGTGCCATCTGTAGGGTAACCGCTATGAGAGTCTCACACACGTGAATGTGCAACGCATGCTGCCTCCACCACACTCAGACTGTTCCATTTTGTCTAGAGGACCGGTCTTCTAATTCTGGGAAGCACTGGGAAGTTCAGCCCATCTGTCCCTTTGCCTCTGCCTCTGCCTCCCATCGGACCAGAAGACCCTACTTACTTTCCAGTGCTGACCAACGCCTCACTGACACCTTCTCCTATCCTGCCTCTGTATTAAGGGTTGTCAACATTTACTGATTTATCGAGTGCCTACTCTATGCCCGGTGACACCCTGACCACTTCACACGCTGCCTCACTTAGGCATGAATTAGGCTGTCTGTAACAGCAACCCCACACAGCTGTTTAGTGAAATAAATGTGTGTGCTTCTCATTCAGCAAGAAGGCTCTGCAGCATCTTGGGGGACCCAGGCTCCTTCCTGCCTCACTGTCCTCAGCTCGTGGCTTTAGACCTGGAGATCACAGGCTGGCTGAAGGCTGCAAAAAGTCAGGAATGGCACCTGAGTCTGCTCTGCTACTTCTCAGGACACCATCTCCATCTGAGTCCTCCATGGCTCTCCACAGTAGTGGCTCAGGCTAGATTTTCACTGCTGTCTCCTTCACATACCTCACGGGACCAGCCCCTTGTGGCCTGGTACTTGGAGTGGACTCACTGCCTAAGGAATGGACAGAGGGATGCCTGGGTGGCTCAGTTGGTTGAGTGTCTGACTCTTGAGGTCATGAACCCAGGGTCATGGGATTGAGCACCGCACTGGTCTCCACGCTGAGTGTGGGGACTGCTTAGGATTCTCTTTCTCCCTCTGCCCTTCTCCTCCACGTGCTCTCTTTCTAAATAGTAAAAATAAATAAAATTAAGAATAATTTTTTTAAAAAAGGAATGGACAGAGCCTGGAATACTGTATTCCAGATGCCAGGTGGCCCCAAGCAACCTTGGCCAGCTCCCTGCTGTAATCAGCTGGCAGACATGGGTCCTGGCTGAGCATGATAGGGACCAGTAACCAGCAACTGAGCCAACATGACTCCAGTCCTGTGACCGAGTTCTCACATGGTCTCTGGGCCTTCCCCTCCATCTACAAATATATTTATATGTTGTAACTGTGTTCAAAATGGCCCTAGTCAGACCTTGGCCATTTCCTGTAGCCTTCCTTCAGTGCCACTTTGCCCAGGTCCTACGGCCAGTGCATGCCTTGCCCCCACCTCAGGTGCCCCACTCTTCATTTTCTTCTGTCACCAAGGAGTGTGGTCTTGTTGGCTCCAGGCCTACTTTGTGCATGGCCCTGGGGAAAGAGCATGTGTGCCATGGCCTGGGTATACCCCATGGGAGAAATCACCAAGACATGCTGACCCAACAATGGGTGCAAAGGGAGCAGCTGAATGCTAACGGGTGGTCCAGGCGAGAAGGCTTCCCTCTAAGTTTTGGTCTCAGCTCATTTTGAAGGGGAAAAAGGGGGGAGGAAAGGGCATTCCAGGCTGAGGGAACAGCCAGTGTGGAGGCTCTCAGGCACAGAACACTGGGAGGCTTGAGGGGTTCACTTTCCAAGAAGTAGAGGTACATACATGAGTGGGGATGGCAGGGTAGGCAGTGAGGCTCAGTACAGACCCTGCAGGGCCCCAAACACTCTTGGGCCAAGCCTCTAATTGGGGCCTAATTGAGGCTGATGGCTGGCAGTGTCCCTTTCAGGTTGAAAGAATAAGTCTCTTCACTATACCTTTGACAGCCTTCCTCCAAGAGGGGTCAACTTGTTAAGAGGTGGAAGTACGAAAGGAAACTGGTCAGCCTACCAAACCCTTCACTGGGGTCCAACGAAGTGACTCACCTCCCAGGAACACACTGCTAATGACAGGGTGGGGTGCGGGGTGGGGGGACCCTAGTCTTAACCCACCTCAGGAACCAACAACCCTAAACCCTCACCGACAAACTGCCTAAATATGCATCTTTCCCCTGAAGTCACAATTTCCAAAAATAAAGCCCAGGAACCTGCATTTTAACAGGCACCCCAGTGACTCCCACGCATACTGGCCAGTTTGAGAACCAACCCTGCACCGTTAGACCCCATGAGCCTCAGAAGGCTCGAAAGGACCGCGGGGGTCCGAACCCCTTCCGCAGGCAACTACACCGCTGCCAGGCTTTCCCCGGAAGGTTCACACGCCGGGCCGCTGCGCCCCCTTGCGGTCGCCGGGGGCAGTGGCCTGGAGCTCGGCTAGATCAGAGGCTCCGAGTGGCAACCCCCACACCCTGTCTGCGACTAGTGGGCACGGCTGTCGCTGGAGCTCGAAGCAAGGGGTCTTTGGTAGGAGGGCGAAAACCGTCCTCGCCGGCGTTCCGGATGTCAGAACACCGCCCCTCCCCATTCCAGGAGCCGCACTCAGGACGTCGGGCCCCGCCCCCCTTGAGCGCGTCACCTCGTGTGCGCTCTCGCGACTGGCGTGCGCAAGCGCCCAGGGTCTTCGAAGCCGCCATTGGTCTCCTGCTTACGGGTCGAACGGCCTGTTAGCAGAAGTCCGCAGGCGGGGAAAGAAGGGTGAGTACGACGCCTGGAGGACAGCGGCCCCGGGGCTCAGGGACAGCACACTCAGGGCGGGGTGCCCCGCTTAGGTCTTGTCTGACTGGAGCAAGGAACTACAACCCCCTAAATGCACTGCGCCACAGGGTTGCGCGAGGCAGTGACGTGAGGGTTTTTGTCCCTGCCTTGTGTCTGTGGGTGGGGGGACGCGGCGGCGGAGACTGATGACGCGCTCTTTTTGCCGCTGGAGGGTCACCGGAGGTCAGCGCCAGGTCAGCTGGCTCCCGTTCTCGGTGCCCCTTCGTGAACCTTCTTGCTTGACCAATTTAAACTGACGATCTATTTACTTTTAATTACAGGTAACAGATATTTGGTTACTGTGTACCCGCTGCCTTTCCATTCCTGGCCGGCCACTGAGCCAGCCAGACACCCTTATTATTAGCATCATTATTATTCAGTAGTTTTTATTTGTAAGTCATCTGAAACTTACATAAAATTTCAAGAGTTTCTTATAAAGAACTACTTCATACCCTTTGATAATTACGTTAGCTGCAGATACGATGCCATTTTAGTTCTGTGTTTAGAGGTGGGTCGTTGTATATTTTCTGAAAACGAGAACATTCTCCCACATTCAAAATTAGGTAACATTGTTCAAGACTATTACCTAAATGTTTCCAGTTGTCCTAATAGTGCTGTATGTTGAAACTACTCTTCTCTTGGCTGAAGGATCCGCCCCCCCCCCCCCTTTCCCCTGCCCCCAGACTGCATTCAGCTGGGCCTGTCTCTTTAGTCTCCTTCAGTCTGGAGTAGCTCCCCAGCTTCCCTGGACTGTCATGCCTGACGCTCTTTGAAGAGGCCTGGCTATTTGTTTTGTAGAGCCGGGTTCGGAGTTGTCTGAGATTTCTTCACCTGATCTCAACAAAAAGAGAGAGCAGCGATTGAGATTTCTTCATCATTTGACTGTTTCGCTGACTTGATACCATTAGTCAGAGTTGGGGAGTGTGTCTTGGGTGGCCAGGAGCCCCAGTGACCAGCCACATCAGCCTCGGACATGCTGCCCGGTGGATGCCCTGTGACTTTAACACTCATCTCACCGAGGTCTCTGGCTTCCCGTAGTGCCCATCCTGGAGCGATGGTCCACGCCTTTCTCATCCACACCTTGCGGGCTCCACAGGCCCAGGACACGGGCCTTTGCCGGGTGCTCTACTCCTGCGTCTTTGGTGCTGAGAATTCACCTGATGACCCACGGCCACATGGTGCCGAGAGGGACAGGCTCCTCCGAAAGGAGCAGAGTTTGGCTGTGGCCAGGTAACACACGGGCCTTCGCTGAACACATGCCTGATTATGATAGGTTTTCTGCAGGGCACAGAGAATCAGACTAAGAAGCGGAGAGAAAGTTTTAGAGTAGTGTTTCTGTGAGCTGTCCACAGTTGTTCACAAGTGTGATGTGAAAAATGGTTAAAGAAATAATAGTGCGGTCATCATCCATAACTATTATAGTTAGCGTTTATTGAGCCTATACATGTGCTAAGAGTTTTATGTTCTGAGCATTTTATGTATATAAACCATTAATCCTTATAACAGTCTATTGAGATAGATACAGTTATTATCTCTACCTTACAGATGAATAAACTGAGGGGCAGAGACTTTAAGGAACTTAATCTGCCCAAGGTTATGTAGCTGGAACATGGCAGAGCTGGGGTTTGGCTGTAGGCAGGCAGACCCTGGACAGTGATCTGCAGTGCAGGACTTCTCAGGGCCGTTAGTACACCCGTAGTCTTTATGAATCCCTAACGAGGAGAAGAGACTGTGGTACATGGGAGTTCTGAGCCCAGACCCTCCTGCAAACCACTGAAAGAGCAGTGTGTGGGAAATACTGTTCCAGATGTAGTGGCTGGCCTTGGACCTTCCCATCCCAGACCCAGACGGAACCAGCAAATGCTAGATCTCTTGACCTTTCTGCCTTTTGGATTCAGGGATTAACGTTCTCTGGCAGCCCTGTGTTAGCCTCTTGCCATCCCCTTGTTCCTCTGGGCCTCCACCCCCCCTCCTGTGGTACAGAAAATCAAATGCTTTTAAAACCAGCCTGTGCATGGTCCAAATTAGAAGATGATCCAGGAGGGATCAGACAGTGATTTTAAAAGCCTCAATGGCCAGGTGGAAGGTCTTTCTTTTTTATTCGGAGAGGGTTGCAGGATGATGGTGGAGAGG
This sequence comes from Suricata suricatta, assembly GCF_006229205.1. Lineage (NCBI taxonomy): Eukaryota > Metazoa > Chordata > Mammalia > Carnivora > Herpestidae > Suricata > Suricata suricatta. The sequence continues at coordinate 77,168,063 of NC_043711.1, read as the reverse complement.
TTGGACAGGATTTTTACTTTAGACATGGCTTGCGTTTCTTTATGTTAAAGAAGCCTCTGTGAAGCTGGTGGGGCAGGATCTTTTCTCCCTGGTGCCCTTTTCTGACCCAAGGAGCTGTGTTCAAAACCTGCCTTCTCTTGAACACATGGAATGAGATGGTTTAGGGCCTGGAGGCAGGAGCCTGGATTCCTGTCATGGCTCATGCTTCCTGCTCTGTGGTCCTGGGCAGATCACTTAGTTTCTCTGGGCCTAAGTTTCTACATCTGGGATATGAAGTTAATAACAGCTCTCAGTTTTAGGGGTGGGCATCAGGATGACAGAAGGCAATGACCCACCCACTCTTCCCAGGCAGGTGGAATCTATGTGCCAGCTGCAGCAGCAGGCATCGGGCCGGACCTCCATGGACCCGCAGCTTCAGTCCTCAGATGAGCCAGTGTCCCTGCAGGAGGCCCCACTTGGGGCCTTCCGCCTGGCAGCCGGGGACCCTTTCCAGGAGCCTCGGACAGTGGTGTGGCTGGGTGTGCTCTCATTAGGCTTCGCCCTGGTGCTGGATGCTCACGAGAACCTGCTGCTGGCTGAGGGCACACTCCGGCTGCTGGTACGCCTCCTCCTGGACCACCTCCGGCTGCTTACCCCCAGCACCAACCTCTTGCTTAGAGCTGATCGCATCGAGGGCATCCTCGCCCGGTTTCTGCCCCATGGTCAACTGCTCTTCCTCAATGACCAGTTTGTCCAGGGTCTGGAGAAGGAACTCATTGCTGCCTGGCCCCGCTGACCCCTCACGGGGATGGGGCTTTCTGAGGGGCAGGGAGGGAGGACAGGGAAGGATGGACACACAGCCGGGTGAAGCTTGGCATCGGCCTCCTTCCCAGCCTGCTCCCAGCTCTGCTGTGCTACCACGTCCAGGACAAGTGGACGGGACAAGCTGGCAGAAGAGAAGGCTGGGCAGAGTGGTGGGGAGGAATGCCAGAACATCCTGTGCCCAGAGCTGCCGTGTGACGCATTCAGACTGCTGTGGTGGGCCAGCCCCACCTGTCCTTGACCCCAGTTTCTCCCATCCCTGGCAGCCAGCCCCCAAAACAGTCCACCAGTTGCTAGTGTTGGAGCATGAGGAGTGGAACTCGGCCCACTTTCTCCTTCCAAACCTACATTCCTCGCAGTGCAGAAGGAACCTGAGACTCCCAGGGTATTTGCACCCACTTAGGCAACATTATCAAGGAGGGTTTTCTCAGTGAGCACCTGCTCAGTGTCCAGCCCCACCACAGTTCACAAATGTGTCGTTCATTCAGCAGGGGGATTCTGGAGCACTCTGGGGCAGCCCTTGCCCGTCAGGCAGCCTCAAGATAATCATAGGTTTCCCTTGTCTGCAGGGAGAGAAGGTTCCGTTAGGTGGATTCAAGAAGTCTAGCCAGGATGAAGTTGTCTTTATTGTTTTGAATTAAAAGTACTGATTGTGTGATTTCATTCTCTGTTTCTGTAAGTTTGGATAATGCATATTTGCTCTGATGAGTATATGCCTCTGTGGCCCTGAGCTTTCATGATAAAAGATGCCCCTAAGAAGCATCTTGGGAGGTCTCTGCCTCTTGTGTCCCATATCACCCCTGTCTCCTTATGTGCCTCCTTTGGATGATAGTACTTGTTTCTTCTACCAAAATGCAGTGGGTTGGTGTGGATCTCTGAGAAGCAGAGCTTGAGACAAGGATTAGTTACAAGCGGTTTACATGGGATGTGATTCCAGGAAGTACTGGAAGGGGAGGCAGCCCATACAAGTACATTATCGAGGGTGGGTAGGGGGCTTAGTGCCTCTGGGGGCCTGTACCACAACAGTCACTTCTGAGTGACCTTGCTTGAGGGGTGAGGGGCTGAGGATGTTTGTCTGCCATTCTCATCAGTCAGTGGTTGTGAGTTGGTCCTAAGGCAAATTCCCTGGCTCTCTCTGCCCCCGGAAAAAAGGCAGTATGGTGCTGGGCCTGGGTGCACAATGGTCAAACCCAAAAGAATATAGCTGAGTCACCAAACTTCTGTTATGGGTCTTTAATCTGCAGCTCCTCATGGTGGTGTAAAATGAGTCAATTGGGGGTGCCATCTGTTAAGCAGCCTGACACTGGGTTTCAGCTCAGGTCATGATCTCATGGTTCGTAAGCCCCAGGTCGACCTGCCTGGGATTCCCTCTCCCACTCTCTCTGCCCCTCCCCCACGTGTGTGTATGCATGCATGCGTGTGCTCTCTCAAATAAGTAAATGTTAACCAAAAAAATAATTCAACTGGAAAAAAACATTTCTTCATTCTTTACTGCCAGTATCACACTGTCTTGATTACTGTTCCTTTTTATAGTAGTAAGGCTTCAAGGCAGACCGTCAGTTCTCCAACTTTGTTCTTCTTCAATAACAAGTTGGCTAGGAGTGCTGGGTGGCTCAGTCAGTTCAGTATCTCGACTTTGGCTCAAGTCATGATCTCATGGTTCGTGGATTCGAGTCCCACATCTGGTTCTCTGCTGTCAGTGCTGAGCCCACTTTGGATCCTCAGTCTCCCTTTTTCTGTGCTCCTCCTTTGTGCTCGCGCTCTCTCTCTCTCTCTCTCTCTCTCTCTCTCTCTCTCACTCACTCAAAAATAAAGAATAAAAAAAAAAGTATTTTTAAAAATGTTTTATTTATTTTTGAGACAGAGACAGAGCATGAGTGGGGATGGAGGGTGGGGCAAAGAGATAGGGAGACACACAATCTGAAGCAGGCTCCAGGCTCTGAGCTGTCAGCATGGAGCCTGATGTGGGACTCTAACTCACGAACATGAGATCATGACCTCAGCCAAAGTTGGCCGCTGAACCGACTGAGCCACCCAGGCGCCCCCAAAAATAAAAGTATTTTAAAGAAATAATGAGTTGGCTCTTCTAGACTTTTACCTTTCCATATAAACTTTAGAATCAGTTTGTCAAATCCACAAAATAACCTGTTGGGAATTTGATTGGGATTGCATTGAATCTGTAGATCAAATATATCAAATAGTTAGGAAGAACTGACATTTTGATGATATTGAGTCTTTCCATCCACAAACAGGGAATATGCACTTACTTTGTTCTCCTTTTATTTCTTTTGTCAGTTTTATAGTTTTCCTCATAGCAGATCTCTTGCATATTTTGTTAGACTTGTACCTAGGTTTCATTTTGGAGGTGTCAATGGTACCTGTGTTAATGGCAATAAATTTTTATTTCAAATTCCATGTGTTCATTGTTGGTATAGAGGAAAGGGAATGACTTTTGAACATTAATCTTATATCCTGCAACCTTGCTGTGATCAGTTATTAGTTCCAACAGGTTTTTCTTCTTTCTTTTTTTTAGTTTGTTTATTTATTTTGGAGGGGGGAGGGGCGGAGAGAGAGGGAGAGAGAGAATCCCAAGCAGGCTTCACACTGTCAGCAAGGAGCCCAGCCCGGCTTCGTGGGGCTTGATCTCACCAACTGCAAGATCATGACCTGAACTGAAACTAACTGTTGGATACTTAACTGACTGAGCCACCCAGGTGCCACCCCGCCCCCAACAGTTTTTTCTGCCCAATTCTTTCAAATTTTCTACATAGGCAATCATGTCATACATGTTATGTATACAGCTTTATTTCCTTTTCTTGTCTTGTTGAAAAAGTTGTACTTCCAGTACAGTGTTGAAAAAGAAGGGTGTTTTCTTGTTCTTGATCTCAGGGGAAGCTTCTCTTTTCTTGCCCTTGACTGTGATGTTGGCTATGGATTTTTGTACATAATTTTGTATTAAGTTGAGGAAGTTCCCCTCTATTCCTAGTTTGCTGGGAGTTTTTTTTTGTTTGTTTTTTGTTATGAAGGGATGTTAGATTTTGTCACTTGCTTTTCCTGCATGTTTTTATGACTATATAGCTTTTCTTTTCTTTAGTCTGATGGGTTGATTACATTAACTAATTTTCAAATGTTAAACCAGCCTTGCATACCTGAGATAAATTCCACTTGGTCATGATGTATAATTCTTTTTATACATTGTTAGATTCTATTTGTTAACATTTTACCTCTATGTTCATGAGCAATAATGGCCTGTAGTTTTCTTGTATCTTTGTCTGCCATTCTGTTCGCTCCACTACCCAAAGGATAATAGCTTTCTTTATTTTCTACATATCTACCTCTCTTTATACAAATGCAGAAAACCTGCATTATACAAATACAAGCAAATATAAACTTGGGTTCTTTCTTTTTTTAATTTTAATGTTTATTTATTATTCATACAGAGAGAAACAGAGCATGTGTGGGGGAGGGGCAGAGGGAAAGGGAGACACAGAATCTGAAGCAGGCTCCAGGCTCTGAGCTGTCTGCACAGAACCTGACGTGGGGCTTGACCCACAAACCGTGAGATCATGACCTGAGCCAAAGTTGGGCACTTAACCGACTGAGCCACCCAGGCGCCCCAGAACTTGGGTTCTTATTCTGCTTCCTGCCTGCACTGTTTTCTTACACAGTAGGCCAGCTTGATACAGAGTTCTGCATGTGCTTGTTTCACTTAACAGTGTTGCCTGGCGATCTTTTCATAGCAGTACATAGGATTCTTATTCTTTTTAGAAGTTTATTTATTTTGAGAGAAATACAAAGAGGGGATCCCAAGCAAGCTCTGCACTGAAAGCTTGATGTAAGGCTTGATCTCACAAATAGTGAGACTGTGACCTGAGCCGAAGTCAGTAGTTGGACGTTTAACTGACTGAGACCTTCAGATGCCCCTTATTCTTTTTTATTCTTATCCATTATATGAACTTATTACAGTTCATTTAGAAGATCTAAGAATTACTGTGAAATATTTCATGTTTATAAAACAGTGGTTAGAATCATATAATCTTAAGTACTCATCATTACTCTTAAAACAGCATTAACTCGTTAATTTCTGCCATTTTTATTAAGTCCTTCTGTTTTCATATCCTTCTGTTATATGTAACTCTTTAAGGGTGCTTAATTCTTTTGTTCTCAATTTTTTTTAAATTGGTATTTGTGTTCTAAGTTAAGAATTTTCTCTGACAACTGCTTTAGCTATATCCCATAGGTTCTGATATGTGGTATTTTCTCTAATGATATTTTCTAGAAAACCTGCATTTTAATTTCTTTCTTCTTTGATTCCCTATTTTTACATGACCACATAAGAACAATATTCCGGAGTTCTTGTATGTTCAAAAAAAAAAAAAAGAATTTGGAGCCTGTATACTTACTTTTTTGGTTTGGGTGTCTCAAAGATTCTTTATTTTCCGGTAACATTACTAGAATATATTTTGTAGTGTAAACATGGTATGTGTTTTTTTTTTTTTTCCAAAAAAAATTTTTAACATGTATTCATTTTTGAGAGAGAGAGGGAGATACAGAGTCTGAATCAGGCTCCAGACTCTGAGCTGTCAGCACAGAACCTGATGTGGGGCTCAAACTCATGGACTGCGAGAGCATGACCTGAGCCGAGATCATGACCTGAGCTGAAGTCAGATGCTCAACCAACTGAGCCACCCAGGCACCCCGGTGTGTTTTTTTACAAATGTAGATTGAAATCCTTATTTATTTCAGAAACATTTTCCTGAATTAAATCTTTTCTTTTTCTTAAGGTTTTTAGTTTTAAATAATCTCTCCACCTAACGTGGGGCTGGAGCTCGCAATCCCAAGATCAAGAGGCATACACGTCACCGACTCAGCCAGCCAGGCACCCCTGAGTTATATCTTTAATAGCTATTGTATATCATTGGTTTTGTTCTCTTCAGCGATTCCAATGAAGCACTAGTTGGCTCTCCTTTTCCTGTTATCCATGGCTATCCTTTTTCCCCCTAATCCTTTTTAAACATTACTATCATTGAAGTATAATTGACATACCATGTTATATTAGTTTCAGGTGTACAACGAGTGACTCAACAATTCTCAGGGCGCCTGGGTGGCTCATTCGGCTAAGTGTTCGACTTCGGCTCAGGTCATGATCTCTTGGTCCGTGGGATCGAGCCCTGCATCCGGTTCTGTGATGGCAGCTCAGAGCCTAGAGCCTGTTTCGGATTCTGTGTTTCCCTCTCTCTCTGCCCGCCGCCTGCTCATGCTCTGTCTCTCTGTCTCAAAAATAAACAAACCAAAAAAACCCCCCAAACATTTCTATACGTTATGCATTGCTCCCCACAAGTATAGATACCATCTGTCATCATGTGACATTATTACAATATTACTGACTGCCCTATCTGTATTTTTCATCTCCGTGACTTACATGTTTTATAATTGGAAGTTTGTACCTTTTAATTGCCTTTATCTGTTTCACCCATCCCTTCTCTACCTAATCCTTTTAACATGGCAGATCCTTGAGAGCATCAGAAAAGGAAATGACTTCCTCAAGATGTCTCTCTTATTTTTTAGTAGGAACTATAGGTCAGAGGCTCTGCTGGACCCAGTTTAGCTTAACCTAGGAGAGAGCCCGCAGGCTGTGAAGTTCCTGAGGCTCACATGTGTGAGTCAGACCTCTGCCATCAGGATGGTTCCAGGTCCTCCACTCTATGGATTTGGTGCATCCTTTAGTATTTGCAATGGCAGTTGCTAGAGCCCTCATCCCACCTGCAGTGGGACACTGAGCACTGCCCCAGCATGTCATATGTGTCTCTGAGGCATCACTTCTTGTCTTCTCGGCTTCTGGGGTGTCAAGCTTCCTTGAGTCTCAAGACATGTGACTCCTATCTTCTTCCTGCCTTGCTGTGTCTGCCCAGACTCGCATTACATGCCCTTTCCCTTGATGCCCCCCCAAATCAGGCATTTGTGTGGTAGCAAACTTTTACTAAAGGTTAGGGGGATAGAGAAGAGTTATCCTAAAGAACAGAGCAAAAACTTAAGATTGATTAAAAAAATTGTTTTTTAATGTTTTTATTTATTTTTGAGAGAGAGACAGCATGAGCAGGGGAGAGTCAGAGAGAGAGGGAGTCACAGGATCTGAAGACAGGCTCTAGGCTCTGAGCTAGCTGTCAGCACAGAGCCCGATGCGGGGCTTGAACCCATGAACTGTGAGATCATGACCTGAGCCAAAGTCGGACGCTTAACTAATGCCACCCAGACGCTCCTTAAGATTGATTTTTAGGCATTCCTGTTCTCTGAGTCTCTAGACCACTCCCCCTAACGGGATGTTCTCACTCCCAGTTCCTCCTAGAGCCTCACCCTCCCATCAACATTCAGGCTGCTCCTCTCTTATCTTTCTATTAAAAATTGTTTTTCTTCTTTTTATTCTGAAGTATACATAACATAAAATTGACCATCTTAACCATTTTTAAGTGTCCAATTTAGTGGCATTAAGTACGTGTACAATATTGTATCTGCCTCCAGCATGTTTTCTTCTTGTGAAACAGAAACTGTACCCATTAGGCAGTATCTCCCCATGCTTCCTTCTGTGCCTTCTGTTCTTAGCAGTTCTGTTCTTAGCAGCCTGTTTCATTCCTGTTCGTTTCCCCCAATCCTGTTCATACTGAGCAGTGTCAGGCCTCATTGCCCACCCAGCTTGGTTCCAGGTCTACCCGTGGATAGTATACCTGTGCCCACTTAAAAAAGAGAAAGAAAAAGACTGTTCTGGGGCCCCATCTGCAGCAACTCAACACATGTTTTCTTTCTTTTTTGAATTTAAGTTTATTTATTTATTTTGAGAGAGAGTGGAGAGCACAAGTGGAGAAAGGGCAGAGAGAAGGAGAGATAGAATCCCAAGCAGACTCTGCACCACCGGTGCAGAGCCCAATATGGGGCTCAAACTCACGAGCCCATGAGACCATGACCTGAGCTGAGATCAAGAGTCAGATGCCTAACCAACTGTGCCAGCCAGGTGCTTCTCAAACTACATTTTCAATGTTCTGTCTTGAACTTACAAACTCTTACAGGACATGATTAAATTCTCAAGCATGGCTTCCTTCCCCACTAATGTCTGTAAGGTGAAGGGGATCATAGAAAGATGTATCCTTCCAGACATGAATTCTGTATTCCCCTTAAGAAGCAGGTATAGCTGTTTTAAATTATCAGTTTTGTCTGCCCCCCTCCATCTATCACATATGCTTATTTGTGTGTCATTTAGTTTAATGTTTCTTTTTCCCATCAGGTTATGACCTCCATAAGGATTTACATTGTGTCTCTTGTTTTCAAGTTAAACATAGCACCTGGCACATAGCAGGCACCCAAAATATGTTAAATGAATGCATGAATGAAGAGGTGGTTTATAAGAGACCCTGGGGGTCAGGGAGTCTGCTCCATCACCGTGTAACAACTGTTTCTTTCTCCTGGGAAAGCAGAGAGTAACAACAGAGCCTCTTATCTCTCAAGGATGGTGGGCCCAGGACCACATGTCCCTCTCCCAGATGATAAGCTACTTATGACAGCAAAAGAAGCAACGGTGTAACATTTGCAGATTTCCTGCCAGACGCCCTCTGTGTTAGGAACTTCTGCTGGCTTGCCTTCTGCACTGCTGTTAATAACAAGGAATGATCTTTCTTTTCGGTGAGCATTATGATTAGGTGTTAGCACAGGCCTGTGATTTCTGCCACCAGGATCGCTGAGTTAAAAAGTGGTTAGAACTTCTTTCTCTGAAATAATCTTCTGGGTTCATGAAGCCTAGCAGTGTTCAGAGTAACACCTTCTATGTCCACCCTGATTACACAGGCCATGGCAGCTTGAGGGTCCAGAAATCTCTGGCCCAGCAAAGACTCTGCCTGAAGCTGGAGCTGGCAGCACAGCGTTTACTCTCTGGGCGTTGCTTGGTGTGGACGCTTGATCAGAAGTAAAAGACATTAAAACCCTTTGACAGGTTGCTGGCTCATGTGTTCCTGTGGTATCCCTGTGATGAAAATGAAGTCACTTCTGGCCAAGAGAAGAGCCTTCCCTGACTCGGAGAGGCTCTAAGATAGGCGGCTGATGACAAAAGTGCTGAGCAAGATCAGTAAGTTTCCTGTGCCTTTGTTGTTGTTTTTTTAATTTTTTTTTTTTTTGAGAGACAGAGAGAGACAGTGCGAGCAGGGGAGAGTCAGAGAGAGAGGGAGACACAGAATCTGAAACAGGCTCCAGGCGCTGAGCTAACTTTCAACACAGAGCCCGATGCGGGGCTCAAACCCACGAACCATGAGATCAAGACCTGAGCCAAAGCTGGAAGCTGGCCGCTTAACCGACTGAGCCACCCAGGCGCCCCTTATTTATTTTTGAGAGACATAGACAGACAGTGCAAGCAGGGGAGGGTCAGAGAGAGAGAGGAAGATACACAATCTGAAGCAGGCTCCAGGCTCTGAGCTAGCTGTCAGCACAGAGCCCGATTCGGGACTCAAACCTACAAACTGAGATCATGACCTGAGCTGAAGCCGGATGCTTAACCGACTGAGCCACCCAGGCGCCCGTTTCCTGTGTCTTTGGACAAGGACTTAGTAAACACAGTGGAAGACATGACCCACTCAGGATAAAGACCAACATAAAATGCCTAGGGTCAGACGTAATTAGGCTTATGGGGGTCCACACAAAAGCAACCTACGAGACATGACCACTGAAAGGTTGGTGGAGGAGCAGGATTTTTATGTAGCCTCAAAGAGCCTTTCTGTGGATTGCTTACTAATTAAAGATGGGGAAATAGTAAATTACAGTGGAGAGACCTGGAGGGTGCCCCCTTTATCAAGTGATCAAAGTGAACATCCCCCATGACGGGATCATGCCGTGCCTCCCTGATTGCAAGAGGGACACACACTTCTGAGTGTCAAGAATGCTTAACCTGAATCTGGTCAGCAGGAAACTTGAGCCAAACCCAAAGGGAGGGAAATTGTGGCCTGTGTTCTTCAAAACCATCGAGGCAGTGAAAGGCTGAGGAACTGCTTTAGATGAAAGGAGACCACAGAAACGACACCCCAAGGCAGCGGTGGCCACAGGCTGGACCCTGAGTCAGAAGAAACATTGTTACTGTCTGGGGACCATTGGGACCACCATGGGACCTGGAAGCACAGAACTGCAAGGGGTCCACGGATAGAATTCGGGATGATGCAGACTTGGGTGGGAAAAATAAATACATCTTTTTCGCTAATCACTAACTGAAATTAATATCCCTCCTCCCCCTTTTAATTTTGAAAATGTTTATAGTTATTTATATCAGGTATGAGTGGCATATAGTGAGCTGCTGTAAGGATTAAAAAATACAATTTTTTTGTTTAATAACAGGGAGATAGCTGCTTCTCCCCTTACCTTAGGATGTCACCTTAAAAAATAGCAGAGGCCTGACTGTTTGGTCAGGAATTTGATAAACTGAGCTTCTGGATTTTACAATGCAGGCCTTCTGGCCTTACAACTCTGTACATGGAGCTCTAAAAGCAATTCAGGAGTCTTTTATGAGGGGGACAGGAAACTTTTCCAAGTTTATTCATTTGTCTCCCAAGGGAGGAGAGAACATTTAAGTGTATAAAATTTAAGTATAAAATATGTGAACTGCTCCCCAGACTTTGTAGTGTCTCCTGAAGTACCTGTGTGTGTGTGAGCTGACTGCATTTTTGGTCATGGTATTTTCTGTCTCCTCTGTGGGTGTCCAGGGATCTTTCTGTGGGCAGGATTCTTTATTTACACATATATTAAAGGGTACAAATTGATGAGATTTGACATATGTATGTACCTGTGAAACCATCATCACAGTCAAGGTAATGAACGTATCCATCACCCCCCAAATACAAAGTTGCCTTTTGTAGTTTAGTTTCCTTCCTTTTTAAATGTTGGCCACCAGGGACTATGGCATTAGCAGAATCTAAGACTTGGTCACTAAAAGAAATTATGGATCTTTTTCATATCACAAAAAAGATACCTCAGACTCTCATTAATTCATAAAACTACAGATTTGTTTAATAGTTTAATGATTGTATTTCAGTTTAATTGGGACTTCTTCGGTAATCCTGTGTATCTTTAATGTCTTTAAAAACACTACTCTGGGGGACACCTGGGTGGTTCAGTCGGTTGAGCGTCCTGCTTCAGCTCAGATCATGATCTCACGGTTCGTGGGTTCGAGCCCTGCGTCAGGCTCTGTGCTGACAGCTAGCTCAGCGCCTGGAGCCTGTCTTCAGATTCTGTGTCTCCCTCTCTCTCTGACCCTCCCCTGCTCATGCTCTCTCTCTCTCTCTCTCTCTCTCTCTCTCTCTCTCTCTCGCTCTCTCTCTCTCTCTCTCTCTCTCTCTCTCTCTCTCTCTCAAAAGTAAATAAAAACATTTTAAAAAAGCACTACTCTGTCCTCTGGACTTTACTAGACAGTCCAAGGGGTCACTGGCCTGAACCAGGTTAGGCACTCAAGTTCTAAAGAAACAGAATAGTTCCACACACGAGCCCCTTGCGTTCTGGCCTGTAGGGCCTTCTCTCCAGGCCAGTCCACATCTGGCTGCCCCAAAAGGAAGCCAGCCAGTGGATGTGCGCTGTACTTCCCCCATGCTTTTTATTGCCTCACTCTTAATGCAAACAGAGTTCACCAGACAGGGGAAAGACTGCAACACAAAAGAGAAACTAAATAAGCTAACAGCAAAAAATGGCTTCAGAGGAAAACCATGCAGGGAATATTAGAAAAAAATTTTTTTAATAAAGTTTATTCATGTGTTATTGCTGAGAGAGAGCGTGATGCGCACAACTGGGGGAGGGACAGAGAGAGAGGAAGACAGAATCTGAAGCAGGCTCCGTGCTCTAAACTGTCAGCACAGAGCCCAACACAAGGCTCGAACTCACGAATCTCAAGATCATGACCTGAGCTGAAGTTGGACACTTAACTGACTGAGCCACCCCAGCAGCCTGGAAAAAAAAAAAGTTTTTTTAAGGCTCTCTAATTACTACTCTCAGTAATTAGATTTAGGAAGATATTACATCCATAAGGCAAAGATGGAACATCTGAGAATAAGAATGAATTCTCAGAAAATAAAGGCTTTATTGCTTACATTAAAAATTAATTTGAAGATCTGCAAAATAAAGGAACAGAACAGGTGAGAGAGAGGGAATCTTACCGCTTTGCACAGAAAATCAGCAGGGTACTTAGCATTTGCTGACTAGTTCCAGGAGCTGGGGGTACGGTACGTGCTGTGGACCAGGGCGGCAGACTGCCCTGACTTCTCATCCCACCCTTTCTTTATTCACACCCTTGCACTGTGGCTTTACATCACCTTCTGGAAGAGGTGGACTCTTTCCACTCCCCTTTAACCTGGGCCAGGATTAGTGACTTGCTTTGTGCAGCAGAATGTGGCCGAAGTGATATGCCGTATTGGGACCCAGGCCTAAAGAGCATTTTGAGCTCTCTCTTGGAGACCTGCCCAGCCATGATGAAAACAAGCCTAGGCTAGCCTGTTGGAGAGTGACAGATCACATAGAACAGAGATGATCCAGCCCAGTTGAACTTGTCTTAGGCCAGTCAGTTCCCAACAGAATTGGTAACTGGCAGGAGGGAGCCCAAAGAAGAGGAGAGCTGCCTTGCTAAGCCCAGTCCCAAATCACCAACCTGCAGAATGGTGAGCTCAATAAATGGTTGCTATTTTGGTCAGTTACATTTTAGGATAGCTTTTTTTTTTTTTTAAGATTTCATTTTTAATCTTTATTTTAATCTCTACACCCAACATGGAGCTAGAACTCACAATCTGAGACCAAGAGTCACATGCTCCACAGACCAAGCCAGCCAGGCCCCCCTGGGATAGCTTTTTCACTCAGTAAAAGCCAACTGATACAACTGGCTCGCTCCGCCTCCTTATATAGGGTGCTTTCCTGCACTTCACAGAGGCTGGAAGGTGGAGAAAAGCTACACCCTCCAGATTCCTTTGCCGCTAGAGTTAAGAAGATAAAATGAGATCTGACAATTAGATGCCCCATCAGAGATTTGGGGTATAAAGCTATCTTTCCGCCCACAGCAAGGACACAAATATGTGAAGGTCTAAAGCCAGATTTGGCATTCCTACATTCACTTGACATTGAGACAGAGTTGAGTGGAGGGGCTGGGGGTCTTCTCACTTCCAACTACAGTTACGGTATTGTCTTAAGCTCAGTTACTCCTTTGGGGGCCTCCTGCTGCCTGCAGTCCTCCACCCCCCCCCCCATCCCCAACAGCCACCAATTTTGAAACCAACTAATTCTCTGTATTACCTTCCTTCCTGTGGGGGTGAGGGGTAAAGAAACTAGCCTTGTGAAATGTTGGTGAAGAAGAGCACTGGATTGATTAACCTGAAACCATCAATAGATGGCTGGTGGGGTGTAAAGTGACAAACCACTTTGGAGAATTACTTGGAAGCTTCTAATTAAGCTAACTATACCCTATTGCCCAGCAATTTTTAAGTGAGTACGTAACTCCACACAAAAAAATTTCTAACATAAATGTTCATAGTAGCTTTAGTGCTACTGGCCCAAACCCAGAGAAACCCAAATATTCAATAGAAAATAGATTGAATAAAATACTACTCAGCAACAGAGAGATCAAATTCCTGCTACATGCAAGAGTATAGATTTATGTCAGAAACATGTTGGGTAGGGGTGCCTGGTTGGGTCAGTGGAGCATATAACTCTTGATTTCGGTGGTTATTGATTGGAGCACCTTGTTGGGGGTAGAGATTACTAAAAAAAAAAAAAAAAAGTGAGTGAAAGATAACAGACACAAAACAGCATGTATTCTTTGATTTCATTTATATTAAATTCAAGAACAGGCAAAATAACAATGGTGATGGAATCAGAATAATGGATTGGGGTTAAGATTGATAAAGGAGTATAAGGGAACTTTCTGGAGAAATGGAAATACTGTAGATTTTGATCCAGATGCTGGTTACATAGGTATTTACTTAAATAAAAATCAAGTGGCACCGTTAAGATTGATACATTTCACAGAAGATAAATTATGCTTCAAGAAACAAAGCCCAGGCTTTGGTTAAGCATCCAACTACGGCTCAGGTCATGATCTCACAGTTCATGGGTTCGAGCTCTGTGTCAGGCTTGTACTGACAGCTCAGAGCCTGGAGCCTGCTTTGGATTCTGTGTGTGTGTGTCTCTCTCTCTGTGCCTTCCTTGCTCACTCTCTTTCTCTCTCAAAAATAAACAAACATTAAAAAAAAACTTTACATGCACAAAATAACAGCAGTAGTTTCTGTTTTCTGCACTGAGTTCCAGATCCTAGTGGAGGGGCCCTAGGAGTAGAGACTGCAAAGGAGAGCTAAAAGCAAGCAGGGCACCAGCTGTGTGGCAGGAAGCTGGAACCATGGAGGGATGTGGTCAGGAGGAAGGCTCCTGTAATGCTGGAGGCCTGTGAATTTCAGGAACTCTGGTAACTTGGAGGCCATGTCCTGCCCATGCACTTATTTGCTTGTGTTCCCACAAATCTCAGGTAAATGTCTGTTGCCAAGCAACTTGTGTCAGTGGTTCTCAGAAGGAAGGGTGGGACAGCCCTGAGTGGTAAGTGACCAGCAACACAAGGCCCTGAGCCGGTGAGGAGGCCATGCTGACCACAGGGGCGAAGCCCTGGAGGAGCCCCCTGCAGGAGGGACAGACTCACAAGCTGACGTGGACCAAGCCCTCTTCGGAGACCACTGATAGGTACGGTGAGCTCATGCCAGATCCTGTTATGTTCGCAGATCTCATGTGGCTGGTCCAGGCTTCTTCTGGAAGCCAGAGGACTCAGAGGCCCATTATTGTGGAAAAGAAATTACTAGAAGAAAAGACACTGGAGTGTCACTAGCAATTTCTCCTGAGTGGTAGCTTTCTGAGTACAGATTTTGGTTTTCTTTATCAGGCATTTCTGGTTTTCCCTATATCAACCATACAAGCATATAATTTTCCCCCAGCATAATAAAATATATTAATTTTTTGGTAATGAAATTGGCAGTGTGAAAAATAAAATAGTTTAATTTTTTTTATGTCTTTTATTTATTTTTGAGAGACAGAGAGAGACAGCACAAGCAGGGGAGGGTCAGAGAGAGAGGGAGACACAGAATCCGAAGCAGGCCCCAGGCTCTGAGCTAGCTGTCAGCACAGAGCCCGACGTGGTGCTTGAACCCACGAACTGTGAGATCATGACCTGAGCCGAAGCCGGCCGCTTAACTGACTGAGCCATCCAGGCGCCCCAAAAATAAAATAGTTTAAATAATAGCAGTTTAAAAACTTATCTGAAGTAAGGTTGTAAAGGCAGGGTTTATAATTTGTTTTTCAGTCTTGGAGAGTTCCCTGAATGGACACAGACATGAGAACATTTCTGTTTTGGGGGCCCTCTGTCCCTGGTCTCTGGGTCTGACACCGCTCTCTGGGGGGAAACGTGAGATGGTGGTTGCTGAATCATCACATGTGAGCCACAACCCTCGTTGGAGCACTGGCCTGGGGACTTGGGCCACCTGTCAGGTTAGGAGCTTTAAAGGGGAGGGGTGCTCTAAAGACCCTCACTGGAGGGGGTGGCACCTGGGGCATAGCTCACTCTCTTGCCCTTCCACTAATAAACGGACAGTGATCAATAAACTACTCATGGAGAGGGAGAGAGAGAGAGAAAGAGAGAAACCTTGAAACAGAGTTTTTAACTACAGAGAACAAATTGATGGTTACTGGAGGGGAGGGGGATGGGTGACATAGGCTACGGGGATTAAGAACACACTAATTTTGGTGAGTACTGAGTAATGTAGGGAAGTGTTGAGTCACAGCATCGTACACCTGCAACGAGTATAACACTGTATGTTAACTAACTGGAATTTAAATAAAAACTTAAAAGCCAAAAAAAAAAAAAACCCCTCATGAAATAGGGCAGAATGTGGACAACAGTAAAAGGTAATTAATATAAGTAGCCAAATAGGGTCCAAAATGATTTAAAATTTTATTTTGTTTAAATTTTTTTCATTTTGAAATAATTTCAGTTACAAAACAGTTGCAAAGATAATAAGATGTTTACATTTTACATAACCATAGTATGATGATCAAAACCAGAAAATTAACACAGATGGACTATCACTAACTAGTCCAAGCCTTAGTAAAATTTCCTCAGTTGTCACACGAATGTCCTTTTTTTTTTTTTTAATGTTTATTTATTTTTGAGACAGAGCACACGCAGGGGAGGGGCGGGGGAGACCCCGGACCTGAAGCAGGCGCTAGGCTCTGAGCTCTCAGGACAGAGCCCGGTGTGGAGCTCAAGCCCACACACTGTGAGATGATCTGAGCTGAAGTCGGATGCTTAACCAATTGAACTACCCAGGTGCCCCCATTTTTTCTATTTTGGGGTCCAATTCGGGACATTGCTTTCAGTTGTTGTTATGTCTCTATTTTTGTTTAATCAGGAATAGTTCCTCAGTCTTTCCATGGCCTTGACAGTTTTGGAGAGTTATTCTGTAGATCTCTAGTGCTGTCTAGTACACCTTTTTTTTTTTAACTGCCCAATAGGATTTTCTGCAATGATAGAAAGGCACAATATCTGTGCTGTACAATATGGCAGCTATTAGCCATACCAAAAGAGCATTTGAAATGTGGCTAGTGGCGCTGAGGAACTGAGTTTTACATTTTATTTAATTTGTAGGAAATGGCTGCTATGCAAAATGACTACCATATTGAACTGGACAGTTGTTGAATGTCCCTCATTTTGGGTTTGTTTGACATTTTTTCAAGACTGGCTTCAGATTATGAATTTTGGCAAGCATACCAGAGATGAGATGATGTGCCCTCCTTTGGGACCCAGATAAAAGGTGGCAGAAAACTACCTAGGCCAAGATTTTCATTTTGGTAACATATACATAAAATTTACCGGTTTCACCATTTTTAAGTGTACATTCATTGGCATTCAGTACATTCCCATTGCTGTGCATCCATCACCACCGTCCATCTCCAGTACTTTTTCATCTTCCCCAATGACACTCTCTACCCATTGAACGCTAACTCTTCATTCTCCATTACCCCCAAGCTCCTAGAAATAACGACTCTACTTTCTGGTTACTGCTATGAGTTTGACTATTCTAGATACCTCATTAAGTGGAATCATACAATATTTGTCATTTCGTGACTGGCTTATTTAACTTAGCATAATGTTTTCAGAGTTCATCCATGTTATAGTATGTGTTAGAATCGCCTTCCTTTTTAAGACTGAATACTATCCTGTTATATGTATACACCACATTTTTTTTATCCATTCATCCATCAATAGACATTTGGGTTGCTTCTACCTTTTGGTTATGAATGTGGGTGTATGCATATGTGTTCAAGTTCCTGCGTTCATTTCTTTGGGTATGTATCCAGAAGTAGACTGGCTAGATCATATCATAATTCTAGTTTTGAATTTTTGGGGAGTTGCCATACTGTTCTCCATAGCAGCTGCACCATTTCACATTCCTGCCAGTAATGTATAGGGTTCCAATTTCTCCATATCCTTGCCAACACTTGTCATTTTCTGGGTTTTTTTTTTTGTCTTATAATAGCCATCCTAAACATTTATATCTGCTATAGAACAAAGGTTTATGTTTCTCTCCATTCATATTTTGAAACCTAATCCCCAATGTGATGATATTTGGAGCTGGTATCTTTGGGAGGTGATTTGGGTCATAAGGGTGAAGCACTCAGGAATAGAATTAGTGCTTTCTTAAAAGAGACCCCAGAGAGCTCCCTTGCCCCTTCCAACATGTGAGGACACAGCAAGAAAACTGTCTGTGAAGCAGCAAGTGGGCCCTTATCAGACACCAAACCTCCTGGCACCTTGATCTTGCACTTTCTAGCCTCCAGAACTAAGACACTGATGATTGCTGTCTGAGCCACCCAGTGTATGATATTTTTGTTATAGCATCCCAGATGGACTAAGATAATATCTCTTTGTGTTTTTGAGGAAGCTGTATATATATTTTTTACTGTCCTGGGAGGTCCATACAAGGGTAGAGACAACTGTATTTGAAAGCTAGTCACCCCTCTCCCAATGTTGCTCATGCAAGAATTAGATATGAGGTCATGGATTTGGAGTAGGTAGCAAGTAGGAGTAATTCTCGAACCAAGCGACATTCACGCTGCCATGGCTAAACAAGGCTGAGCTGGCTTTATTTTAGTTGAGTTCAGGTGTGACATGAACATTTTTGTAAATGCTGAATGTTGGGAAATATCCCAAGTAAAGTAATAAAATCTCATCTGAAAAGTGTTCAGTCATTTTTCTGTGATCTAGTTTGGGAGCCCTGGCTTTTGAGACAGGTATGTACTCAGTCATTTGTGTGTGATCTCGATCAAACCTCTTAACCTCTCAGTTGTCATTCTTTCATTTTTAAGTTGCAGTATAAAGTGTAACAATCCTACACCAGCAATGAAGCAACAGAAAGAGAAATCAAGGAATCAATCCCATTTACAATTGCACCAAAAACCATAAAGTACCTAGGAATAAACATAGCCAAAGAGGTGAAAAATCTATACACTGAAAACTATAGAAAGCTGATGAAGGAAATTGAAGAAGACACACACACACACACACACACACTGAAAAATATTCCATGCTCCTGGATAGGAAGAACAAATATTGTTAAAATGTCAATGCTACCCAAAGCAACCTACATATTCAATGCAATCCCTATCAAAATAACACCAGCATTCTTCACAGAGTTAGAACAAACAATCCTAAAATTTGTATGGAACCAGAAAGACTTTGAATAGCCAAAGCAATCTTGAAAAAGAAAACCAAAGTAGAAGGCATCACAATCCCAGGCTTCAATCTGTATTGCAAAGCTGTAAACATCAAGAAAGTATGGTACTGGCACAAGAACAGACACTCGGATCAAAGGAACAGGATAGAGAACCCAGAAATGGACCTACAACTGTATGGCCAACTCATTTTTGACAAAGCAGGAAAGAATATTCAATGGAATAAAGACAGTCTTTTCAGCAAGTGGTGCTGGGAAAACTGAACAGTGACATGCAGAAAAATGAATCTGGATCACTTTCTTACATCATACACAAAAATAAACTCAAAATGGATGAAAGACCTAAATGTAAGGAAGCCATCAAAATCCTCGAGGAGAAAGCAGGCAGGAACCTCTTTGACCCTGGCTGCAGCAACTTAACACGTTTCCAGAAGCAAGGGAAACAAAAGCAAAAATGAACTATTGGGATCTCATCAAAATAAAAAGATTCTGCACAGTGAGGAGACAATTAGCAAAACTAAAAGGCAACCGATGGAAAGGGAGAAGATATTTGCAAATGACATATCAGATAAAGGGTTGGTATCCAAAATCTATAAAGAACTTATCAAACTCAACACCCAAAAACCAAATAATACAGTGAAGAAATGGGCTAGAGACATGAACAGGCTCTTCTCCAAAGAAAACATCCAGATGGCCCACAGACACATGAAACAATGCTCAACATCAATTATCATTAGGGAAATACAAATCTAAACAAAATACAAAACAAAAGGAGATACCACCTACATTCGTCAGAATGGCTAAAATCAACAAGTCAGGCAGCAACAAGAAATTTGAGGATGCAAAGAAAGAGGATCTCTCTTGTACTGCTGGTGGGAATGCAAACTGGTGCAGCCACTCTGGAAAACAGTATGGAGATTCCTCAAAAAAATTAAACATAGAACTACCCTACGACCCAGCAATTGCACTGCTAGGTATTTACCAAGGGATACAGGTGTGCTGTTTCAAAGGGGCACATGCACCCCAATGTTCATAGCAGCACTATCAACAATAGCCAAAATATGGAAAGAGCCCAAATGATGAATGGATAAAGAAGATAAACAATAGAGTGTTACTCAGCAATCAGAAAGAATGAAGTCTTACAACTACATGGATCCAGCTAGAGGGCATCATGCTAAGCAAAATTAGAGAAAGACAAATATCATATGACTTCACTCATATGAGGACTTTAAGATACAAAACAGATGAACACAAGGGAAGGGAAGCAAAAATAATATAAAAACAGGGAGGGGGACAAAAACATGACAGAGACTTAAGTATGGAGAACAAACAGGGTTATTGGAGGGGTTGTGGGAGGGGGGATGGGCTAAATGGGTAAAGGGCATTAAGGAATCTACTCTTGAAATCCTTGTTGCACTATATGCTAACTAACTTGGATGTAAATTTAAAAAATTAATAAAACCCTCACAAGAAAATAAAACCACATACCACACACTAAAAAAATAACAAAGTATAACAATCCTAAGTGTACAGCTGATGCATTTTTATATTTGTACAAGCCCTTGTACCTGCCACTCAGATCAAGATACAGAAGTTTCCATTTCCTGCAAAGGTTCCCCTGTACCCCCACCACAGCAGTAGCCAGTGATTGATTTCTTGTTATGTAGATGAGATTTGCCTGTTTTTGAACCTTGCCTTACCATGCAACTAGAGGACAAGACCGCATGCACTCTTTGTGCTTGACTTAGCCATAGTGCCCATTTATCCTGATGAGATTCATTCGTGTTATGTGTAGTAATTGTTCTTTTTCACTGCTGTATACTATTCCATAAGGTGAGCACCCCACAGTTTGTCTCCTCATTCTCCTGCTGATGGACCTTTGGGTTGTTTCCAAAGTTTGCCTCTTGGGAACAAAACCACTAGGAACATTAACTATTGTGCATGTTTTTAAATTTTTAAATATTTATTTTTGAGAGAGATTGAGACAGAGCATGAGCAAGGACAGGGCAGAGAGAGAGGGAGACAGAATCTGAAGCAGGCTCCAGGCTCTGAGCACAGAGCTGGAAAGGGGCGCTCAAACCCACAAACTATGAGATCATTATCATGATGACCTGAGCCAAAGTCAGGACACCCAGGTGTCCTATATTGTGCATGGTTTTTAGATGGACACACAGCCAGGAGTGGTGGCTGGGTGATAGGGTTTGGCATGTTTCACTTCAGTAAGAACTGCCAAATGTTTTCTGAAGTCTTTTAATCCCTCTTTAAAACAGGAAAAATCTCTGCCCAGTTATTGGGAGAGTATTTAGTGGGCTCTGAGGTATAAGACTTTATTTAAGCCTGTACCTGGAACACAGCGGGGGCTCAATAATTGCTGGCTTCTGCCTGAAGCAGAGGGTCAGGCAGTCGGCAAGCACTGTGGGGAAGGTACTTGCCCCAGACCCTTGGGAAGAGGCCATTCCCACACAGCACTCAAGAACCATACCAAGGAGGAACCAAGCCAACAGCGGTGCCCCTGCCCTGCTTTCCCCTACCCAGCCTCCATCCACTGTGATCCTGGCTCCTCAGGCCCAGCATTGGTGTCGCGCCAGTGTGAACTTTGGTGTCACCCGATATTATTGAGCACTAATTGTGTGCCAGGCCTTGGGCGCCCAGGTACAAACGACATAATGGCCCTCACTCCTCAAATTACTGGACAGGAGAGGTAGGAAGCATGGGGACCATTGACTCCGAGGTCAGCCATCCACTTGGGTTCTAGCCAGACTCTGGATTTCTCCTAGAAGTTGCTCGAGGCAAACACGGAAAGAAAACAATTATCTTCTGTGTCCCAGCAGGAACCTAGGTCTTTCCGGAACGCCCATCTAGCAAGTCCAGGCCCCCAGGCCAAGGCGAAGCACCCACCCGCGCCGCCCAGGGGCTCCGCCGGACCACGAAGCCCCGCCCCGCCGTCTGGCCAATGGCCGCGCGATCCCGCCCCCTCCCACCGTCCCCTCGGTGTGTGGGAGGGTTCCGGACTGTCTCGGGAGGTTGGCCTGTCGCGGGGTCGTGGCTATCCGAGGTAAGATAGCTGCCCGGGGCGCTCTGTCCCGTCGGCTCAGAGCGCGCGGACGCCTTTCTGGGAGGTGGCCAGCGGCCGCAAAAGCCGAGTGGGACTCAGTCCGCCGGGGCGCACGGGTTCTGGGGCCCGCGGGGATCTGGGGACAGGACTGGCCGCCCGCGGCTGGGGAAGAGCTGATTCTAAGGGCAGGCGTGGTTCGCGGCAGCTAGGGCTCCAAGACCCTCAGCCAGCACCAGTGGTGGCGCGGGGCGTCTGCTGGGACTGGGAGGGAGGTTGGACCGGAAGGAGACAGGCGCAGGCGGCTGAGCTACTCCAGCCGCCGGCAGGCCGAGGGTGACCCCAGGACGAGGCCTAGCCGAGATGTGCCAACCTCCCGGAGCCGCGGCCGCGCCTAGGGGTCCAGGGCCGCCGTCCTCCCCGAGGTCTTGACAGTTCTCGGTGATGACACCTGCTCGGAAGCGCCTCCCGCCCTCCGCGGGCCAGGTCCTATCAAGGAATCCGATCCAAAGCAGTGAGACCTCGCCCCTCCTGCCCGAAGATTATTTCTTTCCGGGACCCACTCCGAGCCACCGAGGCTGTCGGGTAGGAAACTCCTCGCAGAGTTGGTCCGCCCTTCTTCTCTGAGACCGCAAGGAGGTGCTAGGAAAACATTAAAGAAAACAAACAAACAAAAACCCACCACAAACAACCGCGTCCTCCTTCTGCACGCTGTGGAGCCTCAATAACTTCTGGAAGGAAAGTCAGCTACCTGAGAACCGTGACTGCTGCAGAGGGCAGGTTAGAATGCGCTCAGCCTTGTCCCAACGATGTCCATTTCGCCAAGAGAAGGACTAAATATAGCAGCCTCCCAGGGGCAACCTCACCCAGCAACCCCCCTCATCCAGGCAGTGGCCTTGGTCCCTCTAGGGCTGTGAATCTCATTTGCCACAGCTGCCCCCATGTTCTGCAAGCTGTATAGTGAGCTGCAAGGAGGCAACAAGTCCTGGGTTCAAATCCTGTCAGGGTCACTGGTCTGCTAGTGCAACCTGGCATCATTTCTCCTCTCCTAAATGAAAGAAACCCAGGATATGCCTACCTAAGTGGAACATCAAAAAATGTAAACAGATCTGGGCTTCCTTTCTTTTTGGTTGGAGCATGTTATATTTCCATACTCCCCAAACCATGTGACTTAAGGGCTCAGATGCAGAAGAACGTGTTACCTGATTCTGTCCTGGAACCTCCCGTGTTGCCATGGGAGGGAAGGAGATAGGGGTCATTTAGTCACCATAGAGTTATTCTTTGCTCATCTCCTGAAGGCTCAGAGGACTCCCATCCCACCTCCTTGATCTTCTTGACCTCTGTCATGAACACTTGCCCCACCAGGAATGTAGCACCTGGTGGCTGGCAAAGGGAGGCAGGCACATGAGGCTATGAGGCCGGTAGACAGGACTTTTGTCCCATTTCCCATGTGGTGAGGGACTAGTGGCCACAGCAGTGCTCTGCAGCACTGTCTCCTAGAGTCCCACCCAGACAGACACCACATTTTTGCTCCGGGCTGACCCTCTCTCTCTTCTGATCCCTTCCTTCCCAGAAAACCCATGTGAACATCTAATAACCTCTTAAGCTTTTTCAAAATGGATCTTTGGAGTCCTCTCTGTAGCATAACTTGCCCACCAGATTCTCTGGCTTGATAAATGGCACCATCCAAGCACCTAGTGCCTGAGGAATCATCCTCGATTCTTCTCCTTTCTTCACATCCACATGCACAGCACACCAGGAATCCAAAGTCTTCCCCTGCAACACCGTGCATAAGCCACAACTCCCAACCTCCTTGACCTGGATCTCGGTCCCTTCTTCTAGTTTTTTAAACCTGGACCACCCAGACCTGCTGTCTGTTCTTTAAACATACCAAGCTCATTTCCACCGGAGGGCTTCTAATTTGCTGTACCCTCAGCCCAAAACAAACACTGATCTCACAGCCCAGAATGGCTCATCTCAAATGTCATTAATTCAGAAAGACTTCTGACCAACTGTGCCTGTGCAGCATGCCCTTCCCCAGGGGTTCTGTCTTTTTATGCTGCTTTATTTTCTTTATAACCTTGATTATTATTTGGAATTCTTATTTATATGTATATTTACCAATTTGTTATCTGTCCCACCTCAATAGAATATAAATTGGATGATGGCAGAGATCTTGTCCCTCTTATTCCCTACAGCTCTCCCTGAGGGGGGAAGCAGGTAAGAAACTTGCAGACAGCCTCATCTATAATTGCAAATTGTGGTAAGTGCTACTTAAGGCAATTGCTTGTAATTGAGGCGCTTGTAAATGTCAAGCTTACTAGGTTGAACTATTGTATTGTCAAAATAAGCTCTTGAACCATTTTAGGGATGAAGACAGCCGGGAAAAGACTGGTAATTTGCCCCAGATCACACATAGTAATTGGAACTCAATCTCTTACCCTAAGAACATGTATGTAGGTGGCAAATTTTAATGGTGGGCCTACAATCGTGTTCTGGAAAGAACCTGATCCTGGAGCCTGAAGATCTTCCACTAACTAGCAAGCCCTTCATTTCTTGGTACTTCATTTTCTTCACCTTAAAGTAGGATGATCCTATTATTGTCATTTTGGGCTTGTTTTCCCCCCCTAGTACACCTGAAAGCACTAGTACTTCTTGCTTTTAGCGACAAGGGGCACATACAGACCTTAGGACAATGGCAGGGAGTCAGAAACCTCCCCAAATGCCAACCAACCTATGGGCAGAAATAGGGCCTAGATCTTCTGGATCTTCTTTCTTTTGGTCATCAATTCATTTTTTATTTTTTGAGCACCCCTGGAGTTGGCCAATAATAAAATTGGATGATTAAAGAAAGAAGCAACACATTCCAAAGAGTTGAGAAAGAAAGAATTGCCTTTTTTTCTGATCCCACTCCCAACTCTGTTGCTATATGTGGTGTGTTTTCTTCCAGTCTTTTTTTCCCTCTCAGTCCATCCTTTTCGGGCCAGAGCCCTCTGTCACTTCAGAACCTGGACAGCGATGACGTTTGCTGAGGACAAGACTTACGAGTATATCCGCCACCATTACAGCAATTTTGGTCATATTCATGTTCTGGAGATTCTGCCTTATCTGTCCTGCCTCACAATAAGTGACCAGGTGAGCGGGGGCATGACAGCCAGCCACTGACTCGGGGCAGGGCTGTGAGCCTCACCCAAAGCCAGGGCCAAATCCTTCCTTCTCCGTCATTGCCTGCATCCTGCTTCCTGACCTTGACTTCTCTAACTTCTTCTAACTTCTCTAACTTGCTTCTAACTTGACTTCTCTACGTTGCCTAAGCATGGGTCAGGTTGGCCTTGCCAACATGGCTGAGCGCCCTCTCGTGTCCATTTGGTGCAGTGCTAAAAAATATGGTGCCTGAGATTTCTGGGCTTCAATCCCCTCTTCTGCTTCTGTGGGAACTTTTCTTTGGTCTGTCTTGTCATCACTCCTGCTTAGTTTTGACTTCGTTCTCCTTGTTATGGAGCCTGTACTAGCTGGGAGTCCGGGGCTCAGTTTTGAGAGTTCATGGGAGCCAGACCACCCTAGTCTTTCAGAACTGGCTGTGACCCACGTGAAGTGGGGCCAGTGGCCTCCCAGTTTCAGCTGCTTCCAGATGGCCCGCGCCCTCTGCTGCCTCCACGCGGCTGGGGTGGCAGTGGTGAGGTGGGTGTGGCGGCGGAGCAGGCCTGTGGCTGACGGGGGTCTGCCCCCGCCCTTTGCATTTGGGGGCGTGTGGGGATGCCTTGTGACCAGATCTGCAGTAAATGTTTTCTGTGAGTTTTCATTTCTGCTGTCTGGTTGCTCGTCTGCATGTGGGAATTCAGTGTGTATGTAGGATTTAAAACCTCTGCCACCCCGAGATTCCTCATCAGAATCTCCCAGCGCCCTGTCCTCCTCATTCTTAGAGTCAGCTCCCTCTCTTTTCCTTTTGCCTCCTTTCATCCCCTGTTCCCTGTGCATCCTCTTCCTCCTCTGCTAACCTAAACCCTTTCTTTTTGCCTTGGGGGCTGCATAAACAAACCCTAGGCTTTGGTGACAGACTAACTGGGTTTGGACTCCTGCCCCACAGCTGTAAGATCTTTGTTACTTACTTCTGCCAGGTTCCTCACCAGGAGAGTAGGGGTAATGGCATTAAGATAATTCATGCAGAGCCCTGAGCTCAGAGCCTGGCACACAGTAAGAGCCTAGTTCCTGGAAGCTGCCTTTACACTTGGGCCCAAACACTGGCCTTGTCCTGGGCTCTGACCTGGTTTCACGTGGCTGCCTCGCTCTTGTGGCTACTTGGTATCTCTCTCTGCAGCTGCCCCGCCTGAGGGTGCAAGAGGTCAGGGCCACCTGGCTTGAGCAGGGCATCTGGCTGTGTCTTCCAGGACCGGCTGCGGGCCAACTACCAGCTCTGGGGGAACCAGGGTACCCTCTGGGAGCTCTTCAACAGCCTTCGGCGGCGGACTGGCTGGGTGGACTCCTTCATCAAGGCGCTGAGGATCTGTGAGCTGGCTGGGCTTGCGGACGAAGTGGCCTCTGTCTACCAGAGCAACCTGCTCGGTGAGCTGCTTGCCCCGGCCCTCCTCGTGGAACTTCTGTCTGTTCCCCTGGCCTCGACTCTGCCTGTCCCCTCGCCTCTGCACCTCTTGCCTTCCACTGTCCCCTTCCCTCCCATCACTCCCGGCCAGTGGAAAAGCCTGGGTGTCAATCCCAGCTTAGCCTCTTGTTAGCCATGTCCCTTTGGTGAAGTGCCTTAATTTCCCTAAGCCTCAGTCTTCTCTTCTGTAAAACGGGGCTAATGGCCAGACACTACGTCATAGGGCTGCGGTGGATACCATGGGACAATGGATGGCGTGTTGAGTGCTTGGCTGGGGCTGGGTACCTCCCATGTGCTCAGCAAATGGGGCTTCCTCTAATTTTTGTGGCTGTGACGTTTACCTCCCATCCCTTTCTCACTTCCTCCTGTCTCTTCTCCCTCAGGTCACCATCCCTCTGTCCATTCCTCTCTTCTCTTCCCCTCCCTTCATGTCTCCTCTTTCTCCCTTATGAGTTCCTTCTTCCTTTCCCTCACCTCCTCCTCTCCCCCTAGCTTCCCCTGGAGCCTTCTAGGCCCCCCACCCCAGCTGCCCGGTTACTCCTCAGCTCCCTTTCAATGCTCCCTTCCAGGCCAAGTGACCAGAGGGGTCTGGTCAAGTCAGGCCTGAGGGGACAAGACAGGAAGAAAACTCAAGCCAACCCTATTTAGGTTTCAGACTAGAGACGACTCCTGAGACCCTGCTCAGATCTAAAACCTTAGAACAGCGCCCCCGCCCCCACTGCCTCATTTGCTTTGTTCTTCCCTTCTTTCCTGAGGAGACAGTGTCAGGCCAGGGATTAGTTAGGGGTGACAGCCGCCCACAAGAAGGAGAAGAAAGCCACTGGGTTCCGGAACACTGGGGGACAGAGAAGTGGTGACTGCTGACCCCATTTGGGTTGTGAGAGGCCCACATGCTCCCCACCCCCACCCCCCACCCCACTCCTTCTACCTCTTCTTGTCCTCCCTTCTTCCTCTCTCCCTCCTGCTTCTGCCTCCCACTCAGTGAAGCTTGTCTCTTCTAAGGAGTCCATCCCACCTCAGGACAGCTTTCAGAGCTGTGGGGGCTTCTAGTCATGGACCGGGCAGTCCAGGAGCACCCAGGCCTCTCCTGTCAACTGGGAGCTCCTCTGACTCCTCTTGACATCACTGTATCTTTGTCCTCCAGGTGTCCCAAAGAACCACCATGCAGCCCCACTCGAGCCACAGTTAGCTGCTGCCCAGGTTCCAGGGCCTCCCATACCTGCTGCCGCCCCCAATGCCCCCCACAATGGCTACAGAGAGGAGGAGCCAAGTTTCCCCATGTCTGTCCAGGAAACTCAGTCGCCGGAGTCCCTGGGAGAGGTGCGTCCTCACATCTAGTCTGGGCCCCTGCTTTTGTGTTCCTGTCTGCCCAGCCTCTGGAAGCTCTCTCCTGCCCCCACCACAAGTTGTGCCTGAGCTCTGCTCAGAACCTTAGGATTCCTCCAGCAGAAATATGCCCCAGACCAGCTCTCAGACTTCTGACTAGGGCTTCACTCTATGGCAACTCCCAACCCTCTTAGCAACCGACTGTGAGGTCACAGTTTGGAGGTCTTTGCAGTGGGCCATGTGAGATGTTGGCTGGATTGAAGGACCAGAGAATGGCCAGTTGGAGGGAAGAGTACTGGGGAAGCAGGGGGTGATGGGGTAGAGGGTAGATGGAGTAATTATTGCTAGTAAAGTCAAGTTTAGGGGGAAATGACTGATTCTATTGAGATGTGATGAGCAGGCAGCATGGTGTTCAGGAGACATCAGACCATGGACTTGAAGTCCAAGAAAGGGGTCTGTGCTCAGAAAGGGGGACCTTTGATAGCACCAAGCAGATGCCTAGTGACTCCCCATTGGATGTTGTGTGTTTTCTGTGAAGTAGGTTCCTGTAGACAGAGGGTCTGGCAATGATCAAAGCTGGGGCCAGGGGCTTCCTTGGGTTCTGTGTTCCGTGGTGCTGGCCGAAGCCGGTAGGAGATGCCTGCTCCTGGGAGAAGCAGCTGCCTCATTTCCATTTTCCCTCTTGCAGAGTTCAAAGACAGTCCCACAGCCACCCAATTCTGGGGCTGTCCTGAGGAGGCCAGCTGGCTCTCTGGAACCCTCCACTGACATGGCAGCCTGCAGTCCTCTGACCTCCAGTGGGCATCAGGAGCAGGACACAGAACCGGGCTGTGCCGGCACAGCAGGTATGTGTGTGATCTGGAGCTCTAGGGCCTCTCTGACCTCCCAGTGAGGGTGAAGACTAGAGTTGCCCCTCTGGGTTCCTTGGACAGGAGGCGAGGGTGGGAATAAAGGGAGTTTACCCCAGGAGCGACCCAGTTTCTTGAGGGTGCATCAGTTTTCCTATGTAACAACCCAGTCCAACATTTAGTAGCTTAAAATATGACTATTTAGCTCATGATTCAGTGGGTCAGCAATTTGGGCTGACTCGGTAGTTTTTCGGGTCTTGGTTGGATCCCCTCTGTGTACACACCGGTGCACATGTGCATGCTGCTTACTTCCGCCTGTTGGCAGGGGCTCCTTGATTCTCTTCAGTGAGTCTTCATCTGTCACCAGTCAAGTCTGTTTCCTGGCAGCTGAGCAGAATTCTGAGAGAGCAGGCTCCTGGGGCAAAGGCTCGACACTGGCGGTGTTCCCTCCTGCCTCATTCTGTGGGCCCAAGCAAGTCCCGAGGCCAGCCCAGAGTCAAGGAGTAGAGAACAGACTCCATCTCTAGATGAGAGGACTCATGGTCACACTGCAGAGGATGTGGATACAGGCACGGGAAGAGCATTAGGACCATTTGTGGCCTGTACTGAGAGGACCCTGTGGGGTTCACCAGGACCTGGAGGGCAGTGTGGAAGAGCTGGGCCACCTATTGGCAGGGGCCCTTAGAGCCCTTAGGCGCTGCCCTACCTCTACTGGGGCTCTAGCTCCCAGTGAATCACTAAAGCTTCTCAGTCCCCAGAGGAAGTGTGATTTTCATCAACTAAGGGCCTGGACCCCAAAACCAGATCTTAGTTCCCACCCTCAGGAGTACAGAGCTGTCCACTCTGACTTCCCAGGCTGGCATCTCTCTGCTCCATTGTTTTCTCAACTGTATTCCATATAACACTATCACCTGCCCAGCCTTTGATGCCCCTGGGACAGCTACAAGGCACCTGAAGTTAAAGGCTCCGAGAAGTCATCTTAGTGCCTTCCACTCCTTTCACCCCAAAACTCTTCCCCAAGCACCCATTTATACTTTGCAATGTCAGCTTGCCATGGAGCACCTTTCAGGAAGGTAGGGAGCACTTAGACTTCAATACATGCATGGACACAGGTCTCACGAGGTTCTGTGGTGTCAGATTTTGGTGGGGGTGGGGTGATAGATCAGAATTATTTGTGGCCTTTGTCAGCCATAGGGCCTGGCATGTGTGTTCTCAGAGTTCCATGGAGCATCTGGATATAAGTGCCTTTATGGACTGTCACCACCTGCTGAGCCACCATGCTGCCTCTTGCCCTGATCCAGGATGGCTCCTGCTGGTGGGGGAGGGGAAGGTAGCAGAGGTAGGAGCATTCAGAATTCCACCAAGCTAAAGAGCAGACACAGAAGGAAAGGGAGGTGTCACAGTCAGGAGAAGAAAGAGGAGAAGGTAATTAATGATCTGTAACCTCCTAGATGCTGTTAAGGGGAGGGACCATTCATTCTTATGAGAAAACAGACTCGGCTTTAGGTCAAGGACTAAGGGTAGATGGGGCTGAGGATGCGCCTGCAACTGTTGGACCTCAGGGCCTGGGAGCAATGACCAAAGGGACTGTGGAGACTCCATGGGTAGGATGTTGGGAGGCCTGGATGCAGTAGGGACTTGAGCTGGGTCACTGAGACCCTTCTCAGCAATCTGATCCCAGGATGACTGTGATTTTAGGGTAACAGTCCTGTGGATTTGTGTTTCTCCTTTTATTTTTCCACCTGCAGGTGTGGCCTCCAGCCCCACATCACTCCGTGGGCCTGTGTCTCCGACGGTCTCCTTCCAGCCACTGACGCATTCCATCCCCAGGTCAAGCCCCTTGCCAGGACCCTCAGTATCAGCTCCACCTATTGACACCTCCTCCTCTTCCCCTGGCTTGGCCTCTGCAGGGGGTGCTGGTGGCCATGGTGAGGCTACTGTCTGCACGGGGGCTGGGGTGTCCGCCAGCTCACTGGCCACCAGCACAGCACCCTCCAAAGTGCCTACCAACTCAGCATTTGATAGAACGATGCCTTCCAAGTTGCCTGCCAGCTCGAAACCCTCTGGTACAACGTCTACTAATGTGCTCACCAGTCTGCCACCATCCAAACTGCCTATCAACTCCACACGTGCTGACACAGTGGCACCCAAGGTGCCTGCTGGTTTGGTGCCTGACCACAGGACGTCCACAAGCACAGTGCCCAGCAAGGTGCCTGCCAACACGGTGCCCCCCGTCGGGAGCAGCATATCCTCAGAGGTGAGTCTTTGCCCTTCTACCAGTGATCCAGGCTTTCCCCTCGAGCCCTGTCCTTGGAGCCAGTCTCCATTCTGTCCCCGGCCTGCGCTGCTCCAGGGCTTCTTTTCGAGGGTTTAGGGACAGCTGAGATCCGGCCTCTTCCGGACCCCACACCAAATCCTCTAGAGTAATAATAATCATTAGAGCTCTTAAGTGTGGATTTCTAGGAGGGCTGGGTGTGGCAGCCACCCCCACTGGTCATGTGCAGTAACCCATTTAGAGCTCAAAGCTGCAGCAGCATTATTTTTCAGATGAGGGAACTGTGAGGGATAGAGCTGGATGGCCTGTCTGCCTGGATGCCTTGCTCTTCACCTCGAGATATCCAGTCTGCTTTTCTATGATCAGGGCTTTACGGATAGCAGTCTCAGCCCGAGGCGGCCACAATGGCCCAATAGCCCCCTACGGCTGCCGCCTCTGGGCCAGCATATCTAGCCCTGCTCCTGTTGTCTGCCTGGAAGAACCACGTCCAAGGGACTCGTTAAGCACATGGCCAGGCCTCTGACCTTGTGGCTGCTCCACGGCCCTCAGCCCCAGCAGAATGTCGAAGTTGGATGGCGCCACAGCTGCCAAGGGCTCTGGGAGGGTGGAGGTGAGCTCACAGGCAGGCCAGTGAGTAGGGAGAGGGGTACCTTGGAGAAAGTCGCCACTGATACCACTGCGGAAGCTTGGACCCCTCCTCTCTCACCGCACTCCTGCACCATCATTGGGTTGAGTCTCCAAGAGCGGGTGGCCTCCTCCCATACTATGGTCTGGGCATTGGAGGGTTGGGATGCTAATTCATGCCCTGGCTGGGAATGGGGCCACCCACTTGGGTGTCCGGCCATCCCCAGACCCTTCCAGCCCCTCCCTTCTTTCTCAGGAGACTCCTCCAGTGGCTCCAGAGCCCACAGGCACCTCCACCAGAGACAGCTTGCCCAGGCCCAACCACAGCTCTGCCACCTGGGGCTTCGAGTCGGAGCTGCTGAGCAAGCCTGGCAGGCTGGTCTCCACCATCGACGATGAGCCATTCTCAGGGTGCTCTGAGGACCTGGCCCTCAGCTGCAGCAAGTCCTTGGGCACAGCGCCTGAGAACACCCCAGAGGAGAATGAGTACCAGTCAGTGGATTCCATCAGGATCCAAGTAACCCAGGATCCCAGTGCTGACCTGACAGAGGGTAACCTCAGACCTCCTGCTGCCCCTCAGCCCCCAGTCGAGGGAGAGTTTGTCCCAGCCAGTTCCTGCACTCCGCTGCTTGGGGCAGCTGTGGCCGGGGTTCTCTTGGCCACTCTCTTTGCCATGCTGTATAGGCGGCGCATGTGAAGCCCCTAGGAACCCCCTGTCCTGAGTCTGCTCCCTTCCCTGCGGGACATCTAGCCCAGGCATGAACTGTGCTATCTCCCTGTCTTGTCCCTTTCATGGGGCTCATGAAACCTGGGTCTGAGGAGAGCCAAGTGGGGCTTCAGGCTGGGTGCAGCCCAGGTTTCTGTCCCAGCTCATGCCCTCCCCATGCACCCCAGACCTCACACACCCTGCAATCGAGGCTGTGGCCTTTTTCCTGGGGGAGGTGCTCAAGTCCACAGATCAGGTGGTGCTGCTAGATCATGCAGGGGGTCAGAAACACCCCCCATCCCTGCCCTGTGCCTGGCAGCCAGCAGGTGTGCAGGGTGGGAGACCCCACAAGACCTTACTCCAGACCCTAAAAGCCTCAGGAACATCAGGGCAATCCATCTCCATGGAGCTGGCTACTTGAGGTCTCCCAAGAAGTGAGGGAAGTCCAGAAGTTTCCCTGGACCCCTGGGGCAGCTGCTAGGCCTGAGGACTGTCTCTGAAGCCCCTCTCCAGCCTCCTCACCCCCATCTTCCCTTTCCCTCCCTCTGATCTCTGTGGCCTTTAGCTTGGTGGTGGTGGGGAGAGGGATTTGGGGAGGAGAGGCTTGCCAGCGTGAGCTCAGGCCAAGGTTTGGATTTCAGCTCCACCCCTTCCTGGGCTGTGTGGCCTTGACAAAGTGATCAGACTTCTCTGGTCTTGCTTCCCCACATGGCCAGTGAGTATCATGGATCATTTCCACTGGGCTCTTCTGGGATTAAAGCACACAAGTGTTTGTCAAGTGCCTGTCTTCCCCCAGAGTAGGTGACTGCTGATAGCTTCCCCTGCCTCTCCCCTGCTCAGCCCGGTAGACATGAGGGTATAAGAGGCAGAATGCCCAGTGGGTAAGGGTACAACTCTGTAGTGTGTGCTGGCCTGGGCTTGCACCCCACTTGAACTTTCACTCTGTGCTCTGTCACTGTGCTCTCTATTAACCTCTCTGTGCCTCAGTTTCCTCAGCTGTAAAATGAGGATGGGTTGTAAAATTTTATATGTATATGAAAATAAATCTCCTAGTGTAATGAGGATTAAATGAGTTTATATGAATCTTAGAACGGTTCCTGGCATTTATTAAGTGTTGGATACATGTTGCTGTAAATGTGGAGGGGCTGGAGCACTTGGCTACAGCTTATGAGGCAGATTCAGACCCTGCTAACCTCCCCTCACCCTCTTCATATTTGCTCCTTATTCATCCTGTGCATTGAGGAGTTGAGGAGTAGAGAGGGAGGCATGTCTACTGGCAAAGCTGTGCAGGGTGGGGGTTGGGGCCCCCACCATATCTTCATGGGTTCTTTTCAGGCAGTCATCTCTGGACAAGAAGCAGACATAGGAGCCCCAGAAGCCACTTCCATTCCTGTGCTCTGCAAGAGACAGACAGCAGCCTGGGGAGATACTGGGGTAGTAGCTGTGTAACCCCCCCCCCGCCCCCAAAAACAAAAACCTGTCAGCTGGTAAGTTTTGTACCCTGCTTTGGCTGTTAAGGCCTTTCTTTGTACTGCCTAGGGGGCTTCAGTGACCTTGAATGACCTGTCCCTTTCCCTCTGAATTTCTTTTCAACTCTCCAAACCCAATAGCCTGCACCCTAAAATCAGGAGAGATCCCTACCCAAGCTGTCTGCACCACCCCTATCACCCTTGCTCTACACCATCCCTCTGTGCCTTCTCTCATTATCAGATACCCAGGTCAGTAAACAATTCATGGACAGATACTAGTTTTTATTTTTTAAAATTTTCACTCATTCATTCATTCATTCATTCATTTATAGTAATTTCCACACCCAACATGAGGCTCCAACTCACAACCCTAAGATTAAGAGTCACATTCTCTACTGACTGAGCCAGCCAGACACTACCCCCTGGTACTAGTTTTAATGTGTTACTCTTCTAGGGTAGCTTTGGAAAAAAGTATCTCAAGAAAGTAATGTGTAATCCCAAAGGATGCTACTTAGCTGGTGGAATTTCAAGCACAATGACCAGCCACAGGGGAGATACTTTTGCATAAACTGTGTAGGAGTCATTCGGAGACCTACCAGGCAATTTTCAGATTAAAAAAATTTTTTTTGAGAGATTGAGAGCACATGAGCCAGGGGAGAGGAGCAGAGGTAGAGAGAAAGAGAAAGAATCTTGGGGCGCCTGGGTGGCTCAGTTGGTTGAACGTCCAACTTCAGCTCAGGTCATGATCTCATGGTTTGTGCATTTGAGCCCTGTGTCAGGCTCTGTGCTGACAGCTAGCTCAGAGCCTGGAGCCTGCTTCAGATTCTGTGTCTCTTTCTCTCTCTCTCTGCCTCTCTGTCTCTCTCTGTCTCTCAAAAAATAAATGTAAAAAAAAATTTTTTTTTTAAAGAAGAAAGAGAGAATCTTAAGCTGATAGCACAGAACCTGATACGAGGCTCAACCCCAGGGCCCTGGGAAAATGACCAGACCCAAAATCAAAGAGTCAGATGCTGAACTGACTGAGCCACCAGGTGCCCCACCAGGTGTTTTTCAAATGATGCTGCCCAGAAGCCCTAATCTGGCCTACATGGAACAGCATCCCTATTTTGGCTGTCGTCAACTGAAGGCCTCTAAAAGGCCAGCTTGAAGCAGGGTTGGGAACTGGCCAGTGTAATGAAGACTGGCTAGAAAGGGCTTGGGATAGTTGATAAGATGTGTCAGATCTCAGGAATCCTGGGGTTAAGTGTGGCTTTCAGCTGCAGGAGGATGACACAAGTTACTCCCACCACCATGGCCTGGACCATGTGGACGCCAGACCCCCAGGAAGGGACAGAGAACCTCTACCCTCAGGCCCAGCCACCCATACTGGGAGACTGGGGAAAGCACACTTCACCTCAGGGTGAAGACCGGGGTGGGGCCAGAGGCCCAGTGCCATCCTGATCCATTGGGGTGGACTCACCAGCTGTCAAAATACGTTTATCAGTCCCTCTCTACCTTGTCTCTCCTCCTAAAACATTTCCCTCAAAACCTATGAGCCACCACGGCTTCTCTCTCCTTGGGAAACACAGACCTTGCTTGATAACCTATGCCGTACCCTCCCCTTATTTTCCTTGCTGGATACACTGAGATTGCATCGGATTTAGGGGGAATTTCTGGTCAGAGATCAAGAAGATGCCCTTTACCCTGCCAGGCTTTAGATTAGTCACAGCTTCTTTTAAGAAACATTATTTATAATGGAAAATTTCACACACACAATAATAGAATATAAGAAACATACATAAGAAATATATATAAGAGAAAACAGAAGGAGAACCTGCCATGTGCCTACCACCCAGCTTTAATGTTTTATTTATTTTTGAGACCGAGAGACAGAGCATGAGTGGGGGAGGGGCAGAGAGAGAGGGAGACACAGAATCTGAAGCAGGCTCCAGGCTCTGAGCTGTCAGTCAGCACAGAGCCCGATGCGGGGCTCAAACCCATGGATGTGAGATCATGACCTGAGTCGAAGTCGGAGGCTTAACTGACTGAGCCACCCAGGCACCCCTCACCCAGCTTTAATAATTATGAACTCATGGCCAATCTTGTTCATCTCAGCCCGATTCCCCCTTTTCTTTACAGGCTCCTTTTGCAACTCAGAGTGAGGGGTTCAGAAAGCCAAGGGCCACACGTGGTTTGGGAGAATTTTGTGGTAAAGGCCCTCTATTTTCTCCCAAGGCAACATTAGGCATTCCTCTGTTGGCTTCTTGGCCATGGGTGGCATTCCATTTGAACCAGTTTAAGGAGTGAGCAGCCCTGGGTCCCTGTCTTGGTGAGAGGGGACCAATGAGGGTTCTTCCATTGACAGGCTCCTCAGAGGTGTCTGGCTGCTGCTCCTGTCCCAGAGAGGCAACAGTTGGGTGTGTCCAGGGACAGCTTGCCCGCTGCACCAGGGGCCTCCTCCAGGTTCTGACAGATCTCTTCCAGCAGGCGGAAATTACCCAACTGGGCCGGTTCAAATTCCACAGCATGTCTCCTGCTGTGACAGGAATCTCCTAGGAATGGAGTCATTCAGGCCTTGAGGTCACTTGTTTTCCATGAAGCATCATCACTAAGCTGATGGCCAAGAATTGCCCCCCACCTCCCCACAGGAAAAGTAGTGTTGGCGGTGGAAGTGGTTATATGGATGAAAATCATACGCTCCCCCTGTGCTCACCTTTCTACTCTTTTCCTTGTAGCCTAGGGCCATGAAGTTTACACATGGTATTGGGCATGGTCACCCAGCCTTCCTCATTCCAGCAGCTGCTGTTAATAACAACAGCGATAATAAAAGGGCTACTGCTCACTCCATGCCAGGCGCTGGGCTAAGCACTTTACATATGTTAATTCATTTCATCCCCAAACAACCCTAAAAAGGGCTACCATTATGACCCAAAGTATAGCCAGTCTGCAAGGCTGGGAGGGGGAAGGACCAGAGGAGACAGTGCAAGGGAAAATTCTGACCCCTGAGCCCCAGAGCTAGATGTGCTCAAGGCTCGTGACCGACAGCTGATTGGATGCCCGGGGCCGGGATCCCATTCAAAGTGAGATTTCACACCAGCACATTCCTGTTCAGTGTGCCAAGGTCTGCTCCATGTTGTAATAGTGTAATAATGTGCAAAATTATAATCAGTAGTCTCAGGGATATTGTAACAATTGGACTATAATCATCCAGTGTGTGCTCAGGCTTAATGGCCTGAGGCTGTGTGAGGCAAGGCAGTGGGCGGGAGCCTAAAATGCCAGGCCTCCAGAGGACAGTCTGGTAGCATACATTGTTTATTAAAGGATTCTCCAGTGCCAGGTCTAAGGCCTGCTATGAGTTAAGACCCTTGCGTACCCTCCAGTGGTTGGGAATGGCTCACAAAATGTGGTGGAGACAAATGGATGGGCTTTCATATCATACTTTCATGTATTTATATAATATTTCACAGCTCCTGTGTGCAGAGTATTGGGAAACGCCTTGGAGAGACAGAATAACAAAGCAAAACCCCGCCCTAAGGGTCCCCTCCCTCCACCTATTGTTTCCACTACTAGTGAGTAGTCTAAAGGGGGCTGCTTGAAGCAAAGGTGGGGGTAGGGAGGAAGGATAAGTGTTGTTTTGATCAGGTATATACTCTTAATAATCATAATAATTAGGGTTGCCAGGATGGCTCAGTCAGTTAACTGTCCAACTCTTGGATCCAGCTCAGGTCATGATCTCATGGTTAGTGAGATGGAGCCCAGCGTGGGGCTCTGCACTGACAGTACAGAGCCTGTTTGGGATTCTTCCTCCCCTCCCACTCTTGCGCACATGTGCGTGAACTTGCACACTCTTCCTCTCTCAAAAATAAGAAAATATTAAAAAAAAATAATTATGATAACTAAACCCAGGAAAACAGTAACACTTAGAGCCTATAGGGAATAAGAAGAAAATGAAGTGTAAATATACAAAGACACCCAACCAGAAATGCTACAGTGAAAATGTCTGACAAGATCAAGTGCTGGGGCACCTGGATGACTCAGTCAGTTAAGCATCTGACTGGCTCAGGTCATGATCTCACAGTGAGTTGGAGCCACGTGCAGGGCTCTCTGCTATCAGCACAGAGCCTGCTTCAGATCCTTTTTCTCTCCTCCCTCTCAAAAATAAACATTAAAAACAAGCAAAACAAGATCATGTACTGATGAAGATCTAGAGCAACTGAAACTTTCGCGGATGTTTGTGGGTACATTAATTGATAAAACTCTGTTGGCAAACTGGCAGTACCCTACTGATGATGATCATATGTAGCAATTCCGCTCCTGGGCATGGACACAACAGAAACAAGAGTTCGTGTCTACCAGAAATATGTGCAAGAATGTTCCTTTTTTCTTTTCTTTCTTTTCTCCTCCCTTCCTTCTCCTTTTTCTCTCCCTCCCCGCGCCCCGCCTTTCATTTGTACAAGAATGTTTCTAACTACACTATTCATAATAGCCCCAAACTGGTATGAGTCCAAACATCTTTGAACGGATAGATAAGCTGTGGTAAATCACAAAGTAGAATACCAGGATATAGCAATCAGTACAGATGAACATATTGCTCTACATGGCAACGTGGATAAATCTCACAGACCTGAGGTTGAGCAAAAGTAGTCAGTACACACACAAGTCATCACTGTAGGATTCTATTTCCATAAAAGCACAGAAATGAGCAAAAATGATCCATGGCTTTGAAAGTCAGACTGGTTACCTTTGGGAGGGACAGGAAGGGACATTCTGGGGGGCTGCTCCACCTCCTGATGTGGAGGTATAGTATGATTCCCGAATATGTTTGGTTTGTGTCCAGACTCCCTGCTGGAGATACAGAAATAAACCAAGATCACCCACCTGAGAACAAACAGAGGCTGTTCATTCAGAACTTACAACAGAGTCAGCCACTAACACTTGTATCTGGCAAGAAGGGACTCAAAGGCAGGGAGGTGGAAAGTGTTATGGTGGAAAAGAAGGGAAGCTCCAGGTGTGTTCTATTGGAGGTTGTTTGCCCCGAATGCTGGAGGCTGGGGGTACCTCGGTGATTGCCTGGGTTTCTCTGGTTGGTCCTGAGTTGGAAGAATGGAGACTGGGAAGAAACTGGCAGGCACCGAGTCCTGATTGTTCTGAGCCTCCCACTGCAGAAGTTGTGATTTGGCTTCCCAGGCTGGTTACTGCAGGTGTTTGGGGTAAGAAAGCTAGTGTTGTATATGATCTGGCCGTTGTCTGTTTGTATATTCAGTCTCTCAGGGAAGAGTATGGGCTCTGAGAGGGGTCTCTGCTGCTGGAATGGCGGTGGGTGGGCACGTACACATTACCTCCAGCTTCCTAGGCCTCCTTGGGATAGCTGCTGCTGGAAGCTGCCTTTGGTCAGACCCCTCTCGTTTATTAGGCTTCCTAAGTTCCCATGTTTTGCCTCAAACCCTGCAATGTAAATGCCCATTTCCTTGCCTGTATTTTAGCTTATCTTTTTAAGTTTATATATTTCATTAAAAAATTTTTTTTTCTGTTTTTTATTTTTGAGAGACAGAGAGAGACAGCACAAGCAGGGGAGGGTCAGAGAGAGAGAGGGAGACACAGAATCTGAAACAGGCTCCAGCCTCTGAGCTAGCTGTCAGCACAGAACCTGATTGCAGGGCTTGAACCCACGAACTGTGAGATCATGACCTGAGCCAAAGCCAGCCGCTTAACTGACTGAGTCACCCAGGCGCTCCTTATTTATTTCTTTTGAGAGAGAGAGATTAAGGGCAGAGACAGCATCCCAAGTAGGCTCTGCATTGTCAGTGCAGAACCCAACTCAGGGTTTGAACTCATGAACCGTGACATCATGACCTGAGCTGAAATAAGGGTCGGATGGTTAACTGCTTACCCGACCATGCTACCCAGGCTCCCCTACTTGCCTGTATTTAAAAAAATTTTTTTTAATGTTTTATTTATTTTTGATACAGAGAGAGACAGAGCATGAGAGGGTGAGGGGCAGAGAGAGAAGGACACAGAACCAGAAGCAGGCTCCAGGCTCTGAGCTAGGGATCAGCACAGAGCCCGATGCGGGGCTCGAACCCACGAACGTGAGATCCGACCTGAGCCGAAGCTGGAGGCTTAACCAACTGAGCCACCCAGGCGCCCCTGTATTTAAAAAATCTATACTGAGTACCTTTTTTCTATGTACTCAATGCTCTATCTATAAAACAAAGCAAAACAAAAACACAAAAAACAGAGGCTCCTGGGGGCTCAGCTGGTTATGTCTCTGACTCTTGATCTCAGCTCAGGTCTTGAGCTCATGGTCGTGAGTTCAAGTCCCACATCAGGTTCCATGCTGGGCGTGAAGCCTACTTAAAAACAACAAAAACATTCTATGTTGGGTGCGAAGCCTGCTTAAAAACAACAAAAACGCCAAAAATACCTGCTCCCACCAAACACAGCTTTTTATTGAAGTAAATGTACGTAGTGGAAAGCGTACTCAGCAAGGAGGCAGGGTCTGCAGGAAGAAGATGGCAGTGGGCAGAGAAAGCTGGTGGGTTGTGAACGGCGAGGCAGAGGAGGTGGCTCTGGCTTCACAGCCAACTCCTGTCATCCCTTATCGTTCTGCACCCACAGACGTTGAGATTGGACCAAGTGATGTCAAATCCTTCCTCCTCCGAGCTTCAGTCCTGTCCGCCCTTGACTGTCCTTGGCACAGATGGCTATATGGGCTTCCTCCCCCTTCTGGTGTCTCGTCCCCCATCCCCAGGTGCCATTCTATGCCATCTGAATCACTGATTTCTTAGCAATCAGACACTGTCTTCTATTTAATCAATTCACTTGTATTTAACACAAGGAGAAAGAAAAATCCTCTCATTATCACATGCAGCTGGAAATCGGCTTCTTGTAGGAGGCCGATCCAAAGGAATGGGGAGAGAGAGAAGCTGGTCATTGATGAAAGAATGACTTCTTTTCCTACTTGCTGTCACAACGTCCTTAGAATTGTGAGTCCATGGACACTCATTTGCAGTCATTTGTCTATCATTACTGCTAAAACTTCAGGTCCTTGGACATTTCCTCCATTCAACTTGCAGTTATGGGGGTCTGCTGTGGTCAGATGTCTGCTTGCAGCAAGCCTGTGGCAGTGAGCAGA
This sequence comes from Suricata suricatta, assembly GCF_006229205.1. NCBI lineage: Eukaryota > Metazoa > Chordata > Mammalia > Carnivora > Herpestidae > Suricata > Suricata suricatta. Next base: position 77,127,483 of record NC_043711.1, on the reverse strand, counting down.
AACAGAACTTTCAAGCTGGGGGCCTTGTCTGGGACCTCTCCCCCTTGTCCCTCCTGCCTTCATGCTCAGTTTTCCACTCAGAGAGCTGTACCTTGGCTCTCTGGGTATGTGGCAGCCTGTTCCCTCCTGGACTGGCTCTATGGACTCCTTCCCACCTAGTCCAGCAGGGGTCAGTCTCCTCCTGAATTTTCATCTATTTTATAATTGGCTCTTTAAAACATCTTTTAATTACAAAGGTAATACATGAAAATCTGCTTGCTGTAAAAAATTAAAACTCCCAACCAAATTCTGTAGGCCAGAGTTTCTCAAACTTCCATGTAAACAAAACTCGTCTGGAGATCTTATTGAAGGCAGGTGTGACTCATGGAGTCACTGCATTTCTAAGGAGACTTTTTTGAATAAAGACAAGGGACAGTAATTGAAAATGTCTTTCACTCCCCTACAAGTTTGAGAGACATCGTTCTTCGCCTTTGTCTAGGTGCTGTGTCCTTTGGTAATCCTAACTAAATCTCATCCTTGGCTTGGGAGTGAGGACTCTCTGAGGTCCTGTTCATAGCAGTAGGGATGTGGGATGTTCCAGCCTCTAGCTTCTTCTGTAGTTCCTTGTATTATCCGACAAAGTAAAATTGCCAAGCTGACTGGGTCTTTGTTGAATTGAATCTAGTTCATACAACAATCCAAACAATTTAGTCCTTGTTTCAGTTGGTTGAGGTTCCTTGGATTGTGGATTTTTCCCCCCACCATGTGCAGAATGAGCCAAATCACTGATGAAGTGGAGAATGGAGCAAAGCCAGAGTCAGAGGCCCACACAGTGCTACTCAAGACCATTGGCCAACGGCCCTCATCAGTTGAGCTCACTATTACTCGATCATGACTCTACTCTTCCTACCATCATCCAGCAGGTAAGAGTATATACAACACAATTCCAGTAGAGTTGTGTCTGCTAATGAATGCTGCATATAAAAAATGATGCCAAAATCGAGCAGCTTAACACATTTAGTATTTCGTGATTTTGGTGGGTTAAGATTTCAGGTGCAGGCTCCATGGGTCATCTGGCTCAGGGTCTCACAGCAAGCTGCCATGGAGGTGTTGGCTGGGGGCTGCAGACATCTTAGAGCTCAACCTGGAGAGGATTCACTTGCAAACTCACTCATATGGTTGTTGTAGGATTCAGTTCTTCACTGAATTGTTGCTCTGTGGGCCTCACTACCTTGCTGACTGTTGGCCTGAGGCTGTCCCCCATTCCTTGCTGCAGGGGCCTCTCCATAAAGTAGCTCCCAACATAATAGCTTGCTTCATTAAAGCAAGTAAGATAAAATAGCTAGAGAGTGAAAACAAAACAGAAATAACAGTCTTTCATAACTTAACATTGGAAGTGATTTCTCATAACCTTTGTAAATTACACTCAAAGGGCAATTTACCAGGACGGGGTTGACACTGGGAGCGTTGCTGTAGAAGTTTTCTACTATAGAAGGAGAGGTTAGCTCTGACCTGCAGCAGGGCATACATATACATATTAAATCTTTGACCCAGCAGTCCCATTTCTAGAAATCTAAGCCAAAGATACACTGGCAAAAACAAAGATGTATGTGCAGGGCTAATCATCATGCCACACTTTGTAAAATGGCAAAGGACTGGAAGTAACCCACGTGTCCATTAGTAGGACATTGGCTGAATGAACCATGGTATCAGTGCTCTGGAGCTATACATAAGAATAAGAAATATCCATCTACTGCTGTGGAGTGAACTACATGTTTAGTTAAATGAAAAAAATAAGTAGAGGGGTACCTGGCTGGCTTAGTCATTAGATCATCTGACTCTTGATCTCAGGGTTGTGAGTTCAAGCCCAGGTTGGGCATGGAGGCTGCTTAAGAAAAAAATAAGTGGTGACACCTGGGTGGCTCAGTCAGTTAAGCATCTGACTTTGGTTTCAGTTCAGGTCATGATCTCACACTTCATGAATGGAGTCCCACACTGGGCTCTAAACTGACTGTGCAGAGCCTGCTTGGGATTCTCTCTTTCTCCCTCTCTGCCTCCCTCAAAATAAATAAATAAACATTAAAAAAAGTGGGGCATTTGGGTGGCTCATTTGGTTGAGCATCTGACTCTTGATTTTGGCTCTGGTCATGAGCTCACAGTCGTGAGCTCTAGCCCCGCATTGGGCTCTGTGCTGTGTGTGGAGCCTGTTGAAGAGTCTCTCTCTCCCTCTCCCTCTGCCCCTCCCCACCTCAGAAACCTTGAAAAAGAATGTATAATCTTTTATTTAAGAAAAAGCCAAACCTATTAGTTAAGGAGTTGAGGCTTGGCATCCCATGTGACTCTACTGGAGAGGACTTTAAAATTTTGGGCCTGGTTTCTTCTGGCCTCTTCTCCACACAGCTTTGTCTTTGCTGGTTTTGCTTTGCATCCTTTCCCTGTAATCTTAGCCATGAGTATTACCAAAACAAAAAGAATTTGGACTGGAATCTCTTATCTATTTTCATGAAAGGGTAAACCAATACTAATTGAGAAGATGGTTACCTGGAATGCCTGGGTGGCTCAGTTGGTTAAGTGCCTGGCTTTGGCTCAGGTCATGATCTTATGGTTCCTGAGGTTGGACCCCATATCAGGCTCTCTGATGTTGGCATGAAGCCTGCTTTGGATCGTTTGTCCCTGCCCCTCTCCTGCTTGTTCTTTCTCTTAAAATAAATAAATAAACATAAAAAAATGGTTATGTATACAGAAAGAGAAGGAACAGAGAAGAGGGTTCAAGGATAGAAGTTAGACTTTTCTAAATGTACCTTGTTTTGTAGATTAGACTTTGGAACCATGTTACTATTTTACATAATTATATAACAAAGTTAAATTTAAAATTTTTTGTATCTCTAAAAATTGAATCAAAATGGGGAAAAAATAACTCAATTGTGTATGGAATTGATGCCTGAACCACATAGAGAGGAATTATTTCAACCTTAAAGCACAACAACTTGATTTTTCATCCCTAGTGCAATATATCCTAAGGACAAAAAGATCTGCAATGAAATCCTTTAAAAAATTTTTTTTAATGTTTTTTATTTATTTTTGAGAGACAGAGCAAGCAGGGAAGGGTCAGGGAGATAGGGAGATACAGAAACTTGAAGCAGGCTCCAGGCTCTGAGCTAGCTGTCAGCACAGAGCCCGATGTGGGACTCGAACCCACAAACCGTGAGATCATGACCTGAGCCAAAGCCGGACACTTAACTGACTGAGCCACCCAGGCGCCCCTGCAATGAGATCTTAAGTAGTATTTAGTAATCACAATTTTGGTAATAATGTTGATGTTTTTTATCCTGAAATTATTGTCTCTAATGATAAAGCAAATAAATAGTAAATGATGTTAAGTATTTAGATTTTCAGGGTAAGATAAAACCAAAGAAATTAAGAACTCTATAGCCTTCAAAAGGAATGGAAAAATATTAGTATAAATTTATGATATATTTTTCTCTTTAAAAATATATATTCTAGCTCTATCTACCAAAAGGGCCTAGAAACAATGAACAACCCAATAGCAGTGTGCACACCTCGTGTCCAAATTGTGGCCTCTAAACATCATTTTCTACGGATAGAAATCATTACTCCTTGGAGAAATGTCTGATTCAAGATCTGGGCAGGAAATTTACAGAGCTGAGGCTAGCATTTCCTGTCATACTAGAAAACAAAAAAGCTATTTAACACTACTAGAGTAGGGGCACCTGGGGTGGCTCGGGCAGTTATGCATCTAACTCTCTCTCAAAATAAATAAATAAGCTTAAAAAAAAAGACTACTTGAGTCATGTTTAAATTACAGAATCAATATGAAGGGCTTCCATTGGTCAAATGTGGGACAATTTGAACATCAAAAAGGAGAGTGACTCCAATGGATTGAAATTCATCAAATGTTTTAAACATGTCTGAGTTCATGATAATACTAAAAAGAAAAAAGATGCTAGAAAACCAATTCATTCTGAAAACTGGTCAATAAGGAGAAAGAATTAATTGTGCCTTAACAAAAGAGTGGGGAGGAGTGCGCCTGGTTGGCTCAGTCATGCAGGGTATGACTCTTGATCTGAGGCTCATGAGTTTGAGCCTCATGTTGGGTGTGGAGCCTACTTAAAATAAAAACATTTGTTTTTCAATTAAAAAAAAGAATCAGGGGCGTCTGGGTGGCTCAGTTGGTTAAGTGTCCAGCTTCGGCTCAGGTCATGATCTCACGGTTCGTGGGTTCAAGCCCCACATCGGGCTCTGTGCAGACAGCTAGCTCAGAGCCTGGAGCCTATTTCAGATTCTGCGTCTCCCTCTCTCTCTGACCCTCCTCTGCTCATGCTGTCTCTCTCTGTATCTCAAAAATAAAATAAAAAACATTAAAAAAAATTAATCTTGCTTTTTCTGTGCAAGTTGTACTTCAGGATACCAAAGAGCTGAAGGTTAGTTATAAGAGAATTCCAGTTAATTAAGTGCAGAAGAGACAAAAGAATTAGAATATCATAATTTTGATCATATCAAATAATGGCTATATCACCATTAGGCAGCATTACCAATAGTTGCTAAAACCAGTAGGTAAAAAGCTGATGGAGAACTTTATAATGGACAGACCAATCTGATGATCCCTGACCAAATGACTAATTGTCTCTTTTTAAGATGATAATACAAATAATTAGTTAATATTAAGAAATAGGGTTTTCCTGTTCTTTTAATTAAATGAATAGGAAGTAAATAGCACCACCTATGATGAGTTATCATAAATAAAGCAAATATGAATAATCAAACTTTAAACCTACAAGGATGGAGTCATCAAGATCTGGAATGTAGAAATTCTTCAGGACAAACAACTTGGCTTCTTCAATAAATACATTGCAAGAAAAATAATGGAGAAAGAACGTATAGGTTAAAAAAGATTTAAGAGACAAAGCAATGAAATGCAACAGGTTGACCTTGTTTGGAAAATGAATTTGCCACAACCATTATAAAAGCAAGATTGACAATCAGGGAAATTTAAATAATGTGATGGTTCATGATACTTGAATTCTGTACATTTTTTATTTTCCATGATCAAAATGTAGGCCACATTTTTCTTTCGTGTTCTGATCACATGAGACTTTGCTAGGTGCCTTGCTGAAACTACAGAGCTGCGGCATCCACGGCATTCCTTTGAGCTACCAGCTGGTAACTGCATCAACAAAGGAATAATAATAGCTGGTATTTCAAACACTTGCTATGTGCCAGAAACAATTCTAACTCCTCCACACATCTTATTTAACTTTAACCCAAAGCCCACTACATTTTTAAATCTTTCTGTTAAGTAGACAATATATCTATTTTTCAGTGTTTCTGTTGGAATCACTCCATAGTATCTAAAGATGTTACAGATTCCTTTTGATGGCTGCATAATGTTCCATTGTGTGGACCTGTCATCAGTTATTCAGCTGAGGTTTAGCTAGGTTAAGCAGCTTGCCCCAAATCACTCAGCTGATGCGGATAGAATTAGAACCAAGGTCTGGCTGGGGTGCCTGGGTGGCGCAGTCTTTAAGTATGTATCTGACTTCGGTGCAGGTCATGATTCCATGGTTCATGAGTTCGAATCCCACATTGGATGAACTCGAGCCTTGCTTTCTCTCTCTCTCTTTTTCTCTCTGTCCCTTGCTCTCTTGCACCTTCTTTCCCTCTCTCAAAGCAAAACAAAACAGAAACAAGGTCTGGCTGTATTTTAATTTTTTTAATATTTTTTTGAGAGACCAAGAGAGATAGAGCATGAGTTGGGGAGGGGCAGAGAGAGAGGGCCACCCCAAATCGAAAGCAGGCTCCAGGCTGTCAGTACAGAGCCCGATGTGGGGCTTGAACTCATGAACCATGAGATCATGACCTGAGGCAAAGTCAGGCACTTAACCGACTGAGCCACCCAGGTGCTCCAAAAGCCTGTATTCTAAACTAGTGCTTCCTAAACTTTAATACATATATGAATCACCTGGGATGTTTGCTAAAATTGCAGATTTTAGGCGGGTCTGGAGTGGGGTCAGAGATTCTGCATTTCCTACAAACTACTAATTATGCCAAAGTAAGGCCAGCCTAGATAACTCAACCTGGGAATTAAAAACTACTGATGCCTGGGTCCCACCCCCCAGAGAGGCCAACCTCATTTGCCTGGGATGTGGCCTGGCATTCTTGCCCCCCTCCCAAAGTTCCTCAGGTGATTCTTGGGTGTAGTCTGGACTGAGAACCACTATCTCAGAAACCTGTTTGTTTTGAGGAATTCTTCCACCATTACTAATCTGTGCCTTATCAAGCTGGCTCCTGGGCAGGAGCTGATTGGCATCAGGTGCTTTAGAGCAGCCTGGCACCATGTTACAGCCTACTCCAATGACTATCTGGAGTTAGTTCTACTTTTACATCTGATGGCCCACTGTGTGCCAACTACGTATCTATTGGGCTAGAGGAGAGTATTGAAAAATGGTAAAGTCATGGCTCCTTCTCTCCAGGTGTTTATAACCCAGCTGTTTTTACCCCTGGGTAAGCCCCAGAAACAGTAGGAAGAATGAGAGTGTTGAGGTTTACAGGCCCAAAGCACCATACCAATCTGTGCTTCTCTGAGAGACTGATAGGAGTCAGATAGTTATCAAAAAACTTCAGAAGGTTTTAAACTTTTGAAGCTGGTTGGAGAATATGGTTTTAGGTCTATAGCTAAGTGCTTTAAGCCTTGACTTGATGGTCTTGTCTACCTGTTTACAGTGGTTCTGGGTACTTCAGGCCTCCCCTCAGTCCCCACAAGGGTAGGTTCTTATGCAGTAGCAGAGAGTGGACCAGAAAGTCCACACCCCACAAGCCCCGGACACCCTCAGGGGAGGGAGTTAGGGCCCAGCCAAGCATGCCCAGTTCCTTCTTTCAAATTTGCCAGATAATGCATTCCTCTTCCTATGGGGAGGGAAGTGTCCTTACCTTGAACAGAATAGGCAGCTTCCTTCTCTGGCCACACTTAGGGCCCGTCCCAGGGCCACATGATAGTTGTGCACGTGACAGGAGCTCAGTGGCTCTTTGGGTTTGTCAGGTTGATTCATTGGTTTCCCAGAACCCCAGCTGCTCCAACTACTGCAGTCTCAAATAGAGGTAGGTCACTATGCATACCTTGTCATTCGGTACTGATAGGGTGTTTTAGATTCCTTCGGGGTTACAGTTAAGGCTTCATTCATTTGAAGCCCTTTGATTTGAAGATATTTCAGGCAGGGAACACTATGATGTTTATTTTATTCAGATATATACTTGATAAAAAATATTCATTAAGAGCCTTGTGCTAGGCCATGTGGGCACAGTGACAAACCAATGACACAGGGTCCCTGCATCATATTATTGCAGTCTAGTGGAGAGATGGGTGTGAGAGGAGAAAATAAACAATTATACATAAAAAAAGGTTTACGGGCACTTAGGTGGCTCAGTTGGTTAAGCATCGGACTTTGACTCAGGTCATGATCTCGTGGTTTGTGAGTTCAAGCCCTGTGAAGGGCTCTGGGCTGACAATTCAGAGCCTGGAACCTGTTTCAGATTCTGTGTCTCCCTCTCTCGCTGCCCCTCCCCCACTCATGCTCTGTCTCTCTCAAACATAAAAAACAATAAAATACATAAATACATAAATAAAAATAATAAAAAGGGGTTTGAGTTCCTGGAAGGGAACTGTGGCAAAGAAGAAATGAAAATTTTCTTGCAAAATTCAGCAAACATTTACCATTTGACCCATTCCAACAGATGAGATCCTATGTCCCCAGAGAGACATGTACACACATTTCAGAGCAGTTTTATTCAAGATAGCCAACAACTGTAAGTGACCCAACTGTCCACCAGCTGGTGAATGCGTAAACAAAATTAGGTATTTCCATATAATGGAGGGCTATGCAGCAATAAAAAAAGAACAACTCCTGAGACACCAACAGGCTGGATGAATCTCAAAAACATCACGCTGAAAGAAGTTAGATTCAAAAGAATATATACTAAATGATTCCATGTATATAAAACCCTGAAAAAGACAAATATAAGCTGTTGAGATAGGAATCAGGTCAGTGGTTGCTTGGGACCAGGGCTGGGGAATGAGAGGAAGGGGCACAAGGGAACCTTTGGGATGATGAGGAAGTTTTGGATGTGGTCATGGTGCCCACATTTATCAAAACTCCCCAAACTGTGTGCTTGAAATGGATGCATTTTATTATATATAGTAAATTGTGCATCAATAAAAGTTGATTAAAATGTAACTGGAGTAGAGACGAAGGAAATAAAAAATAGAAATGGGGACGAGCAGGAAAGAGAAGGCACATGTACTTAGAGAAGGTGGGGGGTGGGGACTCTTGGAGCGAGAGGACATTAAGCTGAGGCCTCTCTGTGAAGAGAGCCAGAGGACGGAAGTGTGAAGGTGGGCGGGTGGGCAGTGGGCGTGGGAAGGGGAGGGAAGCTCTCCAGGCAGTAGGACTAGCAGATACAAAGGGAAAAGGTAGATAATTTTTTGCATCTGCATTTGTCTCTTCATCTGCCTGAAATCTAAGGATCCTTGAGAAATGGGCTCTGAGCCCTTATGTCAGGAAAGTTATAATTCAGGATATTGGATCCTGGGAGAGGACAGGATGAGTGGCCTTGATAATCAGGGGTTGGTTTCCATCATCATTGTTTTAAGACTCTGGTTCCAAGTAAAGGAGACAATGTAAACTAGATTAAGAAAAAAAAAGAGTGTTAAAAATTTTTTTAATGTTTATTTATTTTTTTAGGGCAGAGAGAGAGGGAGACACAGGATCTGAAGCAGGTTCCTGGGTCCCAGCTGGCAGCACAGAGCCCAATGTGGGGCTGGAACCCATAGACCACGAGATCATGACCTGAGCAGAAGTCAGATGCTTAACCGACTGAGCCACCCAAGAAGCCCATGAAATGTTTTTTTTTTTAATTTAAATGCTTATTTATTTTGATAGAGACAGTGTGAGTGGGGAAGGGGCAGCGAGAGGGGGAGAGAGAGAAGGAATCTCAAGCAGGCTCCATACCATTAGCACAGAGCCCACTTCAGGGCTGGAACTTACCACAAGATCATGACCTGAGTCAAAATCAAGAGTCAAATGCTGGGGTGTCTGGGTGGCTCAGTCAGTTAAGTGTACGACATCAGCTCAGATCATGATCTCGTGGTCTATGAGTTCAAGCCCCACCCATCAGGCTCTGTGCTGACAGCTGGGAGCCTGGAGCCTCCTTTGGATTCTGTGTTTCTCTCTCTCTTTCCACCCCTCTCCCGCTCACACTCTGTCTCTCTCTCAAAAATAAATGAACATTAAAAAAAGAAAAGAGTTGTATGCTTAACTGACTGAGCCACCCAGGTGCCCCAAGAAATCTCTTTTAATGTTACAGGAAGGGACCCAAAGACAGGAAAATAATCAGCCCAGGAAAGGATGGAAATACTCAGGCCTGGAAGAACTGGAAAAGCACTCTTGTTTTCCTGTTTTTCTTGGTGCATCTGTCATTCTAGGGTCTCTTTGCAGACCAGCTTTTCGGTTCTTTCGCCTGCATGGGGGATGTGAGATCATACTTTGAGAATCGAGTCCCCATTCCAAGCTTGTGGGGTTATGCAGTACAAACATAGCCATTGGGGTCTACTCTACAGGTAGGTAGGGGGATTTCTGGGAGAAGAAGGAGTGGTTGTGAGGTGGCAGGTACCAAACATTGTCTACTACAAATATTTTAGTATTTTAAGGAATTCTGAAATTGTTATTGCCACTGCAATCATTTGTTAACACGTTTTGTGTGTGTGTGTGTGTGTGTGTGTGTGTATTACACTATAAAAGGCACTGTGGGGAATATGAAAATGCAAACTTTTACTATTAGATTATAAAGCATGTACATCAAAGATATTAAGGACATATGTGATGCATGTCATTAAGGGTGACATATATATTATAAAAGATTGGAAGGTTCATGCCTAACTGTGGCAGTCAGTGAAGACTTTAAGGAGGTAAAACGATGCGCTAAACCATGGAAGTTGGGTTGGATTTGGATAAGCAGAAATGTGGTGGGAAGGAATTTCATGTAGGGATGAAGAATGAGGCTTACAGCTGGATAAGAGTCAAGTCTTTCTGGAGAACTAGGAGATTCATTTTGCTAGAACACGCTACATAATGAGTGTGTTCTGTAATGAGGAAAAAATGGAAAGATGCTAAATGTGGGACTCCTTGGATATTTTTAAGTTTATTTATTTTGAGAGAGAGAAGGTGTGAGTGGGGGAGGGGTAGAGAGAGAATCCCAAGCAGGCTCTGCACTGTCAGCAAAGAACCTAAGACGGGGCTCAAACTCACAAGCTGCAAGATCATGACATGAGCTGAAGTCAGATGCTTAACCAACTGAGCCACCCAGGGGCCCCAGATGTTCAGTGTTGTGGACTTTGTTCTGTAGGCCAAGAAGCTATCAAACGCTTTTAAACAGAGAGGAGATTATACCAGAACAGTGGTTTAGTATGATTAACCTGGGAACAGTGGGTCTGGAAAGTAAACTAGAGGCAGAACAAATTTTTAGGAGGCAACAAAACTAAGTTACTGAGTAGAACTTTCTTTGGGTCTAATTTGATAGCCTCTAACATTTGCGGCCATTGGCCACTTTCTTTTTTCTTTTAGTTTATTTTTTTGGGGATGGGCATCTGGGTGGCTCAGTCTGTTAAGTGTCTTGACTTCAGCTCAGGTCATGATCTCATGGTTTGTGGGTTTGAGCCCTGCTTTGGGCTCTGCTGTGCTGAGCCTGCTAAGGATTCTGTGTCTCCTTCTCTTTCTGCCCTCCCCTGCTCATGCTCTCTCTCTCTCTCTTTCTGTTTCAAAACTAAATGAACATTAGAAAAATATCCTTTAAAAGAAAGTTTATTTTTTAAAGTAATTTCTATACCCAATGTGGGGCTTGAACTCATGACCCAGAGATCAAACATTTCATGTTCTTCCAACTGAGCCATCCATGTGCTCTCTATTGACCACCTTTAATATGACTAGTGCCCCATGTTGAAATAATAATATTTTAGATATATTGGGATGAATATACTAATAAAATTAATTTCACCTATTTTTTTTTACTTTTAAAAATGTGGCTACCACAGATAGCACCAAATCCTATATATAGTATGTTTTTCCTGAACATACACACCTATGACAGTTTCATTTTTAAATTAGGCACATTAAGAGGTTAACAACAATAACAAAATGGAGCAATTATAATAGTCTGTTGTGATTACAGTTATATGAATGTGGTCTTTCAAAATATTTTTAGTGTTTATTTTTTTGAGACAGATAGAGAGTGTGAGCAGGGGAGGTACAGAGAGAGAGGGAGACACAGAATCCGAAGCAGGTTCCTGGCTCCAAGTTGTCAGCACAAAGCCTGATGCAGGGCTTGAACCCATAAGCTGTGAGATCATGACCTGAGCCAAAGTTGGCTGCCAACTGACTGAGCCACCCAGGTGCCTCTTAAATTAATTAATTAATTAATAGTGAGGGAGTACTGGAGAGGGGCAGAGGGGGAGAGAGAGAGAGAGCATCTTAGGTTCCATGCTCAGCACTGGAACTGATGTGGGTCTTAATCCCACAACCCTGGAATCATGACAAGAGTTGACAATCTAAGGATTGAGCCATCTAGGTGCCCCTCAAAATAGCTTACCATACTCTCCCTTCTTGTGAAATAATAAAATACCAACCTGATGAGATGAACTGAAGTGAATGATGTGGGTATTGTGACATAGCAGTTGGCTAATATTGACCTTCTGACAGTATTTCAGAAGGAGGATCATCTCCTTTAAGATCATGGTTGACTGCAGGTAACTGAAGCCTAGAAAGTGAAGCTGTAGATAAGGGTTGGGGGACTACTGTAGATTTATTTGGGACTGAAGATAATAAAAGCCATCAAGGTCTCAAAATGGAAAGAACTAGATCTTCATCGCCTTTAATATAACAGAGATGTGGGGGCACCTGAGTGGCTCAGCTGGTTAAGTGTCCCCTTTGGCTCAGATCATGATCTTGTGAGTTCCAGCCTCAAATCAGACTCCTTGCTGGCAGTGCAGAGCCTGCTTGGGATTCTTGTTCTCTCCTCTCTGTCTGCCCCTCCCCTGCTCATGCTTTCTCTCTCTCAAAATAAAATAAAATAAAATAAAATAAAATAAAATAAAATAAAATAAAATAAAGATGTTATTTTTATAACTAGAAATGAATTTCCCAATGTGTCTAAGGAAAACATTCTGTGAAAAAAGGGTTCCATGGTCAATTACATTTGGAAGATAGCTACATACCTCAGCCTCCTTTTGGAGATTCATCCTGCCCTTCGGAATATTAAAGCTATAAGAAAATGGCTTAAGTTTGCCTTATATTTCCCAAACTTACTTTAGCACAGTGCTAAGCCATTAGTTATCTGGTAATAGGATTCAAATCAGGGATATTTAGTTAAAGATACAATAGGCCTTGAGCTTGAAAACAGAAAAAGTCAATCCTTTCAAATACTTGAGAAAGCATAGAATCTTCCATGTCTAGGAAACTGAGTTGTTCTAAACTCATTACATCTCATTTTCAATTTTCTATCTCTATCCTCCTGAGACAAGCTTTATTATTGTGCTTTATTTCTGAAAGCAGGTAACATTCATATTGTGTGTGAGCTCTGGTGAGACCACCAGAATGCCACATGCTATTCTGTGTGTGTGAATGTGGACATGCACGTGTAATACACATCTCTATTTCTCTTCAGTGGTGGATTCTGGGCCAGGGGCCAGGCCTTGGAAGAATGTCTAAAAGCTTAACAACTTCATGTTCTTCATATTTTTGTCCTTTGGGAGAGAAAATAGGCAAGGTTTCCTCAAATTCTCCATACCATTATACTTTGGAAAAAAAGACCTTGTGCTTGACTCGGGCCTGATTCTATGCTTTTCATTTCCCTGACACCAATACAGCCCAATGAAAGGAGAGAGAACTTGGTCTATAAACCTCTGTGGCTTGGCACTTTTGTGATCATTTAATTTTCTTACTCCCCAGTTGCTCTACTTTAGCTGTAAGAGACCTCAAAGGAAACTCAGGGAAGGTCTGTCCCCTGGCTCTTAGAAAGTAGTAAGAGATGAGGATGTGAATCTTCTCACACCCTCTGGGTTCCAAAGGGCAGACTGTGGGTCCTAAGATGGCCTTCAATGACTCTCTCCCTCCTGCTATTCATGTCCTTGTGTCAACCCACTTTGAAGAGGGCTGATTTGTGTAATAATAGGATAGTGGATGTTGCAATAGGACGTTGCAGAAATGATGAAGTATAACTTTCCAGGCTAGATCTTAAAAGATATTGCGACTTCTGCATGTTTGTCCTTGAATCACTAGCTTCAGGAGAAGCCAGCTGTCATGTTGTGAGGACATTCAAGCAACCCTCTGAAGAGGTCCATGTTGTGGGAGCTGAGGCCTCTTGCCAACAGCCAGGCCCAGCTTGCCAGTAATGTGAATAAGCCATCTTGGAAGTGATCCTCCAGCCCATATGCGCTCCGCTGACTGCAACTTCATGAAAGACCTGGAGCCAGAGCCACCCAGCTAAATCACTCTCAAATCCTTGACCTATAAAAACTGAGATAGTAAATATTCATTACTGTTCTCAGCCACAAAGTTTTGGGGTTCTGACTTAGCAGTAGGCACCTCATATGGTAGATGTGTATCCTGTATGATGTTTTGTCAAATAGCTCTACATATGCAAATCATTACTTTAGAATTTGATTACTTCCTCTGAAGCACCGTGCTTATTATGGTCTGTGCTTATTCTGATGTGTATATCAGAAAACTGGCTTCTCCCCAAGGGTAAATAACTGAGACAAAAGGTAAAAAACTTAATGATGTTGTCCCTCTAAATGATGCTGTGTGTTATAATAACCGCAGAAAAGGAAACCTTTTTTAAAAATTTTTAATTTTTTTTTTTGAGAGAGAAGACAGAGTGTGAGCATGGGAGGGGCAGAGAGAGAAGGGGAGAAGAATCCAAAGTAGGCTCCAAGCTCCCAGCTGTCAGCACAGAGTCTGAGGTGGTGCTCGAACCCACAAATGGTGAGATTATGACCTGAGCTGAAGTTGGGTGCTTAACTGACTGAGCCACTCAGGTACCCCCAAAAGGAAACTGCTTAATTGCTACTTTCATTGACTTTTTTGGGGAAAAAAAATCTAAGCTTAATCATGGGCTTACTTTGCTCCAGGACAAGTTTTCTTTTTTTAAATAAATGCTTTATTTAAATATAACACTCATAGAGAAAGGTGCACAAACGAACATCTTGATAAAATATTGCAAAGTGAACACACCCATGAAGCCATCACCTAGACCAAAGAAACTGAACACCACCAGCCTTACAGAAGTCTAATCTGTCGCCCCCTCATGACCACTCTCTTCCCCTTTCCCCTGCCCCCAAACACCTTCATTCTGACTTCTCACATCATTTATTAATGTTGAACTTCATGCAAATCCTATGGTATCCATTCTTTAGTGTTTGGTTTCTTTTGTTCAGTTTATCTGCATTTTTACTTTTAGGATTGTAAACATCTTGCCTAACTGCCATTAGTATATGTTTCATCTGTTATTTTGCCTAAACTTTAATGATAGCCACACACTGTAAGTTTACACCACAGAATGAAGAAAAAATATTTATTTAAGATGACAAAAAGCCTTCCAGTACATTTATTGGAATTTTACTGAATCTGTGCCTTTTGGTAACTGTAATTCAGAGAGTGGCTGAACTTCTCAGGAATCCAGACTCTACCATTTTTTAAGCTGTGTGCCTCTGGTTAAGTTGCCTCATCATCCAAGTGTTGTTGGGAGGATGAAATGACATGTAAGGGCATTATGTACACTGCAAAACACAACAAAACAAAACAACGTCCCCCACAACAAACCATGAAAAAACCAAAAAAACTCACCTGTTATATATTGGGGTTCTTCTTGGCAGCCTTAGGTGGAGATTCTTTTTTTTTAAATTTTCTTAATGTTTTATTTATTTTTGATACAGACAGAGACAGAGCATGAGAGGGGGAGGGGCAGAGAGAGAGGGAGACACAGAACCGGAAGCAGGCTCCAGGCTCTGAGCTAGCTGTCAGCACAGAGCCCAACGCGGGGCTCGAACCCACGAATGTGAGATCTAGACCCAAGCTGAAGTCAGAGGCTTAACCGACTGAGCCACCCAGGCACCCCAGGTGGAGATTCTTGATTCTTCAGGATGATCTATCAGAGTTCGCAGACTTGGATAAAAGCTCCCTTGAGTCAAGGAGGACCAGAGTGGTGAGGTGGAGACAGAAAGATAAGCAAATGCTGGGGACTGAGATTTTAAAGGCTAGCTACAGGTGTTTTTAGTTCTTATAGGTTCCATCTGGGGTGGCTTCTTACAGGAGCTGGGATTTCCAGAGTTTGGATAGAGGGTATTCCTACAATGAGGGGAACTAGTTTGGCGTGTGCATGGTTAATTCTATTCAACAAGCAAGAGAGAAGCTCATCTTTCTCGTTCAACCGGCTACTAGCAGTAGCTAAAGGTAAGGAAAATGAGGGCTATCTCTCAAGGGCCATTACAGTGTCTGGGGTGGGAGGGAGGCACTTTATGAATAATTAGCAAGAAAAACTCATAGTCCTGTTAAACTTGATGGAGTGAGGGAGTGCCTTGAGGATACAGAGCAAGGTGGGATCATTCCAGGCTTTGGATAACCTTTGGAGAAGGAATGGTTGGAAGGGCCTTTGATGGGTGTGAATGGTCAGCATCTCAGGACTGGAGGGGACTATGGTCTCGTCCTCCAAAAGGGAATATCATTAGCGCGAGCGCGCGCACGCGCACACACACCCACACTACCCTAACATTCAGGTTCCAAGGCAGCTACCAAATCCTTCTATGTTCCCCCAGTGCACCGCACAGAAAAGGAATCCAGAGTGTCCTTCAAAACGCCAATCCTACTCCTCGACTCCCACACCCCCTCCTTCAGCACTGGAGGGTGGCGTAGGATTTAAAACCCACCTCTTTCTTCCAGTTGCCATGGAGACCAGCCCCAGCCCTTTCTTTCCTTCTGGTACCCGGAACATTTCTCCAACGCGGGCAGAATGGAGGGGGCTTGGCTCAAAAACGCCAGTGGCAGTGCTAGGGGAGAGGGCGGTGGTAAAAAAGAGCGCGGAGAGGCTGGCAGTCTCGACGGCGGCGGCGGAACCAGGCCGAGGGACAAAGGCTAAGGTCAGCCACGGTTCAAGCCCTTCTGTCTGCCAACGACTAGCGGCCAGACGCGGGGGGCACACTGCTGGGCTGCTAGAGGACGCGGGCAGGGGGAGAGGGATGCAGCAGCGGGGCGGGACTCTGGGGCAAGGGCCCCCTTCGACCCGTCCGCCAGTGCGGACAGGTGCGCCGACCCCACTACCCACACGTCCATTGGGCAGCGCCGCCATCACTCTCCCCTCAGCAACACCGCCTTCTTCGCGGCCAAGCTCCGATCCCCTCCCCCGCCACTCTCCGCCCTGAGAGCCTTTCATTGGACGGGGGCGCGGTCGATCCGCCTCGAGTGAGGGAGGTGATTGGACGCGAGGCCTTTGGGCCGCCCCCAGCCTATTTGGATTGGCTTGCGGCGCTTTGGCGCAACGGAAGAGGCGGCCGGCGGAGGGGGCGCTTCAGCTTGGGCTGGACTGCCGCGGAGGAGGCGACGAGGGTTTTGGCGCTGGGGAGCCAGGCTTGGGCGGCAGCGGTGGCTGCTTCGAATGGGAGCGGGCCGGCTTGGCGTGCCCATGGAGCGCCACGGCAGAGCGGCCGACACCTCCGCTTCGTCTGCTGGGGAGTCGGCGCCCGAAGGGCCTGATGGGCAGCAGCGGGAGCTTCTGCGGCGCCGGGCGAGTAGCGCCTCGGAACCCCCCGTCGGGTCCTCTGCTTCGGCTTCGGCAGAGGGCATTAGGCGAAGCCGGCCCGGCTCTTACAGCGGCGCCCCCTCAGCCTCCCGCCAGCGCGTGGAAAGCCTCCGGAAGAAGCGGCAGCGTAAGTGCCCGGGGCGGGTGGGGTCGTCTTCGCGGCTCGCCCTGCCCCCTTCCGGCGCGGCCGCCGTTTTTCCAGCGCGCTCGCGTGGGGACAGTGCCCCCGCACGGTGGTCCCAGGTTGGTGCACGGGCTGACACTCGGCTGGAGGCCTCGGGTCAAGTTTGGGCGATTGGGGTCCGGCCTCCGCCCAGACCTCGCGCGCAGTGGTCCAATCCTGCCGCTGGTGGAAGTGGAGGGTCTTTTCCCAGGACCCTTCCTCCTTCTCTCCTTAGCTCTCTGGGTATTATTTGCCCGAGAATCACATGATTTTACCGTCGAGAAGGCTTATTTGACTCATTTCCACCGCCTCCCCTCCCCCTGAATTCTTTGAATCCCACGTGTCTGTTTTCCGTGCGTCCCAAAGAGCGGTGTCCAAGACGTCAAGTCCCGTTAATCTGCAGATTTCGGCCTTCGTGGAAAATGGTTAACTGGCCCTTGAGTTGCTGCAGGCCTAGAACTGGATTCCGTGTGCTGTGCACTTAAGCTTTGGCTGCTTTTCTTCCGTGGGAATTCGGGTCATCTCTCACCCAGATATCTCTATTTTCTTTGCATGTATTCGCTGATACGATTCATGCCTGTAGCATTCTGGGCATTAAGGCTTTTTCTTTTGAGGGAATCTCGCCTTGGCAGTTGCACATGCTCTTTCCTGAGAATCGGTTTCTCCATTTTCATGTCAGACTGCTTTTCCTGCGTTGTGAACTAGTCCAAATATTTTCACCCCTTTAAAGGTCTTCAGTTAACATCCTCAGTCTAGTAGCTATTGCTACTGTTGAAAGTATCCACTGTCTTTATACTCTAATATAAGCTTTATCATTTAGTGACATTTTACATACGGTAAGATTTTTTTTTTTTTCCTGGTCTTGTTGCCAAATTCCTCTTTCAGGAAATCAGCTTGTTTTAAATGCAGGTTATGAGAGTGAGAGAAAGTGGCAACCTGAGGGTGAGGTTTTTATTGGATGCTTGTACCCCAGCCCAGCCACCTGGTTGCTTTACTTTTATCTTACATGATTTGGATGATTAAATGTTAAATGTAGCCCTGTTTTGCTATGAAACATTTGGGAGTCAGAATTATTTTGTCTTTTCCTGTCTTGAAAGAAATTTGGAAAACCGGTTAACTGCTCTCAATTTATACCATTTTTAAAGCCAGTTACCTGGTTTGTGTTTTATTTGAGAATCACCTGCTTTTTAAACAATGCAAAACATTAGTTAATGGCTTTGTACTATATCATTAGAGACGGATGTAAATTCCAGAGATTCACAGCCATGTAGCCTGCTGTCTTTAAGCTATTGGCCATAAGGATTCTAAATAAGTATTGTATTTTGGGTGTTTGTTGGGGTCAGGTACTCTACTGAGAGCTTTAATAAGTCATTAGTACTCATAACTTGTGGTATTCCATTTTACAGATGAGAAAACAGAGGTGCATTTGCCCCCTGTCAAATGACTTGTGAGTGGTGGAATAGAAATGTAAATTCAGGAAGTACAGCTTCTTACATCCTCCCAACCACTGTGCTTTATTGTGTATATTCTGTTAGCTGTTTCTTTACTCTTAAGGCCAAGCATAATCAGGCTGACTTGAGGTGAAAATGTCTAGCTACTGTGGAAGTACTTCCAAATTTTGAGCATAAAAATGACCTTGGGAGTTAGAAATGCAGATTCCTTGGGTTCAACTCTATCTTTTTGAATTGGAATCTGGAAAGGGTTCTAAGAAGCTGCATTTTAACAATCTCCTCCTATCATTTAGATACAGGTGGCTCAGAGACACCTCTGGAAGACTCTGGTTTAGACTGTATTGGGGTTGGGGGTGGTATGTAAGGTGGTTTTGAGATATCTTTTTACTTGTTTATTTTTAGAGAGAGAGTGTGCATCTGAGAAGGAGAGAGGGAGAGAGACAATCTCAAGCAGGCTCCGTGCTGAGACCGCGGAGATCATGACCCGAGCTAAAATCAAGAATTGGATGGTAGGGGGACCTGGGTGGTTCAGTCGGTTAAGTGCTTGACTTCAGCTCAGGTCATGATCTCTCGGCTCGGCTCGTGGGTTTGAGCCCTGCCCACGAGCCCTGTGTTGGGCTCGGTGCTAACAACTCAGTGCTTAGAGCCTGCGTCGGATTCTGTGTCTCTCTCCTCTCTCTGCCCTTCCCCCATTCACATGCGCTCACGTACACGCATGCTCTCTCTTTTAAAAATATATACAGATAAAAAAAAAAAAAGAGCTTAACTGACTGAGCCACCCAGGTGCCTCTGAGATATCTTTTAAGGAAATAAGACTGATATTCATATTGTAGGATTTATTAATTTATTTTGGTTTTTATGATGTTTTTCATGGTTGCCTTTATTGCTTTCTCTGATAAATCATGAAAAGCTGTCTCTCAGGTAATGAGACCTGTCAAAGAAATAAACAGGGTATTTCTTTTTTCCATTTGTTTTTTCTGTTACTATCCAGGGGTGCATCTGTTAGAGGGAGAGGCAGCCTGTTGATTCCTGAACCCTCCAAGAATGATTTCACCTTTGAGAGAATTAAAGACTAAATCTCTGTATTTATATTTTGCAAAGTTGGGTATAGAGTGGTGCCATCTTTCTTTGGAGGTTAGAGAGCCTCGTTCTGATGTCCTTAAACTACTTGTCTAAAGGTAGGAGACTAGTTGTTATTTGAAACTAGAAGGAGCTATTCAGTTCATCTTAAGAATTCTTGTGGGCCCTGTTTATAGTCAAGTTCTGCCACTCATATTCCCTAGAACAGTGTGATTCTCAAACCTGTTCCCATCCCAGACTTTATTTATTTTTTTTAAATTATAAGCAAATACTTTTATTTATTTATTTTTTAAAAATTTTTAATGTTTTATTTATTCTTAATACAGAGAGAGACAGATCACGAGAGGAGGTGGGGCAGAGAGAGAAGGAGACACAGAACTGGAAGCAGGCTCCAAGCTAGCTGTCAGCACAGAGCCTGACGCGGGGCTTGAACCCACGAACGTGAGATCTGACCTGAGCCGAAGTCGGAGGCTTAACCGACTGAGCCACCCAGGTGCCCCCCATCCCAGGCTTTAAACAGGCATCAGGGATGAGGCTAGGCATGTCTGTATCTAAGAAGTTCCTCAGAAGTTTTAGATTGGATGGAGTATGTCTCACAAGACAGAGAAGTACCAAGTAAAGAATGATTTAAAATGATGGAAACAAAGATGCTAATGATGGTGATGTAGTGCTTATTGTTTGTGTTAAACCATGTCAGATATGTTAAAAACCTATCATTGAAGTCTCACAGTTACCTGTGTGGTAGGTATTCTTTATCCCGAATTTCCAGATGAGGAACCTGTCAGTGAAATTTTTCCTTTGTCCAAGGGCATGTAGTAAGTTAATAATGGAGCTGTGTTTTGATTCTAGGTGTCTGCCTTTCAGACCAGTGTTCTTGACTTTTCCTGTGTTTGAGCGGGGGAAGGTACATGCAGTGTAACCCAGAGCAGTGGTTCTCACAAGGAATCGCTTACAAGCTTAAAAAAAAAATTCAGATCTGCAAATGAGTCTAAGAACATGCATTTGTTAATTTTTTTAATGTTTATTTCTATTTGAGACAGGGTGAGTGGGGGAGAAGCAAAGAGAGAGAGGGACAGAGGATCTGAAGCAAGCTTCATGCACACTGACAGCAGAGAGCCCGATGCGGGGTTCCCACTCATGACCTGTGAGATCATGCATGACCTGAGCTGAAGTTGATCGCTTAACCAACTGAGCCACCTAGGCACCCCCCCCCCTTTTTAATGCATCTATTAATTTTTAAAAATTTTTACTGAGGCATAATTACCTACAGCAAAATGTACATCTTGACAAATGTATACAGGCATGTCACAAGAGAACGTGAATTTTAATCAAGGGTCTCAGATGTGCAGCAGATGTGTTGGAGGTGTGGGAACTTGGGATGAGAGTACCCTGTGTGGGGGGTGGGGTGGGGAGGAGGGGATAGGCTGGATTCTTGAAGGTGACTTCAAAGCATGAGATATGTTGTAGCACTCCAGGGAGATCTTTGGGACACAGTGATTTTCAACTGTTAGTCGTGGAATATCCTTAATTTCCATCGATCTCGAAAGTAAAGCTTTTGGGGTGCCTCGGTGGCTCAGTTGGTAGAACATGCGACTCTTTTCTTGGGGTTGTGAGTTTGAGACCCACTGGGGTTGGGTGTTGAGGTTACTAAAATAAAAACTAAAACACAAACCCTGAAAAACTTAAAACTCTTAAAAAAAAAAAAAAAGCTTTTGTTTGTGGCCTGATAATGCTAGTCTAGCAAATGGATTGCTTTTCTTTAGCTTTTGGGGAGCATAAGTGTTGGCAGAAAGGAGTTGATGCTGGTGCCCTGGGAGACTGCCCCTTATTAGGTGCAGTGTTTCATCTTCAGTTAGGGAAGGCTGCCCATTAGGAGCTCAGTAAAAATAATTTCTGTTGCTTTGTAGCCTATATTTGAGATACAGAATGGGAGAGGATGCTTTTTAACCTTTTTATCAACTTTAAATCAAAATGAAATCAAAGTAAACATGGCCCGTCGCTTTGATTGTTTAACGAAAGTGAAGCATTAAGCAGGGCCTGAAACTACTGCAAGTATGCAGCTGTGTAAAATGGTATAGTATGATATTTTAGGGGCCGCATATATGAATCATGCATTTAGGTAATATGATTGTTCAAACAGTGTTAGCATCCCTGCCCTCTTTTATCTAGGGGATACCATAAACGAGAAGTGAAGTGATATATGCTATTAAAAATCTTTTGGGGCG
Organism: Suricata suricatta; assembly: GCF_006229205.1. Classification (NCBI taxonomy): domain Eukaryota; kingdom Metazoa; phylum Chordata; class Mammalia; order Carnivora; family Herpestidae; genus Suricata; species Suricata suricatta. The sequence goes on along the minus strand of NC_043711.1, from coordinate 77,105,728 downwards.
CCTGCGTGGCTCAGTCACCCGACTTTTTAAAAATTTTCTTTTGTTTTTTGAGAGAGAGAGAGAGTGTGAGTGGGGAAGGGGCAGAGAGAGACAGAGACACAGAATGTGAAACAGGCTCCAGGCTGTGAGCTGTCAGCACAGAGCCTGATGTGGGGCTCAAACCCACAAACTGTGAGATCATGACCTGAGCTGAAGTCGAATGCTTAACCGTCTGAGCCACCCAGGCGCCCCAATCACCCAACTCTTGATTTCAGCTCAAGTTATGATCTCATGGTTTGGTGTGTGAGTTTGAGGTTCTGGAGTTTGAGCCCTGCATCAGGCTCTGCACTGATAGTGGGGAGCCTGCTTGGGATTCTCTCTCTGACCCTCCCTCACTTGTGTTCTCTTTCTTTCAAAAGAAATAAGTAAACAAAAAAATCTTTTAGGGGTACCTGGGTGGCTCACTTGGTTAAGGGTCTGGCTTTGGTTCAGATCATGATCTCATGGTTCGTGAGTTTGAGCCCCACATCAGTATACTTGGGATCCTCTGTCTCTCTCCCTCCCCTGCATGCAAATAGGTGCATTTTCTCTTTCTCTCTTCCTCTCTCTCTCTCTCAAAAATAAACATTTAAAAAATCTTTTGCTTAAACACATGTTAAAGGGAGAGAGAAGGAATTAGACAGTAACGGACTGTAGGCTGTTAGAGAGGACCTTATCAGGCAGAAAAGAATAGTTGGTCATTTAGAAGAACAGTGATGTTTCTTAGGCTTAAATTTATAACCTGGTGAACATTTTTCAGGTTCATACTTTGGGATACCTTTATCTTCAGGCACTTGTTCTTTCTCCGTTTAATATGTTCTTTCTCATTGTGTGTCAGCAACACTGACCATGTGAAAACTTTTCTAAATAACTTAAAAGTTTGCTTTCTGAAAATGGAAGCCATCTTTAGTTTTCTAGTAGTTTATTAGGTTTTGTGTTTATATTTCCTGAATGTAGAATTTATTATTGAGTCTACTGGTTTGGTAATATATAATATTTTATAGGAATCTAGTCCCCAAGTTAAAACTATTTTGAGAATAAGAATAATTATTATTAAAGTATGTCTTAATTGAGGCTAAGGATTGCTGCCTAGACCAGTGTAGAGATTTGGATTTGCAGTATCTTTACCACATGTGGTCTGGTAAAGATGTGATTCATAGTGTTGGAAAATTGAGCACATTCTTATAAACCATTTATTTCCCATTGGAAAGCATTTCAGTTGTTGAGACCTATTATGAGACAGATGTGGTACTACATATGATTTTACATAAATAACCTGTGAAGCTGAGTTTAAATTCTAAGTCAAGTATAGATTGTCGAGACTGACTACTTTGGAGGCCGTAATATCAGAATATATGCTAAGGGTTGCAAACAGACTAAAATATCTGTGAAATTAATGGAATGACTCACTAATTAGAAGTGATAAATAGGTATTCTGTTGGTGAGATATGAAGACTCTGATGGTACAGCAGAAGTTACTTTTCCTGTGACTTTTCCCACCAGAAACAGTGTTTTTGCAATCAGTGATGGGAATCTAATCCCTTTGGACAGGCTGAATGTTTAGAAATAACAGAATTATATGGCCTGACACAGTTCTCTCAGCCGTTATCAGAGAATATGTGTCTAATGGACCTCCTGTGCTTCTCAGTGTTTCTCAGTTCTTGGGTATGTAAATGGTTTGATGAATAGTACAGAGAAAAATCCCGAAACTGTTTAAGTCTATGACAAGTATATGAACTGAGCTCTGCCAAAGACTCCTTATTTTTCTTTATATATTGTTGATCCTCTCTAATTTTTTAAAGTACGTAATTTTTTATTAAACTCCTTTTTAATTTAATTTTCTTATTAACTCAAGGGTGTTTTATGCTCTTAGGTTTGTATAGACACTTGTTGAAAATGCTTGTGAAGGGATAAAGAAGTGCTGAGGCATAGGAGCACATGTACCCCAATGTTCATAGCGACACTTTCTATAATAGCCAAGTCATGGAAAGAACCTAAATGTCCATCAACTGATGAATGGATCAAGAAGATGTGGTATATATATACAATGGAGTACTATATGGCAATGAGAAAGAATGATACATGGCCATTTGTAGGAAAGTGGATGGACCTTGAGGGTGTCATGCTAAGCGAAATAAGTCAGGCAGAGAAGGATAGATACCATATGTTTGCATTCATAGGTCTAACAGGAGGGACCTGGCAGGGGACCAAGGGGAGAGGAAGGGGGAAAGAGAGCTGGGAAGAGTGAGGGACACAGCTCAAAGGAGACTACTGAATACTGGAGACAAACCATGGACTGAAGGGGGGGGAGGGGGTGATGGTCATGGTTGGGGGCACTTGTGGGGAGAAGCACTGGGTGTTATATGGAAACTAATTTGACAATAAACTATTATAAAAAAAAAAAAAGAAAATGCTTGTGAAAGGATTTAGGAAATCTGGGTTTGAGTCCCACTTCTGCCTTTTCTTAATTGTGACCTTGGACTCTTGTACATTTCAATTTCTTAATCTGTAAAGTGAAATGATTATAGTAGTTTCCTGATACGGTCGTTGCAAACATTAAATAAATTTATGTAGTGAAGTGCCTGATAGAGTGCTTGACTGTTAAGAATCATTTAACACTTAATTGCTATATATTAAGGTTTAAGTTTTTTAAAAAATGTTTTTATTTATTTTTGATACAGAGAGAGACAGAGCATGAGAGGGGCAGGGGCAGAGAGAGAAGGAGGCACGGAACACGAAGCAGGCTCCAGGCTCTGAGCTAGCTGTCAGCACAGAGCCTGACGCGGGGCTCGAACCCACGAATGTGAGATCTGACCTGAGCCGAAGTCGGAGGCTTAACCGACTGAGCCACCCAGGCACCCCAAGGTTTAAATTTTTTAATCTAAGGAAATGGAAGTAAAGCTTAATTTGCTTTAAGCATTGTAAACTCTTCCATTGGTCTTAGATATGGCCAGACCTTCAGATTTCAGTCCTAGTTAAAAAAAAATATACATATTATTATATGTATGTATATATATATATATATATATATATATATATATATATATTTATTTTGAAAGAGAGAGTGAGAGCAGGAGAGGGGCAGAGAGAGGGAGAGGGAGAATCCCAAGCAAACTCCATGCTCCCAGCACAGACCCCTTTGCCAGGCTAGAACCCATCAACTGTTAGATCATGACCTGAGCCGAAATCAAGAGTTGGACTCATAACCTCTGAACTACCCAAACACCCCAAATTCTAATCCTATTGATGTACTAAATTTGTTGGTGGAGTGCTGTGTCTGTGCTAAATACAGGTTTGGTGGCTTCCTAAAAGTTGATGGTTAAAGAATGGCACAGGGTGCCTGGATGGCTCAGTTGCTTAAGCCTGTGGCTCTTGATTTTGGCTCAGGTCATGATCGCACCGTTCATGAGATAGAGCTTTGAGTTGGGCCCTGCCCTGACAATACATGGCCTGCTTGGAATTCTCTCTCTCTTTCTCTCTCCCTCCCTGCCTTCTTGCCCCGCTTGGCTACTCTCTCTCACTCCCTCTCTCAAAATAAACATTAAAAAAAATGGCACTGCAGGTTGGAAAATAGGAATTGATCTCCTTGCTTCAATCCTATTTAACACTATTGCTTTCTTGAGTGAAGAAACTTTTTTTTATAGATGCCAGGGACAGATTTTTCATGATTTGTGCCAGGTTGTGTCAGTCCTGTCATTGAGAATGGAATTTTTGTAGGTATAAAAAAGATTCAGGACTGTCCCTGGGACTGAGGTGGAATGGCTGTTGGGAGTCAACCACAGTGTTCTCTGTAGAATTGTGTTGACATTGTTAGGTTAACTTGGGGAGAATTGACATTTTAAAAATACTCAGTGTTTTTTCCTGGAACAGGAATCTTTCCACTGCTGTGATTTTCAGTACAGTATTTTAGTAGCTATTGTACATATTTAGTATTAATATTTATTTCTAAGTATTGTTATATATGACACTTTTGCATGATATTTTCTTGTTGGGTTTTGCTTATTGTATAGGAAAAACTATTAGTATTTGTATGTTTCTTTTTTTCCACATACTTAAAATTTATTTTATTTTATTTTTTTTTTAAAGTTTATCCATTTATTTTGAGAGAGAGAGAATGCCAAGTAGTCTCTGCACTGTCAGCTTGGAGCCCATTGGAGCCCAATGCTGGGCTCGAATCCACCAACCATGAGATCATGACCTGAGGCAAAATGAAGAGTCAGACACCTAACTGACTAATAAGCCACCCAGGCACCCCTTATTCTGTTACTTAATTGATTCTCTTAATTTGTATTTTTTGGAATCTAATGTGAAAACCATCTTTTTGCATTCCTGAGAAGAACCTCTGTTGACTATGGTTAATTCCTCTTACTGCACAACTGGACATGGTTTAATAATTTAATGCATTTTGTTGTGAGATATTTCTTTTCTAGTTTATTTTTTTCTAGAGAGAGTGTGAGTGGAGGGGGGAGGAAGAGAGAGAGAGGGAGGGAGAGACAGAATCTTAAGCAGGTGCCACACTAACTGTAGAGTCCAACATGGGGGTTGATCCCACCAACTGTGAGAGCATGACCTGAACCAAAATTAAGAGTGGGGTGCTCAGCCGACTGAGCCACTCAGGTGCCCCCTCTTTTCTATTTTTTGATATGAGGTTAGGATGACCTTAGATTTTTCTGTAATCTAGAAGCTTTGAGAGGTTTGCCTGGAAACCATTAGGGCTTGATGTTTTTTTGTTCTTGTTTAGGTGGTAGGTCTTTTACATCTTTTTAAAAAATTTCAGTGCTTTTGATTTGTGTTTTTGATCTTATTTTGAGCCACTTTTCGTACTCTGTTTTTTCTTGCTAATTCTCTAGTGTACATTTTAAACTTTTAAAATTGTATACTCGTGTAGTCTCTGGTTACATACTTTGTTTTTTTTTGTTTTTTGTTTTTTTAAAGAAAATCTATATTATCCGACTTCGTCTTGGGTCATGATTTCACAGTTCATAAGTTCAAACCCCAAGATGGGCTCTGTGCTGACAGCTCAGAGCCTGAAGCCTGCTTCAGATTCTGTGTTTCCCTCTCTCTCTGCCCCTCCCCTGCTCACATTCTGTCTCTCTCTCAAAAATAAACAAACATTAAAGAAAAGCTACATCTTCTTTTTCTTGGATATACTTATCAGAAATTTGTTTAATGGCTTTTTCAAAGCTTGATTTTATTGATCAGCTCTCCTGTGGCATAGTTCATGATGATGATGGTTTTCTAATTTCATTTACATCTTTTTAAAACATTTTTTTCTTTTTTTAATGTTTATTTTTGAGAGAGATACAGAGCATGAGTGGGGGAGGGGCTGAGAGAAAGGGAGACACAATCTGAAGCAGGCGCCAGGCTCCTAGCTGTCAGCACAGAAGTTGGACATACAACTGACTGAGCCTCCCAGGCACCTCTACATCTTGCTTTTAATTTTAAATAGTTTCCTTCTGCTTATTTTGGGTCTATTTTATTCTTTTTCTAGCATTTCAAATAGTATGTGACCTTTCCCTTTTTATTTGGTTTTCTTTTTTGAATCCACTTGATAAACATTTGAGGCCGGAAATTTCCCATATCTCTTAGTGGTTTTGATACATAGTGTTCTTATTGTCATTCATCTAAAAGTATTGTTTTGGCTTCCTCTTTGAGTTAAAAGAGTTTAAAAATTCTCAGGTGGAGAGATTTATTTCTTTGTGTTTGTTGGATTAATTTATAATGTTGAGTTATCATGGAAAGTGAATGTGGTTTGTTTTTGTTCTTTGGAGTTCTTTAATATTGTGTGGTTAATTTGTATGGTGGGTAGATATTTAAAAGGAAGGTGTATTTGTTTTTTTTTTTTGATACAGAGTTATTTATGTTTCATAGATTCACCTTATATTCAAATCCTCTGTATACCTTTATTTTGTGTGTGTGTGTCTGTGAGTACAAATTTCTGATACCTCTGTCATTCTCACATTGTTGTGTGTATTTGTCAGTTTTTCCTTGTTTTTAATATTCTTGACGCATTTGTTAGGATTACATCAGTTCTACTTTTATGCTCATATAATATATTTTTATTCCCTTTTAATGCTTTTTGTTTGTTTGAATTTTATTTAGTCTGCTAGTATTGTACTTAATTTTTGTTAGCAGTGGAGTAGCAGTGTTCAGGCATTCATTTTGCTTACCTAAATTCAAGTCTAGAAATGTTTCAGTCAGTTAAACAGTACCAGTGATTCTACCCACCAAATTGGTCGGTGAACATACAAAGTCAAGTGAATGTACGATGGGGATTGTGAGTCCTACTTCCTTGGTAGAGAGCTGTTTGGAGCGGCGCCTCTCATGTGAGCCAAGTAGTCCCTGCTTAGTGCAATGCTGGTCTTGATACATAAGGTTTGACTTTAACTGTGCCATGGTTCTTAAATATGTCACCTGCTCTGTCTGGTATATCAGTCTCCAGTGAGGTGTTTAAGATTTTGATTTGAGGGACACCTGGGTGGCTCAGTCGGTTAAGATTTTGATTTGAGTTCTTTTGACTGAATGCTGCTTTCATCTTAAAGCATCCAACTCTTTAGGATAGGACTCTTCTTGTGTGTGTTTTGCCATGTATTTACCTTCCATCTACTTTTATTATCTTAAATGTGTATATATAGTATATAAGCATATAATTGAATTTCTCCTTTAGAAGGGTAATTTGACTTATTTGTGACTACCGATATGTTTGTGTTCATTCCTGTCCTTTTTTGTTTTGTATTTGCCATATTTATTTCTTTATTTTTGAACTGATTTTTTTCCATAAGTTGTTTGAAGGTCATGTGTTCATTTTCTTCTGGAGTTATCTGTAAATTTTTGATGCATTAAATCATCACTTTTTTCTTACTTAAAATTAATTAGAATTTGTGTCTTCCTTTCCCTATTAAGAGAGAACTATTGGGGCGCCTCGGTGGCTCAGTCGGTTAAGCATCTGGCTTCTGCTTGGGTCATGATCTCACGGTTCATGGGTTCGAGCCCCGCATTGGGCTCTGCTGACAGCTAGCTCAGAGCTTGGAACCTGCTTCAGATTCTGTATCTCCCTCTCTCTCTGACCCTCCCCTGCTTGTGCTGTCTCTCTCTGTCTCTCAAAAATAAATAAAAAGAGAACTATTTGCTTCACTTGTCTCCTTTTTCTTCCCTTTTCAACTTCCTATGTTGAAATCATGTATTTTAGTTCCAGATTGCTGATTTTTCACAAAGTCACATGTATTGTTTCATTTGCTGATCATTGGGAATTTAGTTAAAGCTTGGATGCTTTAAAAATTATATTGGAATGCATTTACTAATTATTTCAGAGAAGGTCTTTGAGTAGTAAACATTGAGCTTTTTCACGTGTGAAAATTTCTTTTGGACTGCTCCTTGAAAGCTGATTTGGCTGGATATGTTTCAAAATCTTTTTCCTTATAACTTTGAAGCCAGTGCTCCATTATCTTCTAGCATCTGTGTCGTTGATGAAAAATCTATTTCACCTTTATGTAATTTATGTATCTTTGTAGGAATTGTTTTTTGTCTTTGGAAGTTTTTAGGATTTCTTGACATTTCAAGAGGATATGTCTAAATCTGTCTGTTTGCCACTTAATTGGTTCTGCTTGACACTTAGTGAACCTGATGACTTATGTCTTTCCCCTCCTGTGTTCCCCAGGAAATTTCTGGGACTCACAGAAGGTAGATGTTGGACTTTGTGGTTCTGTATTTTTATATATATCTACTTTTCCTTCATACCTGAGAGGATTTGGGGAAAATTCCTTAGTTTTGTTTTCTATTTTTTTCTTTGCCCATTTTGCTGTTAAATGCATCTGTTGAGCTTTATTCTGAAAATCACATTTTCCTTTTATCTTTTATAAAACCATTGAGGTATAATTTATATACAAGCACCTGCACCCATTTAATTCCATGCATGTTTAATTCCATGCATTTTGACAGATATACAGAAACCCATGTAGCTCTCCTCTCCCCTCCAAATACCAACATTTGGGTTACTACAAAATCTCCATCAACTGATGTGTTGTACATATGTATATATGTATGTATGTATATATGTATACACATATATATGCATATATGTATATACATACACAATGGACTATTATTACTCAGCAGTGAAAAAGAATGAAATCTTGCCATTTGCAACATTGTGGATAGAACTGGAGGGCATTTTGCTAAGTGAAGTAAGTCAGAGAAAGATAAATATCCTGTTTTCACTCATATGTGGAAGTTGAGAAACTTAAGACATTGGGGAAGGGAAAGAAAAAAATATAGTTACAAACAGAGGGAGGCAAACCATAAGAGACTTTTAAATACAGAGAACAATTGAGGGTGGAAGGGAGTGGGGGATTATGGGGGCAGGGAAAATGGGTGATGGGCATCGAGGAGGGCACTTGTTGGGATGAGCACTGGGTGTTTGTATGTAAGTGATGAATCACGGGAATCTACTCCCAAGAGCACACTGTATATAGTGTATGTTAGCTAATGTGACAATAAATTATATATATTTCCTGTCAGATGCAGAAATGATTGCTGCTGGAATTCTGGAATTTTACTGTAATTGTCAGTGTAAAGAACTGTGTCTGGAAAAAAAAACAAACCTCAAAACTGCATTTTATGGAGTTTCAGATACATGGAATCATATAGTGTGTAGCCTTTGTATGAGGCTTCTTTTACTCAGCCTGTTTTTGAGATTAATCTCTGTTAAGTATATAGTAGTTTGTCCCCTTCCTCCTTTTTCTTGTTTTCGAAAGCTTCACAATCCCTAGCTAAGAAATTAACATTGATACAATTTAGGCTTCACCAGTTTTACATAAACTCTTTTGTGTATGCATATTTAGTTCTGTGTAATTTTATCACGTGTAGATTCTTGTGGTCACAACCACAGTGGCAATCATTTCTTAATTTCTGATTTTTCCTTGTGGTAGCTTATTCATTTTTCATGGATGAGATCTCATTTTACCTGTGAAGATATTTATGATTCTTTTTAAGTCTCCTGTTTGTTTCTGAAACTCTTTCTAACGATGCTTAGTTTTTTGATTTTGTGATGTAGATTTCCCTTTTGGTGATTCTAATTTGCAAAATGATCATCTGTATTTTGAGGATTGCTTTTCTGTCAGTGGGTGCAGTATCTCTTTACCAGTTTCTCAGGGTGGTTTGTAGGGATATATGTCCAGATACATGTCTCCTCATTTCTTCTGGATGATAGTAGCTACTTGGGTAACATCCTGAGCCTTTGGTTTAAGTGCTAGTGTTTAGTGAAGACTTTGCCTCTGGAGGGGTGGATGTGTGGGGAGTGGTTCTCAGTAGAGGGAAGTGGTTGGTCTGTTCAGTTGCGCGATGTATTCTTCACCAGATCACCCATGGTCACCAGGGTCTTTTCCGGTTTCCCTATGGCAGCCACCCCTGTGTACAGCTTAATGGAGCTCCCTTGTGCTATCCCAGTCTTCATAGCTGTTCCCAGTTTTATTTTGCTTTATTTTATTTTAGAGAGAGAGATTGAGAGCTTGAGTCAGGGAGAAGGGTAGAGGGGGAGAGAGAGACTGTCAATCAGGCTCCCCGCTCAGTGCGGACCCATAGCAGGCTCAATCCCTGGGTTCAGGAGTTGGATGTCCAGCTAACTGAGCCATCCAGGCATGGTTTGTTTATTTATTCCCGATTTTTATAGCATTCTTCTTTTTAGGGTTCAGGACAGTTATTGCCTCTTATCAACTTAGTTCTGCTGATTCTATAATTTCTTGTTTCCCAGAATTGTTTTGGAAAATAATACATCAGTAAATCCAGATTTTTAGTCATTTCTGGGATCTAAGCTTGGAGGGCAAGACATGTATGTCTGTGCAGTCCATTTTGATCCGATCTTCTGAAACCATTTTTTTGGGAAGGATTGTTTTGGGAACAGATAGTAACTCTGAAATATGTTACATTAAAGTCCTTTGAAACCTTTTATTTTTTGGGACATCAGGTTTTGAGAGAAATTGACCACTGGAGCTTACATGTTACATAGGGTTGGGAATTTCCTCTATTTCTAGTTTGCATATTAAACCAGAGCTCTGAAAAGTTTCACTGTTTCTTCTTTGAGCCAAGGTAGATTTTCATTCTCAATCTTTTTTTTTTTTTTTCCAAAGTTGAGGTTCATGGGTAGTCCTTTGGTTATTTTTAAATATTTCATTGTGTAGTTTGGGCTTATTTGTGAAAGGGGGTGGGTTGACTCAGTATTCTGATCTTTTTCTTAATCTTTGTGACTTTGTTTTTTTTTTAAGATTTTTACAAATCAGAATCCTGTTTCTTTTCCTTGACCCCCTTTTGATTTCTCTAGTCCTTGGAAACCTCAGGGTATGTAAATTGCTAATCTAGAACATATATGTTTAGTTTTCAGAAAAAAGTTGTTCTGACCTTTTTTTTTTCCCATTTAGTTTTTCCATGGTTTGGCTTGGATATTGGTGGAACCCTGGTTAAGCTGGTTTATTTTGAACCAAAAGACATCACTGCTGAAGAAGAGGAGGAAGAGGTGGAAAGCCTTAAAAGCATTCGGAAGTACCTGACCTCCAATGTGGCTTACGGGTCCACAGGTATTCGAGATGTGCACTTGGAGCTGAAGGACCTGACTCTGTGTGGACGCAAGGGCAATCTGCACTTTATACGCTTCCCCACTCATGACATGCCTGCTTTTATTCAGATGGGCAGAGATAAAAACTTCTCGAGTCTCCACACTGTCTTTTGTGCCACTGGAGGTGGAGCATACAAATTTGAGCAGGATTTTCTCACAGTATGTATTTTTTTTTAGCTTATATACAATTTATGGTAATCTTATTGTTAAAAATAATACCAGTAGCAAGTGGTGGAATCATTTCCGATTCTAATGGAAGTAAGATTAGATGTAAATGAGTGGTATTCTGGAGTTGCCATCCAGAGATTATACTAAAACTGTGATAAGCAGACTGAGGAACTACCTATGAGGAACATGTCATTAGATCTGAAACTATGAGGGGCATCTGGCTGGCTCATTTGGAAGAGTGTGTGACTCTTGATCTTGTGGTCATGAGTTTGAGACCCGTGTTGGGTAAAGAAATTACTATTAAAAAAAAAAAAAAACTTGGCACCTGAGTGGCTCAGTTGGTTGAGCGTTTGACTCTTGATTTAGTCTCAGATCACGATCCTGGGGTTGTGGGATCAAGCTCCCCATCAGGCTCCATGCTGAGCCTGTTTGGGATTCTCATTTTCTCTCTCTCTTCCCTTCTCCTCTTCCCTTCTGCCCTTCTCTCCCACTGACTCACTCTCTCTAAAATAAAAAATATTAAATCTTCAACAGTGAAATTGAGGTATAATTTTGTGGCACCTGGCTGGCTCATTTGGTGTTAACATATGACTCTTGACCTCAGTGTCGTGAGTTCAGGCCCTACATGGGGCATGGAGCCTCCTTAAAAAAATGTCATTTCATGTCATAAAATTTTTTCCAGGGGCGCCTGGGTGACTCAGTCGTTAAGCATCTGATTTGGCCTTTGATCTTACAGTTCATGAGTTCAAGTCCCACATTGGGTGAGCTCGAGTCTTGCTTCGGGTGAGTTTGTGCCCTGCTTTGGGTGAGCTTGTGCCTTGCATCGGGTGAACATGAGCCCTGCTTCGGGTGAGCTCTGTTTGTCTCTTTTTCTCTATCCCACTTGTGGGATTCTTTCTCTCTCCTCACCCCCTTGCTCACTTGTGCCCCCCTGTCAAAAAACTGTTTCTAATTTTGTCTACCACATAATTTCTCTTGTCCCCCTCAATTGTTTCTTGGCAATTTACTATTTAAAAAACAAGGAACTCTGGTCCAAAGCAGTGGCTTTTTGGTGTCAGGGCTCGTCGGAAATGGTTAACGGCAGAGCTTCTCTACCCAAATGCCTTCTGATGTGTAATGTTCTGCACTCTTGTTGTATGTGTCTCTGAATCATGTCTGGATGCTGGAGGAGTGCTGGTGGGTGCCTGACTTTGTTTTCACTTAGTGAACAGTATGTGCAAGGCCTTGAGGCTAGCCAGGTCCATTGAGGGTGGATGTGGGGGCAGGTAGGTGGGAAAGTGGAGAAGTGAATTGGCCAAGACTCTAACCTTCAGGGTTAGGATAGATTGAAAATATCTTCAGTGATTATGGTTTAAAAAAAGTTTTTTTTGTTTATTTGTTTATTTACTTTTTGAGAGAGACAGAGGTGTGAGTGGGAGAGGGGCAGAGAGACAGAGGGAGGCCCAGAATCTGAAGCAGGCTCCAGGCTCTGAGCTGTCAGTACAGAGCCCAACACGGGGCCAGAACTTAAGGGCCCAGCACGCTTCTGCCGACGGGGCCATAACTTATGGACCACGAGATCATAACCTGAACTGAAGTCGGACGATTAACCGGCTGAGCCACCCAGGCACCCCCAGTGACTGTATTTTTAATGTCACTGATGAGAATGTTATTCCAGAGATTCTGCCTTTGTCTTTGTTATCTTTTTTTCTCCATGTGTCATTGTGTGGTTTGTGACATCTTTTTCTTTGTCTTCTGTCTCCTGACTTTCTCCTATTACTGACCATAGTCATAATATAGAATTGACACGAATCTATATCAAGTTTTTATATTCTTTGTCTGAATTTCTTTTGGTTGTTGGTTTTCAGTGGTTTCTCTTCCAGCAGTGAGAAAAGAAGTTTGCTGCAGTAGAGACGGCTCCCTTCCTTTGTGGAAGCCTCACAGTGGGCTCTGGATCATAACTGATTGGTAAAGGAGAAAACCTTTTGCAGGACCCTGTAGAGATGCCCTTTGGGACATATTTGAAAACCATTCAGGCTATTTCCAGAGGTTCAGCATTGTGTGGTAATTCAAGGGGAGGGTGCAAAGTGGATTTTAGACCTTAGAAATCGGTTCTTAGACTGTTGGGGTTTCTCATTTGAATGCACCAGTGCTGTCCTTGAAAATTGTAGGAAAATGAAATGCCTATCAAATGCTTTTTGTGCATTAGGAATAACTAATATTTAATAAACCACAGTGAAATAATTTTTTAAAATACTGAGTTTATTTTGTTGTCCCCCCCCCCCTTTTAAATTAGAGTGCAGGCTGGGGAGAGGGGCAGAGGGAGAGACTTGTAAGCATGCTGTGTGGAGCCCGATATGCAGCTCTGTCTCATGACCAATCTCATGACTGAAATCATCACCTGAGCTGAAATCAAGAGCCTCTTCTTTGTTGGCTTTTAATGTGAATCATATTTTCCAACATACTGGGTTTGCTTGTTGGTGTAACACATAACATTATGATTACCTTGCGTTAGTGAAATTAGCTATGCATTCATTCATCTAATTGTATCCTGTAGGGTCTGGGATTCATTAGGATTTAGCAGGAGACTTCAGGATGACAGGAATTACAGGAAGGAAAAGGGGAAAAAAAAACTGTAGAAAGAAAAAGGAGACCAACTGTTTGGGTTCTAGTAGGCCACCAGTATAAAATGATGAAATGAAATGAAAATATAGAAGAGGAAATCCTGGCACTTCAGATTCCTGTGTCAGGAAGTCGGTTTTGAATTCATCTCAACAGAGAGGGCATAACAGGTGCCACAGGGACAGTGATGAATACTTGAAAGCCTTGGGTTTGGTCAGAGGAGTAATTTAATATTTTACTTATGGATTAAGAATTAAGATGAAGTTACCGGTTAATTTCCCTCTTTGCTGTGGATCAGAATACATTGAGTGTAAATGTAATCAAGTGAAAGTTGACTTAAACGGGGAGGACTTGCAGGGCTGGACCTGCTTGTAAAGAGAAGTGGGTGCTATAAGGGGGTTAGGAGGGAGTTTTTACCTTTGTCACATACATGGAGGGTACATGCTTGTAAACATTCATGTGGATTAGAAGTTCAGTGAGTTAGGTTGGGATTTTTCTTTAATGTTTATTTTTGAGAGAGAGACAGAGACCGTGTGAGTAGGGGAGGGGCAGAGAGAAGGGGAGACACAGAATTGGAGGCAAGCTCCAGGCTCTGAGTTGTTAGCTCAGAACCTGACACAGGGCTGAAGCCATGAGCCCTGAGATCATGACCTGGGCTGAAGTCCGGTCGGCTCAACTGGCTGAGCCACCCAGGTGCCCCTCCGCTTCATTTTTTTTTTTAATTAAGAATTTTTTTAATGTTTACTTATTTTTGAGAGAGACAGAGTGTGAGCAGGGGTGGTCAGAGAGAGAGGGAGACACAGAATCAGAAGCAGGCTCCAGGCTCTGAGCAAACAGTCAGCACAGAGCCTGATGCAGGGCTCAAACCCACGAACTGTGAGATCATGACCTAACCGACTGGGCCACCCATGTGCACTTCTCCTCTTCATTCTTAATTGCTGCACGTTGCTCCCTAATATGAATAATAATCGTTACGTTATTTACAAGTGTTACCAGTAAAATCCATTTAAATTTTAATAGTACTAAAAATCTTCTCATCCTCCAGGAATTGTAGTTGGTTTTTTATTTATTTAAAACAATTTTTAAAAAAATGTTTATTTTTGAGAGAGTGAGAGAGAGGGAGGGCGTATGAGTGGGGGAGGGACAAAGAGAGGAAGACACAGAGTCAGAAGCAGGCTCCAGGCTCTGAACTATCAGCATAGAGCCTGATGCGGGGCTTGAACTCATAAAATCACAAGATCATGACAGCCAGAGTTGGACATGTGTGCGACTGAGCCACCCAGGCACCCTGTAATTGGTTTAGAGAGTGAAAAACCTTACCTTCTAATTGTATACTTTGCAGGCCTTTGGCTTCTGTTTATTAATAATAAAGTGAGGCCTAGTTTGATATTGCTCTATCGCCTTGAAGATGGTTGTTCGGAGGGCAGATGTCTGAGTCCTTGTGACTCCTGCCGTGTGTAACCAGTGTTTGAATCACTTTGAATTTCTTGGAGTCAGCTTTCTGATAGGGCTGTGATCTCACCTGTGCTCCTGACTGATGGTCCCTGTGAGTTTGTTTTCTGCTTGGGTTTTAGGCACATTTCTCTGGCTGCTTGTAGTGGTTTGTAGGTGGAGTGTATTTGGGTCTGTCTAATCAGATCGTGCCTATGTTTGTTGTATCCTGCTTTGCTCTGTAAATCATACACAAATAATACACATCTGTGAGCACTTCTGTGGTTTGTTTAATGTAGAGGGGTGCCTTATTAAGCAGTTTTCATTTCTGTTTGCCTTGTTAGAAAGTCTGAATACATTTTATTTCGTTTCAGATAGGTGACCTTCAGCTTTGCAAACTTGATGAACTAGATTGTTTAATAAAAGGAATTTTATACATTGACTCAGTTGGATTCAATGGACGGTCACAATGCTATTACTTTGAAAACCCTGCTGATGCTGAGAAATGTCAGAAGTTACCATTTGATTTGAAAAATCCATACCCTCTGCTCCTGGTGAACATTGGCTCTGGGGTTAGCATTTTAGCAGTGTACTCCAAAGATAATTACAAGCGGGTCACAGGTACCAGGTAGGTCTTTTATATAAAGGTCATTGTTCTTGATATCGTGAGGAGTTAAAACTGAGTTTTCAGGTATTGCATATAAGTTCACCTTTAAAAATCTGTTAACATTATGTGAAAGGTATTTTTTTCTGGAATTATGTAAACAAGTATCATTTTTCTTTGAAAATTCTAATTTCTTAACTTACTTTTCTTTAATCTGTATTGTTCAATATTTCATTATCATAGTTTGGTAAAATATTTCATTGGCAGATTCATTGAAACCCATAGTCCCTGCCCTCAGATAGTGTATGATGTGCATATACTATAAAGTTACCAAAGCTACTAGGTAGCATCTGTAAGGAGAAGGCAAGATCCCAGCTTTGAGACCAGCCTAGATTTTATATATACATGTGCGAGCACGGGCACACACACACACACACCCAAGGGATGGTCTGAGATCTAGAAGGTGAGGTACTAAGCGACAGATGTGATTGGAGGAAGGTAGGTTGGAAAGGGTGGAGAGGTGGCAGGCGAGAATGAATGTGTTGTGGTTAAGGATTAGAGGTCATTAGATGCAAAACAAGGAGCTGGAGTTTGGGATGAACAAGATTTTTTAACAGATATGAATTAAAGAATGAGAGGAGTAATTTGGGGGGAGAAAACACATTAATGGAGGAGTGCTTTGTGGGGTGGGAGTGGGGACTGATGAGCCAGGGTGACAGTGGGCTCAGAGAGATGAAAGGAGGAGGTGTTACCCTGGCCATGTTGGGCAGATCTGTGCCCAAAGCTCCTCACACTTAGGAGATGCCCAGACTACACTCGGGTTGCGGGCAGGGAGGTGGGCCCTGTTTTGCCTCTGCCTGCTTGCTCGCATGAGTATGTACCTTCAAGTATAGATCAGGCACCATGTTTTTATCTTTTCACAGACTTGTCTACCAGTGGCATCTGCAGGATTGGGTTAGGGCAAGAGTGGGTTGATGTATGGATCTGGGTTTTGGTTCATAAATAATCACCTTCCTGTTCTTATTTTTAGAATATTATAATACTATGTTGTTTGTTTTTAATCAGTCTTGGAGGAGGAACTTTTTTTGGTCTCTGCTGTCTTCTCACTGGCTGCAGCACTTTTGAAGAGGCTCTGGAAATGGCATCTCGCGGAGATAGCACCAAAGTGGATAAACTGGTTCGAGACATTTATGGAGGGGACTATGAGAGGTTTGGACTGCCGGGCTGGGCCGTGGCATCGAGGTAAGGGGATGTGTGTGTTCTATGAAAGACAGGAATAAGTTATTAAATATTGGATATATCTTTTTCCTTTTAAAGTTTTTATCTAGCTATAATTTACATACTATAAAGTCACCTGTTTAAAGTGTAAAATATAGTGGTTTCTAGTATATTTACCAAATTGTGCAGTCATCACCATAGTCTAATTTCAGTACATTTTCGTCATCCCAAAAGAAAACTGCTATGCATTAGCTGTTACTTCCCATTTCCCCACCTCAGTCCTTGGTAAACACTCATATATTTTCTGTCTGTAGATTTGCTTGGTCTGGACACTATATAAATGGTGTCCTATTATGAGATTTTTTGTGACTGGCTTCTTTTCATTTAGCATGTTTTCAGGGTTCATCCATGTGGTAGCAATGAATCAGTACTTTGAATTTCCATGTGAATTAAAATTTTTTTAAGTTTTTAATTTATTTTGAGAGAGAGAGCGTGTGCGTGAGCGCCGGGGAGAGACAGAGAGAGAGATAGAGAATCCGAAATAGGCTCTAGGCTCTGAGCTGTCAGCACAGAGCCCGACTCAGGGCTTAAACTCACAAACCTGCGAGATCGTGATCTGAGCCGAAGTTGGATGTTGAACTGACTAAGCCATCCAGGAGCCCCTCCATGTGAATCTTAGCATCACCTTGTCAGTGGTTGCAAAAAAGGCATCTAGGATTTTGATATGGATCATGTTAAATTTGTAGGTCACGTTGGGGGAGTATTGCCCTCTTAACATCATCAAGTCTTGATCCAAGATAAAATGTCTTCCCATTTATTTAGAGTTTTTCTTTGTCTTTTAAAAATGTTTATTTATTTATTTTGAGGGGAGGGGCAGAGAGAGAGAATCCCAAACAGGCCCTGCACTGTTGGCACAGAGCCCGACATGGGGCTTGATCTCACAGTTTGTGAGATCATGACCTGAGCTGAAATCAAGTCAGATGCTTAACTTAGCCACCCAGTCATCCCTAGAGTTTTGCTTTCTTTGGCCAAAGTTATATTTGTAGTTTTCAGTGTACAGTTGTGTATACTTTTGTTAAATATATTTCTAAGCATTTTCTTCTTTGATGCTATTGTAAATGGAATTTAAAAAAAATTCTGTTTTCAGTTATTTAGAAACACTTGTGTGTTTTTTTTTAATTGGGACACATGATTAAAATTTTTTTATTTAATGTTTATTATATTTTATTTTTACTTATTTATTTAAAATATTTTTTAGCATTTATTTATTATCAAGAGACAGAGCATGAACACTGGAGGGGCAGAGAGAGAGAGGGAGACACAGAATGTGAAGCAGGCTCCAGGCTCTGCTTGTAAGCACAGAGCCCGATGTAGGGCTTGAACTCCTGAACCATGAGATCACAAACCGTGCTTAACTGACTGAGCCACCCAGGTGCCCCCACGATTTTTTAAAATAATAATAAAGGACCACATGTATGTGTACTTGTGTGCTAATTTCAGGGACTTTGTAAATGCTGGCATTTCTTGTTTGAGTTTGCAGCTTTTGTGACTGTTACTTTTCTGATTGGGTTTGTGTTTTTGTCAGTTATTAATGTAACAATTCTCTGTACAAGTATTTTGAAGTACTTTATCTACTAGGGAAGTCTGACACTCTTGCGTAGCTTACTCTGGGATGCCACTGTCTGCTTTGCTTTGTTCTGATAAAGCAGTTTCCCAGTTTGGAACATGACCAGCCGAGTGAAATGGCTGCGCAGCTGGGACTGACTCGCTAATAGGGGTGTCTCCCTGGAGCTGTCCCCTGGCTGTGGAAGGCACAGTGGGACCCTAAAGTGGCTCTGATGAGATCCTGGCTGGTGTACAAAGATCTGTTCTCAATGCTAGATGTCACTGGGAGCTGTGGGGAAAGGCATTTACTTACTCAGAATGCTTGAGGGGTTTCTTCCAAGTTGCATTTCTCTTTGAACAGATGCTCTGTTTTTTTATAATAAGTTTGAAGATGTGAACAGTGTCGCCCTAAAAGTCACATTTTTCTTAGAGTAACATTCAAGTTCTGTTGGGCTGTGTTGCCTTTGCTTCAGTGGCTGGATTTTTTTGTTTTTCCCTCACAGCTTTGGAAACATGATAAGCAAGGAGAAGCGAGAGGCTGTCAGTAAAGAGGACCTCGCCAGAGCGACGTTGATCACCATCACCAACAACATTGGCTCAATAGCGAGAATGTGTGCCCTTAATGAAGTAAGGGGACCTGGATTTCTTTAGATCCTCTGAGGAGACTACAGAACTTACTGAGTGGGCCTCACCTGTGTACAGCATCTGTCTGGTCCACACAGTGCCTGAGTATAGTTGTATGGGGTGGAGTGTTTCCTTGGCCGTGTTAAAGCTCTTCAAGTGTAGACTGATCTTAATTGATGTTTTTTCCTCAGTGAAGATAAATATGGCCGCTATGTAGAAGTAAAATCAAGTCTTTTGAGGAGAAGGTAGGAAAGTAGGAAGGCAGTCGGAAGTCCAAGTGATGGGGGGTAGGGGTGGAGTGGGCGTCGAGCCCTGGAATGCCCTGAGTCCCCTGAGTCCCCGGGAAGGCGTCCGGAGGAGTCGCCGGGAGAAGAGCGGGCAGCCGAGGAGCGCGGCGCCGAGCTGTCTTTGTGCTTTCAGCTTCTTTACAGTGCTGCCTTGTAGCATTCGGGTCAAGCAGCATTGTACAGGGCTATGAAAGAACCGAGAGCGGCCTTCCCCGGGTCCCGATGGCGCGGCTCTGCCACGTGGCCCTGTTCGCGTGGTTTTGTTTAAAAGTATTCTGTTCAGTGGATGGCGTAGGCATGTGGCTTAAAAAGAAACTTCGAAAGGCACCAAAACGGATTGTCTTGTTTTTAATTGAAAAACTACTGTATCAGCATCAAGTAATTAAAAACATTCTTCATTTGAATATGTTAAAGCTACTGTTTTCTTTATCGCTTGTTCCTTTTCCGGTGCTTACGTAATTTAAGATCTAGGAGTTGGTGTCAGTATACATGCCATTTAACATTTTTTACTCAAGTATTTAAAATTTCACAGCTGTGTTGATTGTTTCTGTGTCGTAAGTCACTCCCGTAGAGCTGGGCGTTGGCTTGCTCGCCAGCGATCGCGTTCTGCAGTAAGGCATTTTTAAGTGTGAAGCTTTTCTTTGCTTGAATTTTACTCTTGACGAGGGACTTACTCTGGAGCGCGGTGCCTCATGTAGAGACTATGACCGTGCTTATGCGGTTTGCTAGGAACCGCCCAGATGCTTTGCACCAGGGTCGCACTAACTTAGATCTCTTAGGCAGTCAACGCATGGATCAATGTTACCACAAACTGGCTCCCCCTGGGGGTGGAATGTTCCAGTTAGTTGTTCTGCCAGCTTCTAGTAGGTTTAAAATGTTACTTTCTTTGATTTACTGGTGAGGCTGAATTTTTGCCTCTCATATTTCATGTATAATTTGCTTATTTGTGTCACTTACCTTCATTTGAATTGGGGTCTTACTTTTTTTTTTACTTCTCTATATAAAACTTCTAATAGGAGTTATTGTCATATTGAATACAAATGGTTTTCCTAATTTGTATTCTCTTGTGACATTTTCTGACATGGTTTGAAATGGGTCCAGAGTTGTCTGGGTTCAAATTTAAGTAGCCTTGGACAAACTGGATTAAATGTAAATACTTCATAAATTTTTTGCTCAGCAGTCAAATTGCTGCTAAAAACTATGCACGTGGTGCTCTGTTTGGGGTATCTTTTACGAGAGAACAGAAATTGAGATGAAAACTAATTACCTTTTTTCAATGTGCTTAGAACATTAACCAGGTGGTATTTGTTGGAAATTTCTTGAGAATTAATACGATCGCCATGCGACTTTTGGCATATGCTTTGGATTATTGGTCCAAGGGGCAGTTGAAAGCACTTTTTTCGGAGCACGAGGTAAGCAGACTGACTTCCTGCACTGTGTTATGGGTGTAAAGGGCATGCAGTCCCCACTGCTATGGGACTGGAAGTAGATGTGAAATGGATTGCAGTGCAGTTCCTACTTAAGTTCTTTGTAGATGTATGATACAGGGTTTACTTTGTAATGTTCAAAAGTGATTTCTTACCTGATTTAATGCAAGGGAAATTTTGGTTAACTGTGAACATCAATTTTTTTTTAGGATTAAAAAAATGTTTATTTCATTATTTTAAGAGAGAGAGTGAGCACACACACGAGTGGGGAAGGGACAGAGAGTGGGAGAGAGAGAATCCCAAGCAACTCTGTGCTATCAGCACACAGCCTGACATAGGGCTCAATTTCATGAACTGTGAGATCATGACCCAAGCTGAAATCAAGAGTCAGATGCTTAACTGGCTGAGCCACCCAGGTGCCCCTGAATGTCAGCAATTTTAAAGAAAAAACTTGATGAACAGTCCCCTATATTTCTAATGTTACTTTTTTTCTGAACCATCCTTTATGTTTTTCCCATTACACTTTGTAAACGCACTTTGCATTCTGCTTTTTTCATTTTGATGTCAGCTTTTGTGTATTGAGACAGTTCATGTGCCACTTATTTAAGATATATGTTCTAAAAACAAACAAAAATACGTTCCAAGATAGAACCACACTATTATAAGAACTTAACACCTAGACTGGCTAGAAATGACAGAATGGAAGAGAATCATTGAATTGCTCAACCTGAAATTCTGTATGGGAAAGTGCCTTTCTGTTTTTCCATTTTGGAGAAAAAATTAGAACCAAAGCTATGGAGGGGAACCTGTCTCTGTCCTCTTGGTCATGGAGCGTTTGAACTATTTATTTCCAGTGTTGTTGGATCTTAGTACGATCACAAACATTTTTCAGAATTGTTTGTGCATATTTACCTAATAGCATTTCTAGGAATAGATTTGAAGTGCTATAGGGATTGCTTTTTCCTTTCAAGTTGCTCTAAGTTTTTCCTGTTTAAGTGCCCTTAAGTTCATTGTTAACATTCAAGGTATACAAATTCCCCTTATCAAAGCTTAAAGTTTAGTCATCTGTTTATTTTATTAAATAAAATTTAATTAAATAAATTTGACATGTAACATTGTGTAAGTTAAAGGTTTACAGCTCTTCACTTTAATCCATTTATGTGCTGTGAGGTGGTCGCCGGTGCAGCCACACTTCCGGCCTGACGTAATGACGGCGCATTATTACTGGCTCTGCCTGTTCTGCTGTGCATGAGGTCTCTGGCTTATTTACTGCCTGTACATCTGTACGCTTAAACACAGCTTTTACTTTTAATGTTATTAATAAATTTGGTGCCACTTATCTTTAAGTTTCTTATACCATATCTATATCTATATCTATATCTATCTATCTATATATGTATGTATATATATCTTGCTTTTTGTGATTTTTGACCTGTTCTATTTTGCTTTATGTTAGAATAAAAAGAAACTCTCTTTAATGTTATATCATAGTGTAACTTTCCTCCTGCTCCATGTCTACCTCTTGAACCTATTCCTGGGCCAAATATGGAGATTCGTATCTTAAGTTAACTTTTCTTTTTTATAATCCTCACACAATCACAGTTATAATTTGAACACTTTATGGAATCCTGGTTTTACATTTTATCATTCTTACTGCCCGCTGGCTTCATTTTCCTCTTGGGTATGCTTGCTGGCCCTTTTCCCGTTGCATCGAGGCCTCTGGCACTTGTGGAACTGTGATGTGTTAGGGTCTCTGAGTCCTGGAATCTTCTGCTTTTAACACTGAAGAGGGTTTAACGATTGTGGAAGTTTTGTTATAGATTCCTCTCCACCTTCTGTCAGCCTTTGCTGTTCTCATCTTAGCATTTTGTGGCTTGTAACAGCTTATACCTTCTGCTGGGGTCTTGGGTCTTCAGTAGAGCTCATTACAACCATTACTTCATCTCTTCTTTTGTTGCGGAATAAAAGATCCAGAAGGCCACCGGAAACAAAGTTCGTAGCTGGCTACCAAAGGGAGTCTGCCCCCCGCCTGCTCCTGTGCTCATGGGCTTCCTCCCAGGACACTCATCGTGTGGCTGCCTGTTTTTAAAACCAAGAGACAGTGAGAGGAGAGGCTTCAGCGTCTCTCTTGTGTGGCCACATGTTTCTTGAAGAAGCTTTTGTTGGAAAATGGAGTGGACTTCAGTGATTTATGATATTTAGAGACTGTTAGCATGTTCTTTGTAATTCATAAGCAAGTCTGTCAGAATCTTCCCACTTTCCTTTTTCAGTTGTTTTTGTCTTTCTTACAGGACTTTGCTGTGTCATCTCATCCTTTGGAGAGCTTGACAGATTCTATCCCATGATAGGACTGTTCTCTGATGTCTGCTTGGCACTCTCTTTTACCAGTGTGGGTTTTGTCTCATTTTTCTGTTACAGTCAATCCTTGTCTTTCTTTTTTGTCTGTTTTTGGGTTTTAATGTCTTGGTTTTTCGTTGTATTGGACTTTGACTACTTACTTCTGGAGATGGTCCCGTGTTGTCCTCCTTCTGCTGCCACTCTCACGCCTCTGCTCTCCCTCTGGGTTCTTCTGTTGCTCTTCACATGGTGCTTTTCTGTCTGTGCCCCCCTCTTCATGTCACATTAGGGCACGATTGTCCACTTCTCTGCTGCCTAGATCCAGACATCTAGTTATGTCCTGGATGTGGCTGCTTGGCCGCCTGGGGCACCCTGGCCTTGCACGTGCTGTATGGAAGCCCTCCTTGCTCGCCACATCTCTTGCTCCTGTTTCCTTGTGGCTCTCCTCAGCTGTGTGGGAGATGCCTAAGCCTCCCTGCTGCCCTCTTCCCCTTCTGCAGGCACGTCTGGAGTCCGTCCCACTCTCTTCTCACTCCCTTCCATCCCCAGCCCAGTCAGGCCCTGACCCTCTGTGACCTGCCCCTGGCTCCCCCCCCCACCCCCCAGCTCTTCCTGCTCCGCGGATCTTCAGGTCCCATCTTGCCTTCATTCCTTAGTTGTCTGGAAATGCTCCGGGCCTCTGCTGCCTCTCATGTCCTCCTTCTGCAGGAGACAGCCAGGTACGGGCTCTTCCCAGAGGGAACGGAGCCGCCAGCAGCCTCATAGCCGCTGTAGCCCTCACCATGGGTTTTGGTGTCCCACGCTGACCTGCCCGGGTGTTTCGTACATCCAGCCCTCGTCCCCAGGCTGGGAGCTCCTTGGAGCTTCCCTGCTCCCAGGCTAGCCTTGGGCTCAGCAGAATAGGTGCTCGGTATCAGGAATTAAGGGCATTATTGGCTTGAACACTAGTAATCATATTTGTGGTAATTTAAGTCTAAGGAAAATTGCTCTCATGTTTGGTGTACTTTTTTTTCAGGGTTATTTTGGAGCTGTTGGAGCACTCCTTGAGCTGTTGAAGATCCCCTGATCACCTGGGGAGGGGTTCCTGGAACATTGCACAATGGGATCTGTGAACTTTTGTTTTTTAAGAGACTTACTCGATTTTGATTGTGTACTACCCAAATCAAAGCAAGGAAGGATGAGTGTATTTTTCTAAGTCATCAAGATAAATCCTTAAGAATTCAGTATAAACTAGTAACCAATAAGGAAAGATACATATAAAAAAAACTGGACATGTCCCCGGCAGTGAGGATTTGCTGTATTTAAGCTGCTTTTCACTATAGCTTTGTTAAACCTGCCATGTGTTTTTGAAATTCAGTGTCACTTACTGGAAGCCACTTCAGGGGAGAGCTGTTCTGTGTTCAGCTGACTGTGGTTTTGTGTCCTATTGAACTTGCTAAATGTAAGGCAAGTAATACATGTTGTAATCTAATCACAATGTTCTCGTATGGCCTTGGAGGTCATTATCTGTGCATTAACTCTGGTGTTCATTTAGCCTTTGTGTGAACATATTGAAAAACATATTTTACTTAAGGTTCTGCAAACTTGATTGGGCAGAGTAACTCTGTATTTGTAATTTTGGCAATTGAGCAACTTCTGGAACTTTTGCAGTCCCAGGTTACCCAACACTGCAAATCCTGGGAAGGTGTATCTGGAATGATGGGACTTTGTCTACCCTGGGAAGAATTTCCTTGGTGGGGGTGGGTGGGTGGGAGGTAATTTTGACAGAAGTGAGTTAAGCTAGTAGGAAAAGTGCACCTGGAATACTAAAACCAGACCTCTCGAATAGACATTTTCAGGGAATCAGGGAGAATCTGGTTGTTTTGGGCTGGTAGAAAGTGAGGAATTGAAGTCCCTTATTAACTCCTGGGGGGCAGGGTGGGGGAACTTCTGCTTTCCCTTCATGCTCAGGGTTTTTACTTGCCAGAAACTGCTAGGCTGGCTGGCTCTGAGCACGGAGTAGGACTGAGCATGAGGGCTGCGTGTGCGAGGCTCAGATGGCGGCGTCGTGGAAATTGACTTAAAGCGTTTTCTTTCTGCTGTGTAATTTAAAAAACCCTTACCCTTGGAGATAGAGCATTGTTTGAGTCTTATTCGTGTACTTTTGTGCCTGCATTGCTGTCAAAAGGCCACGAAGGATCCGTAAAAAGCAGCCTTTGAACTAGAAGGAAACCCTCAGTTTCTCTGCAGTTGCCTTGTGCCTGGGCAGGGACCTGGAGGGAAAGGTTCCTAGGGTCAAAAGAGCTCAGGGCAGGGCTGGGTTGGGTCACCAAGGGAGGAGGGTCAGATCCCTCTGCACCCATTGCGTTGGCCGCTTGGGGGCAGCATAGGTATGTGCCAGCTCTGGAACCAAGGGCAGCAGTTCATGGGGCAGGGAGTGGCCATTTCTCAAGGGCTCCCCTTACCACCGCTGGGCACCAGTGGGTTGTGTGGGCTGCCAGCCTGGTGCAGGCCAGCAGAGCTGGAGGGAGCTGTGGGAATGGGGCTTGTGGCTCCCGGGAGCCAGTCAGCCTCTCCTCTGTTGGCTCTTGTGGGCCTCAGCCTGAGTCATCTCTAATCTCATCCCTCAGTGCTTGGTGGCCCCACCTTCCGTATGGCCGTCAAAGACCATGTCGCTACCCAGCCGCTGATA
This sequence comes from Suricata suricatta, assembly GCF_006229205.1. NCBI lineage: Eukaryota > Metazoa > Chordata > Mammalia > Carnivora > Herpestidae > Suricata > Suricata suricatta. Next base: position 77,080,131 of record NC_043711.1, on the reverse strand, counting down.
CGCAGTCCTGCTCCTGGGAGCCCCTTGTGCTCCAGGCCCTCCTACCCCTTTGCTCCTCTCCAGAGAAGGCAGGGGTGGGGGGAGCCTCCTTCCCAGGTGGAGACCCAGACACCTGTGCTGGGGTCCCCTGCTCTCCCCACACATACTGTGCTCATGAGCCTGTGACCAGTGCTTACGTGGCTGGCCTCATGCAGCCTTTGTTCCCCCTGCAGTTTAACAGAAACAGACCTGCCCGAGGTCACACAGCTAGACCTGGGCAGAGCCCCCTCCTATGTAGCGTTCACCTTCTGTTTCTGCTCATCTTCCGATTCTGTGTCCCTGCTACTTCCTGCTCTCGGGAGGCTGCCTGTGTGACTTCTCTGCATTTTGTGCCCAGCCCACACTGTCACTACCTGGGAGGGTGCCTCATCAGTCACCAGTGGGTCGTTACTAAGTGTAATGGACATTTCAGGTCTTCCTCTTCAGTTCTAACACAGCAGCCCCCCTCTTGCTTTTCTTTCCGCCTTCCAGGCCTCTGCTTCTCTGCGGACAGATCTTGCCAGTTCCCTGGGCGTAATTCTGGACCTCCCTAAACAGTTGTCAGCCCTGGACAATGACTTTCAAGGTAGTGGCCCCTCCCAGTCCTTGCCTTCGAGTTGTCCCAGGGCAATGACTGCCCCCCACCCCCGCCCCCTTCCTTACTACTGTGTGTCCTCAAGGCCATCTCTGCACATTCTCTTCCCTGAGCTTGAGCCCAGTTTACTGTCACTTCACTACCTCTGGCTTGTGAGATGCATGTAAACTCCATCTCCTGGTACCACTGCCAGCCCCTGGTGTAAGCTACTGCCCTGTCTCCACGGTGTCCCTTCCAGTCTGCCCTCCGTGAGGTAGCCTGAGGGTCTCCCCACACCCTCTTCCTCCCGCACTAGAGGCAGTGTGTATATGTGTGGGTGGCTGTGGTTATGGCCCAGTTGGGAAAGGAAAGTGGCCTAAACCAAGATCGGAGCAGTAGATGAAGGCTTAGAGGGCTGAGATGTGGTGACTGGATAGTGGGGAGGGAGTCTGAGTGAGGTACCCAGGCTTGTTGGGGAGGCTTGGTTTTGGACTGCATGATTTTGTTTGATACCAAAAAGGCAGCTGAATATTCGGGTTGGAGATTACAGACCTGCAAATGATGTGTGTCTAGGTGGGAATTTAGTGAATATGAAGGTAGAGTGAGAATGATGAGATGGGGAGAGAAGGAAAAGGCAGCAGAGAGTGGTTTGAGAAGGGGCTGGTTGGGCCCAAGGGAGAGGAGCTCTACAGGTATCTGCATTCAGAGGAAGTTTAAGAAGTGGTTCAGGTTTGTTGCAGGGTCACAGATGGCCCTGAGGGGGGCAGTTTCCCTCAAGCTATGGGGCCAAAGCTGACCTGCAGGGGTCCTCGTGAGGGGTGGTGAGAAATAGCAGTCACCACAGGATGACTTTGGAGTCTAGTTGGTTTTTTCCCCTCCTAACAGAACAGTTGGTATTGCCAAGCCTGAGATGGAGCTAGAGGGATGGGGTGTGGGCTAGATCCACCACAACTCCCCTGAGCACTAGTTCCCGAATTAGTGAGACTGCTGGTGTGTCCGGTAGCATCTGCAGTGCTGAGGCTGAGGGGCGGTGGGGCAGCAGGTGGGGCCTTGGGCTGCTTCTCCCTCCATGTGGCCTAATGTTCTGCTCCTCACCCCTGACCTGCAACCCACCCAATGGGAGGGTGCAGGCCAGAAGCTCCTTCATCTCAGTCACATATTGTTGTTGACCAGCTCATTTTGATCAGAGCCACTTACCTTGACTTTTCCATTGCTACACAGATTTAAGAGGGGTGTAGGTGGCCTCAGGCCCCTTCTGAAGGGTACATGCTCAACACAAAGTATTTTCAAAACCTGCTTTTTATTTACATTTAAGATAATTACATGCATGTTGTTTTTAAAACAGTAATTAGCAAAAAATGCATTAAAATTTTAAAATAGCAATTAAATATATACAAAAATATAGCTTACAAAAAAACTGCGAATGTTTAAAAATATTCTGCTGCAGAATTCTTAGTGTACAAACACGTCTATGAAACCCAAGGCTCAGAATTTCATAAACCTTTTTTTTGAGGGAGTTATACAATATCTAGTGAACAAACCCCAGTGGGCTAAACTGTAAGACTAAACTACCCCTCCTTCCTGGCAATGATGTCAAGAAAGCCAGATGACAGTTACCAGGAACATTCTTGGAAGACCAGGCTCTCTCCAGGAGGAGCTTCCCTACACTGGCCCCACGTACCCACCTGCTTGAGCGCGGCCTTGGAGGGACAGTGTGCGCCTGGCCGGTGCAGGCACAGGCTGCTGAGAGGAGCTTCACCAAAGTACAGACTGGTCCCTTGAAATTGGCGGGGACCACATTCTAGGTCTATGTCCCTGGAGCAGGGAGGGTGTTCTCCCTGATCCAAGAGACACAGAAGTGAGCACTGGATTGGTAAGCAAGGGTGCAATGCTTGGTCTAAACATGGAACAAAACTATCTGCATTCTGCAACAAGTTGGGCTCTAAAGGTGAACTGGACAAAGATTTATCGAACAAGGCCCTCTATTTTTCTCGTGATCGTCCCACTCAAATGGAAGTACAGTCCATGGCACATGGGATCTTTTGTTAATCTAAAGAACGACTTCCAGTTAACTGCAGATTTCATCAGAATTTAGACATTGTGATTTTAGACCCTTTTACTTAGACTCTTTTACTTAAACTTGTAATACCTAATATGAAAGTCTATCCCGAGGCCAGATACTCAGGTGAGAAGGATAGCATTTCACATACAATTTCAAGTTTCAGGTTAGGGGCCCAAGTTGCACTTTTAATCCAAGGTAAGCCCTGGGCTGCTGCTCTGGGAGTCTGGACCCCAGGGAAGTGGGTGAGAACCAAGATGCAGGAGTCCATGCCCCTCCCTCTGGGGCTGCCTGGAAGAAGCAGTTTTGTAAGACATTTTTTTCTTTGAATGGAAAGAATTCTGTGGCAAGCATTTTCTTTATAAGGTGTGCATAAAGAATGGGGAGAGAAAGGGAGCAGAGCCAGGACCTTGAACACGGACACTGAAGTGTGTGTATCTATGGTTAATTTTGAGGAGACCGACCACCTACCTGCTTAACATCATCCGAGACATCTGTCCCCCAAAAGGAAGGATGCCTCAGGCTTCAGTTGCTGCTGCATATCAGACTCCTGCCTCAGAAACACAATAACTCACCTAAGAAATCATGGCAGCTGTAGCCAGACATCACCCCATTGGATGGGGCTGGGTGGGGAGCAGGGGGTGTAAAGGCTGCTGGACCTGGACAAGAGGTCTGCATGGCTGTTCTCAGCAACACAGCAGAGCCTGCTCTTGAGTGTCCTTTCACAGGCCAGACTGTCCTTGTGCACAGTCTGGAAACTGGCTGTGCTCATTATTATCCGAGTATCTGTGTGGCAAGGGTCAGGGACAGATTGCTATTTCTGCTTTGTATGGACTAGAATTTTAGTATGCTGCAATCAATAAAAAATAATGCCTTATTCAAAAAGAAATGTGATTGCAAAGATATCCTCCAATTATGGGCTCACCTTTTACAGATACTCTGACTTCTGGTATGGCTCTTCCCCATGAATAGGACTGCTCCTTGGATATACTGGTCTGGCATCACATGAGTAAAAAAAGAAGAAAAGTTATGTATACACGTATGTGCAATCTGTTTATGCAAAAATGGTCTCTGGAAAGATCTACGTGGAACATACTGTAAGTGGGTGTTCAAGGGGCAGTAAGTTGGGCTTGCTAGGTTAGGGATGCAAGTACGAGTATGACTCGTGAATTATATGAGGGATTACCTATTCAGAAACTTAAGGAATAGCTGCCAAGAAGCATTATGAGCAAAGATAGATGGAGGGGACTATGCAAGATCAGGTGAGGAAAAGGAAGGGACCCAGGCAAACACAGGCCCTACCTAAGGGAGCCCCTGTATCTTAGGAGACTCTTGCTCAGAGGAGCCCTGCGTAACTGGCATGATGCTGGCTATAATTAGGAGCTTACACAACCCCAGGCCTACTGCCCACCAGGCTTTGGACATGTATGGTCCTCACGAGAGCCAACAAAAATGTTACTATGATTGATTCTTAAATGGCAGATAGGGAAACCAGCTTTGGGAGACTAACTTGCATAAAGACACATGGCTAGTGAATGGCAAGGGATGATTCAAATCACTCCGTATTTTTTCTGTCCAGAGCTCTGGGCATTCCCTCTGTTCATTTCATAATTCTCAAAAAGCCTTTCAGAAAAATAACTGCAGTTCAGAATAGCTTAGCAGAGCAGGACCAAGCCACAAAGGTGGCTGCTGTTGGAATGGGGCTGTGGAAAGGGACAAATTGGTCCTCTGATAGGTCCAAGGGACTTGGCCTAGGGTAAAGAATCTTAATTTGTCAAGATGTGTCAAGAACAGGCTAACTGACAGTGATGGAATGTTCCCTGTATTCCTCAGCTCAGGCTTCCTCATGGACCTTCTACTTGCATCTGGCCATTTCTGTCTAATCCTGCTTTCTGCCTTGGTGGGCACAGGCTATGAGGACCTTACCTGCCAGGAATAGGCCCAACCAAATCACACTGTGGCAGAGAAACGGCAGATGACAACGTCTTAATGACTACTTAATCCGAAATCAAGTCAGGCTGGTTTTGTTCCGTTTCTAAAGCCACTTAAATTCAGCTGTACCCCTAGCAACAACTAGATTAATGATCCAGCTACCTCTGGAGTTCAGCTGGGGCTATGAGTTATGTTCTTTTAACCCACAGCATACAAGTAACATCCAATCTCTGAGCTGCTTAAGACACATTAAGACAAAGTAAAAAAACAAAACAAAACAAAAAACCTGCCATGTCACCAGCCAGTGGCCCAGAGCAGACCAGAGTCCCCACATGTCTACAGATTCGTAACAAAAGTTCAACAACTTACCAACAAAAGACAGACAGACATGGCCAGGGTGGCCTCAGTGTTAAGGTGTGAGCCTGTTTCAAGAGTATTAGGGGATCCTTTCTCATTCTTGAAAAGAGTTCTGATGAAGATTTACCTTGTCCACAGACAACTGTGTTTTAATCAGAATTAAAGGAAAATGTAAATTAAGCCCTTGCCATTGGCAATAATGGTACTGCAGCACAGAGTCCTGGAGGAGGACCCAGATGGGAGCAAGTGCATTCAGGTTGTCCTGCTAAGAGTGAACACTCACCATTCCACGTCCAGCCCCACCCTGGTGAAAGGGCTGCATTTAAAAAGCCCTCTGCATTCACAGGTGTTGAGGTCATGTTAGTGGCACCTCTTGGGGGTTGGTGCCCAATGGAGAGTGCACAGCATTCTGGAGCTTTCCTCTAATGGCTGGAACTATGCACCAACCATGTCAATTTGCCCTTCCTGCTTCCTGTGATTTGGGGAAATGAACTAATCTACCTACACATACAGGGACAGAAAAAAGCTGCAACTAATTGATCAGTTATAATCCTGCCAAAGCTGTGAGCTGAAATCATTTGCAGTTTTTAGAGCACGAGAATTCCTCCCTTGAAAAGAATTCTCTTTCCTGTTGGAACCCCGTAACAAGGTGAGATTTGTTCCAAAGCCATTCCACGGGGAATGGTGGGTGTTTGCCACAAATGAGGCTAGTCCAGAAGCAGGCCTACTTTTGATCTTGGTCACTGGAAACATTTCACTGTAAACTGGGTGCTTTGCAATATTCAGCTCCATTGTGCTACAAACACAGACCACAGAAATGGTGAAAGTAGGAGCATGTGAAAAGTTCTTTTCAAGATGCCCAACAGGCTAAGACTTTCATATAAAAATCCCCCACGCTTCCTTGCCCTGTTGAAGCAGCAGCCAGTGGGCGTGCCATGAATAGGTCACACGGAGGAAAGAAACAGCCAATTCTGACCAACTGGATTTGTAATTTTCCAAACTGGATTTTGTCCAGCACTTTACTAAGCTAATGGGAATTTTCCTCCTCGTCTGACCCCAGATATCTGAGCCAAGGACAGGTTTCATTTCCCATTCTAAGATGGTAGAGACTGGAATCCAGAAAAAAAAATCCCTGGGGTCATGCCATGAACAGAGTAGTACAGCTTCCTCCCATTCTCTCTCCATACCATGTAGACCACATGTCCAATGAGAAACTGTCCTCACTCACACCTGGGGAGTAGGGCAGAGGCAAAGCTGCTGATGAGTCCACCCTGTAACTGAAGGAGGTGGAAAGCAGTGCCGTGGAAAAGAACTTTCTATCTGACCCAAAGCCACTTCAGATGGCAAATTTATACAGTATTCATAAATCTGAATGGACTCTTGAGTCACTTCTAGAAAGGCTGGACAGAAAGCCAAAGAGCAGCATGCACTTCTCTCCTATAAAGACACTTTCAATTACAGGTCTGAATACTGAGGCACACACCAAGGGTGAACAGCCCTACAGGAGCTTCCTGGAATTATTTACAATTTCAAGTGGATCCCGGCTTCAGAATTACAAAGGATCTTATTTGGGGTGCTTTAAATTGTTAAAAAGTCAATGACAGGCATTTTCTCTTAAGTAGAAACAAGGCGAGAGAGGCAAGGAGTGGGGAGAGGCAAGGGGTCAGCATCCTCTCATCTCAGCAGGGCCTGGAGGACTGGCCATTTTCAGGAAGAAGCTTCCCTTGGGAGCGGTCTGAGAGGTTCGCAGCAGCTCCTTACTGAGGCAATGGGCTAAGCCCAGCAGCTGCACTGGAACCCCATTGTATGGGGGTGTGGGCAGCAACCTGAGGCCCCACACAGGGACAGTAGGGCTCAGACCCAACCCCTGCTGGGGCTCCTGACGGGTGGCTTGTCTGGGCCTCACTGGTGAGTCGGGGTGGGAGGGGGCAGAATAAGAGGAAATGACTTCCGACCAAGCCTTTCCAAGCACATCTAATGTGTTTAGATGATTGGATAAGCAAGTGTGAACTTGAGGGCGAAGGAGTGGTGAGGGGGCACTGCTGCTCTGTGGTAACCAAAGCCCTTGGGTTCCTAGATGACCTTATCAAAGGAATATAATGTGAAAAGCCTTGTTGGCACTGCCTCACCAATCACTGGCAACCAGTCGTGCTTCAGCTGAGGTAACCGCTGGTTTTACTTGGCTCAGGGACTGCCAGGAGGGTCTGCTGCTGCAAAGGCATGCACGGTCTGCATAGAAGCTCATCTGCCCACAGGGTGGGGGGCGGGGGTGGCTTTAAAGACCGGCCCTCAGTTCCCTTCTCTAACAGTTCTGTCTTCCCTTCTGCTTGATAAAGATTCACCTTGACATGGAGAAGTATCTGGGAGACAGTAATGGCATCAGCAAGAGACCCTTGTGAAATTTCTTGAACGTAACCAGAAGGGTTATCCATCATCCACTCCTCTTGGCATGGGGTAGTGTCAGCGTGCTTTGGTTGTCACAAGACCCATCAGTCTGGCTTCCCAGCTTAGCTGGCCCGAGTTCTTCATGAGGCAAAGGAAGTGGCAGCTGGTGCCCCAGGTAGAGCAGCCAACGCAGAGACCGCTTGTGTTCCTCCTGGCTCCACATGGACGTCGGATCCCACAGCAGTTTGATCCTTGAGAGAGCTATACAATGTTCTCTGCCCCAGGTAGGGGCCCTTGGGGGGGTCCACGGTCCTGCTTACTGTGCAGCTGGGCCAGCTGCAGAACTGGCATGTTGCACAGTGGACATACTTTCCGAACCTCCAGCCACTTAATAAGGCACCTAGGGGATGAGACAACACAGGAGGAAGATGTCAGTCCTGGGCTTATGGTGCCTTCTGCCCAGGTGCCTCATGGGTTAAACACATCTATCCCTCTAGCCCGGGGCTGGTGTGAATACTCAGATCCCAAGCAGCTCCATCAGCAGGTGGAGAATGCTTTTTACCCTCTGGAGGAACCAGACCCTCTAATCTATAAGGTGGTATGAAGAAGCCACAGCATGCTATACCCTCAAATCAACCATCACTTCTTAAAGGATGAAATACACTGAGGAGGATGGTGGGAAGTAGGAGAAATATATTTTTAACAGAAAAGACAAAAAATTGTGAGAGAAGGGGGAATATTAGTATGTTGTCATAAGAGATGGCCTCACACTACCATTTACATTCATACTTTATTTATTTTGATTTAAAATAACTATGGTTTTGATTAAAATAAGTTGTAAGGAATAGAACCTCTCATTGGAAAATTCCATTGAAGTAGATGTTTATAGCCTGAGCTCTAAGGAGGTGTGGGCTTATCTGGCCCTCTGCCCAAAGTCCTGCCTGGTGGTCATGTTCTGCCACCCTGGTCCCTCCTCTGTCATGTTTATGTACACACACAAGCATCACCCCATAGGATGCATTCAGCTTGCTGCATTATAGACCAATCATGAAGCTGTCGAGCTTGTCTGGCACTGCTCCAAGCCCACAAGTAAGTTGCTTGATACGGCTCAGATTCAGGTCCCTTTAAATAATTCCAAACCAGGAGCTCCTGGGTGACTCAGTTAAATGTCCACTTTTGGCTTAGGTCATGATCTTGCCATTCATGAGTTCAAGCCTTGCCTGCATTGGGCTCTGTGCTGAGAGCTTGGAGCCTGGAGCCTGCTTCGGATTCTGTGTCCCCCCCGCCCCCCCAAAACACTAAAGAAAATAATTCCACACCAATACTCACTTTCTGTGAAAGGCATGCTTACATGGACAAATGCCCAACTCATCTCGAGGCCTAAAGTCTTCTAGACACACTGCACAGAGCTGAAAGACAAATTCACATATGAGGCAAAGTGCTAAATACTCTCACAGGCTGCAAAATAAAGTGCAGGCCCCCAAAGCCAGCCATTTGAAGGTCCCACAACTCCTTAAGTGAAAGAAGCAGGCTTGAATGGGTGAGGTTTTCTGAAGAGTCTCCTGCTCTTCCTGTCACAGATCTTCAAGGTGGAGGACAGACAGGAGAAGACAGCAAGAGGTAGCTTCCTTTACTTCAGTACTCAGAGGAGAGTCTGACTTAGGTCTATTCTCAGGAGACAGGCTGAACATAAAGCGATTTTCCTGTGGCAGGGGAGGGGCTGACTTTGCCAGGGAATGCTCTGCCCACTCAGCAGCGTAGCCCCTGAGGACAGGCCCTGGAGTCCTCCTTTGGTTTTCACAATGTAGAAACTCTAAACAATGGCAGAGCCTGCAGTAACATGCTTTTTATAGTTCCTGGGGCCCCGCACTTATGCACTACCCTGTCCATGTCTTTGTCATATATAAAGTTATTCAAGAGTCTCTATAGTTAAACTTATGAAAATATACAGATGGGGCCAAACTCACTCTCTGACAGGTGGCTAGCCTCCACTGCCTAGGAAGAGGCCTTCACACCCAGAGGCCTTCACTTCCAACCATAGTCCTTGGACACATACCAGTGTCCAGGGACATCAAGTACTGTTGCACATACTACTTTATAGGTGAGAAAACAGGCTCAGAGCCACCCTGGTGAGTGGCCAGAGCTGGCTGGGGATCCAGGTGTGTTGCACTGATGTGCTGCTGTACTACTTGTCTCTTGCCCAAAGGTTGAACTCCTCCCTGCTTGCTTCCCTGTTCATCTCCAGGGATCCTGATTCAACCGGCACCATTTCTCGTCCATCCCGCTGCCATGGCCTCCCTGCTGCCTGTTTCTTAACCTATAATGTGTAACCCAGTGTCTAATTAGGTTACGTGATAAGACACATGGCTCTTGGTGCCGTGCTGTGAATGTTGGTTTTCCAACACCCTTCTCTGGGGAGCTCTCAGGGGCCTAGTGTACCCAGCAGATAGGATCTTCAGGGAGGAGGAGAATGGTAACACTCTTAGCAGATTCAGCCTTCCCATGAAGACAGCAAGAGAGTAGGGAGAAGGAAGGACAGACAACTGGCCTTGGCTTGGACATCCACTAACAGTGTCATCATGATTCCTCTCAAGCTCTGTTCCTTCACCTGCAAAGTGGGGACACTCCCTACCCCACTGTTATCAGTTCAGACTGGGGGCAGGGCTGAGGAGGCAGTAAGACAGTCTACCAATACCAGTTGTTTTTATTTGTGTTTAAATTTCGTGAAGGGAGCACTATTTTTAAGCCCATTTTTGACTTCTGGAGGAAGGCTGAGAACGAGCTATGTGGGTAAAGATGAGAAACTAGCAGTTCCAGCCTTGGGGGTGATATTTTGGTCCTTCGCTTCAAAGGGGGAAATGATGTTCCCATCTGGTAGACTATATGAATAAGCCCTCTGGCCACACCCAGCTTCCCTCTCAGCACAGGGAGGGAAACAGGGTCAGAACTGCTGGCTCTGCCCTGTGGAGATTCAGCACTGATCCCACCAAAGGGCAAGAAGTTGGACAAACCACTCATTTTAATTTGGTTATTTTTCTAGGATCCAAAATTAGATTTATAGCCTATTAAAAATGGTTATAATGTGCTATTATGTTGTTAAACAAGTTCTAAAACCTGTTAAAAAAAAAGATAAATTCTGACAGGTTAAGTGCCAATGGTGACCAAAAGTCAAGGGCAGTCATGAAGAGAAAAGCCTCAGATCTGACTTTTTAGAAGTTCCATGAAGGGACAAACTAATTTTACAACTTTAAAGGTCCTATTTTGCACTTTACAGTATTTCAACAACAGACTGCTGCTCCATTGTAACTTCCGATACCTTTTTAAAAATGGAGATACATTTCACATAATATTCATCCCTTTAAAGTATACAGCAGTTTTTAGTATATTCACAGCCTTGTGCAACCATCACCACTATCTAATTCCAGAACATTTCATTCCATGCTCCCAAAGCCCACACCCAAAATAGTCTCTCCCCATTCCATCTTCTCCTTAGTCCCTGGCAATCACTAATCAACTTTCTGTCTGGATGGATTTGTCTATTCTGGTCATTTCCAGAATGGAATGGAAATCATGAAAAGGTATCATACAATAAGTGGTCTTTTTTGTCTGCCTTCTTTCACTTAGCATAATGCCTTCAAGGTTCATTCATGTTGTATCATGAATCAGTATTTTATTTACTTTGATGGCTAAATAGTATTATGGATCTACCATATTTGTTTATCCATTCATTAGTTGACGGTTACTTGGATTGTTTCTACCTTTTACCTATTATGGATAATGTTGCTCTACTCTAAACAAGTAACATGAATTTTCAATTCTCTGGGTATATATCTAGGAATCTATCTATATATCTAGGAATAATGTTAGGTCATATGGTGACACTAATTTTTTGAGGAATCACTAAACTATTTGTTTCGCAGAATGGCTACATCACTTCATATCCACTTCCCACCAGCAGTGTATGAGGGTTCCAATTTTTTCATATCAAGTTATTTTTATTGTCTTTTTGATTATAATCGTCCTAGATGGTATGAAGTGGTAATCTCATTGTGGTTTTGATTTGCACTTTCCTAATGACTAATGATGTGCTTATTGGCCTGTTGTATATCTTCTTTGGAGAAATGTCTGTTCAAAATTCTTTGCCCATTTTCTTAGTTGGGCTATTTTTCTTTTTATTATGGAATTGTAAGAGTTCTTTATATATTCTACACACAATTCCTTATAGCCAACTGATTTTGACAAAGATGCAAAAGCGTTTCAACCTTTTCAACAAATGGTGTTGGAGCAATTGGATGTCCATAGCTGGATATCACCAACAGCATATCACCACTAAAGCATAAGCAACTGAAGGGAAAAAAATCAATAAAATGGACTTTATCAAATTTAAAAACTTGTGTTCTGCAAAAGACCTTGTTAGGAAAAAAAGGTTGACATAAAATATTTGCAGTTCTTTTTCTTTTGTACGCTTTTTATTGAGGTGTGACAGTTATTTCTATATTGTGGATACTGCTTACTCTTATCAGATACAAGATCTGCAAATATTTTCTCCCTGTGGGTTATCTTTTTACTTAATTGATAGTGAGGGTTTTAAAATTTTGATGGACCTCTGGCTTCATCTCCCTTTTTTTTGGTATCTTCAGTTCTCTCCCCTTCAGCTCTGCTGCATCAGCATACAAATGAATGATCTCTCCCATCTTCAATAAGATAAAACCAAATTCCATTCAAGCAAATGAAACCAAATAAAAATCCTATCTTCACTGGAAAAAAAATAAAATAAAATTTTGATGAAGTTCTATTTACTATTTTCCTTTGGTTGCTTGTGCTTTAGGTGTCATATCTAAGAAACCATCATTTAACCCAAAGCCATGAAAATTTATATCTATGTTTATTTCTAAGAGTTTTGTAATTTTAGTTGTTACATCTGGGGTTTTGGCCTATTTTTGAGTTAACTTTTATATACAATGTGAAGGAGAGCTCTAACTTCATTATTTTATATAATATGGTTATCCCAGCCCCATTTGTTGAATAAACTATTCTTTCCCTATTGAATTGTCTTGGCACACTTGTTGAAAATCAGTTGACCATATTGTATAGATTTGTTTCTTAAAATAACATTTTTTTTAAGTTTGAGAGAAAAAGTATGCACATGTGTACATTGTATGAGTTGAGGAAGAGAGAGGGAGAGAGAGAATCCCAAGCAGGCTCCATGCTGTCAGCACAGAGCCTTGATGCGGGGGCCCGAATCCACAAACTGTGAGATCATGACTCGAGCCAAAACAAAAAGTTGGATGCTTAACCTACTGAGCCACCCAGGTGCCCCATGTAGGTTTGTTTCTGAACTCTCAATTCTATTCCAGTGATTTGCACATCTCTCCAACTGCTAGTATCACACTGTCTTCAATATTGAAGCTTTGTGTTAAGTTCTAAAATTGGGAGGTGCTGACTCCGCCAACTCTGTTGTTTTTCATGATTGTTTTCAGCTATTCTGGGTCCCTTATATTTCCATGTGAATTTCAGGAACTGCTTGTCAATTTCTACCAAAAAAAAAAAAGGCAGCTGTGATTTTGATAGGGATTGTGTTCATTTTATAAGTATTTGGGGGAATATTCCCATTTTATCAATAGGTCTTCCAAACCACAGACATGGTAGGTTTTTCCATTTATATAGGTCTTCTTTAATATCATTCAATGATATTTTGTACTTTTCAGTGTATAAGTCTGAGCTTCTTTTGTTAAATCTATTCCTAGTTGCTCTTTTTGACGCTGTTGTAAATGGAATCGTTTTCTTAATTTCACTTTTGGATTATTCACTGCAGTGCAGCATAGAAATACAGCTAGGTTTTTGTATGTTGATCTTATATCCTGGACATTTGTTGCACTCATTTATTGCCTTTCATGATTTTTGGTGGATTCTGTAGGGTTTTCTGTTTTTATAAATTCATGTCACATGAAAATATAGTTTTGCTTTTCCCTTTCCAATCTGGATACCCTTTATTACTTTCTCTCGCCTGACTGCTCTTGGCTAGGCCCCAAAGTACAACGTAGCACAACTGCAGTACAATGCAAGACAATCCTTGTCTTGTTCCGATCTTCGGGGAAAAAGCTTTCAGTTTTTCATCATTAAGTATGATGTTAGCTCTGTGTTTTCCATAGATTAAGTTGAGGAAGTTCACTTCTATTCCTAGTTTGAGGAGTGTTTTTATCATGAAAGAATGTTAAATTTTGTCAAGTGCTTTCTCTGCATCTGTTGAAGTGATCATGTGTTTTTTTTCTCCTTTTATTAATGATGGATTTTCCTTTGTTGAACCAACCTTGGGATTTCTTGGGATAAATTCCATTTGATTATTTTTATATAATTCCTTTTATATATTGGCAGATTTAGTATTTTTACTCCTATGTTCATAAGGGATATTGGTTTGGAGTTCTCTTTTTTTGTGATGTCTTTGGTCTTTACATTAGGGCCTGATAAAAGGAGAGAGTAAGAGTTCCTCATCACTCTTCATTTTTTGAAGTTAAAGGATGGATTCTATGATGATGTTAGCCCTGCCAGAGGCTGGGATAGGAGTATACGTTTACTGACTGGTTAGTGTATAGATACCTGAGTTTGCTTGTTTTACGTGTTCAAAGTCAGAAAAGTTCTTAACTGATGGCACATGCAGAAAGCAGAAGGAAGCTGGGTCAAGTAGCTTCAAAGTAATTTTTGGCAGCCTGGGGAACAGCAGCAGCTTCAAGTCTGTGGGGGCAGCAGGGGCAGCATGATATGATGGCTCTAGACTCAAACAGGTAGGGTCACACTATTTTTGTTTTGTATCTAAAATGTGTTAATTGGGATGGTCTCCCACTCATCTTGATGCCAGGTGCTTAGAGTGCTACTTTTATCTGAAGGAGCATCCTTCTGTTAAGTCTTGCTTTTCCTCTTGTAGGTTGGCAGGGAACAGTGAAGTAGCCAACACACAAAACTACTATTTGTGCATGGTTAAAGGTTGTGGTGCTTTTACAGCAACCTGGGCATTTCACATTTATGAAGCAGGAATTGGGGCTCTACACTAGATGTTCCTCTTCTCTTCTGGAGAGGAACAGAGGAGATTTTGTATGAGGGCATGTTCTTGTGGGGAGGTTGTCATTATAGGAAAGGCTAGGGTCACATTCTTTCTCTATGCTTGGAAGCTGGATAATATACACATTCCACTCAACTTTCTTAAATCTTAGTTTCTACAAATGCAAAATAAGGAATAAAACCTACCTTATCTAAATTGTTAAAAAATGTGAGTTCCCTTGATCTTAAGATAATTATATGAAGTGACAGATATCTTGGTAATCTTGCCACCTTTGTATGCTGATTCCAGAGCAGCATATCTAAGTTCATAGGTGTCATTTAAGTTTGGAATCTTTGAGAACCATGAAACAACCTAAAGATGGTTGTGCCATTCAGGAAAGGTCCAACTTTCTGGTTCCAAATGAAGTACAGTGGACAGTTCCTTCCATGGCCCTCACGTGTTCATATCTGTGGCACATTACTACTGTACATGTCTCACTGACTTGTAACCTTCTCTCCCATGGGACCAGTGTTCCCTAATGGAAGGGAGGGGCTATTCCCACTCAATCTCTAGTGTCTTATATACTATCAGTTCCTTATACAAGCTTTGGATTTTTGTTGTTTGTTTTTCACTATTTTTGCTATTTTAACAAAGCTGGGACAAATCTCAGCTGGGCTCCAAATATTTGTATATCAGTTTAAAAGTAAAATTCAGGAATGTGATTTGTAAGAAGATGAATCAATAGTCCTAGAAAGACTGAATGGGTTTAAATCTCCTCCTATATAAGATATGGATGTGGTTAAAAATTGCACTGCCAGAGCTACCTCCTCACTGGAGCAAAGGGAAGGGGATGAGCATATGGGGACGCGAGGAGAATAAGGAAAATATATTCCTTACTTTACACAGGGGCAACTCCAATGGGTCCGACCTTTCTGTAGTCTCTTGTGGAAAGCAGGGCAGAGCAGGCCATAGCGTACCTGCCACACCACTCCTCACCCACCTCTGCCTGACCTGAGAAAACTGATGGCTCTTCCCAGCCCTTGTGCAGCTAGGTGTCCAGCTGGTGCTGAGATGCAGAGGGGAGCAGGGTCTCCTTTCTCTTTTGTACATACAGGTAATAAGAGGGGATGGGCCTGAATTTATTCAACTTTGGAAGCTACATGGATGGCTTTCCCGCTATATTGTGGATGTGGACTCAGGGTTCTACAAAGCTGTGCATATTCTGATTGACCCATATAAGCACAGCAGGTAGATGAGGCCTTCTCTGGTGGAGTGGCAGGAGAGAAAGAGTGCAATGCAGGGGTACTGGGTGGCTCAGTCAGTTAAGCATCCGACTCTTGATTTCAGCTCAGGACATGATCCCATGGTTGTGAGGTGATGCCCCTTTTTGGGTTCCATGCTGGACGTGGAGCCTGCTTAAGATTCTCTCTCTCTCTCTCTCTCTCTCTCTCTCTCTCTCTCAATAAACATTTAAAAAAAGAAGGAAACTTGGAATATTAGGAGGGAAGACCAACAGAAACAATAAATACCTGAATATTTATGACTATTCTTCATCTCCAGAATCCTTTAAAATATATTTGACAATTATAAATAAAAAAATATGACATTGTCTGATGGGATTTTTTTCAATGTGTATAGGTAATATGATAGCTACTTCATAAAGGGAAAAAGGTAGAGGAGTCTATCTACATGGTAGAATGTTTCTACATTCCAACTGAAGTGCTAAAAAAAATGCTTCTAAGTGTATTTATTTTGTAATTCTCTAAAACATTACACAAAAAGATAAAGTCAAAATCACAAAAGCTACTAAAAATGGATCATTAAAATGGATTACCAAGTCTTCAAATAGCCCAAAGAAGGCAGTAAAAACAGAAGAATGAAAGAGGGAAAAACAGAAGACAAGTAATAAAATGGCAGACCTAATTCCAAATATCAATAACTGCCCTGAATGTAAATGGTCAAAACATACCAATTAAAACAAAGATTGGCAGGGTGGATTAAAAAAAACCCACCATGACTCAACTTTATGCTATCTATAAGAAAACTCACTTCAAATATAATTCCATAGGTAGACTGAAAATAAAAGGATGGAAAAAGACATGTCATGCAAGCATTAATCAAAAGAAAGTGAGAGGTGCTATATTAACATCAGACAAAGATTTCAAAGCAAAGAAAACTGCCAGAGATGAAGAGGAATATTATGTCTCGATAAAGGGGTCAATTCACCAAGAAGACATAAAAATCCTAAATGTAGAATAAGCACCAACAACAGAGCTTTAAATCCCAGGAGGATGTTTTCTTCTTTTTTGTTGATATAGACTAGTTGATGCACAATTTATATGGAAGAGCAAGGAACTAGACTAGCTAAAACAGTTTTGGAAAAGAAGAATAAAGTTGGAGGAATCTTATTGCCTGATTTTGACTTCTTATAAAGCTACCATAATCAAGATTGTGGTGTTGGTGAGGGAATGGGTACATGAATCAATGGAATAGAATAGAGAATGGAAAAAGTCACAAAATATGGTCATTTGATTTCTGACAAAGGAGATTTAATGGAGAAAGCGACTTACTCACCAAAACTAGAGCTGGGGTGTCGGGGCGCCAAGTTTTCTGTCTGCCTCAGGCAAGGATTATCACTCTCCAGAGAGTGAACCAGCAAACAAGATTTGCATCTAGAGGCTGGAGACTGCCATTTCCTGGTCAAAATAACTTTGGTGTCTGTCATGCTGGGCCAGACGTGAGTGGCCAAGGTGCACAAAAGATCAAAACCGTATTTTGGATTATTCAGTGCTAACTCTCCCCTTCCCAGCATTGCTGAGGCAAATCTGGGCGTTTCTTTTGATATTCATTTGACTCTGTTTACCTGGTAACTGACTTGGTCAGCTGCTTTGTTTTCCCACCTTGAAACCTATATAAAAGACAGTTTTCTGAATAAAGCTCTCTCTCTTTTGCCTGATCGGAAAACCGTGAGTTCTGTCTTTACTCTCTGCGTCTCCCTCTCCTGCCCCCTTTTTCTCTCCCTTCCTCAGGAGAAGGACCTGCGACGATTCTCCGCCCTGCCGGTCATCGGGGCTGACAAAACAGGTACAGCGAACGCTGGGGACAAGCGCCCCCGCCCACAGGATACGACACTGGGGCACTGTGGTGAACAGATCAAAGACTAAATGCAAATAGGGAGCAGATCATAGACTAGTGCCAAGGCTCTCAAGCTTTTCTTAAAAAAACCCAGGTCTGGCAACAACTGGCCTGCATTCTCCCATGGCAACAATTAGCCAGAGCTGAGTGCTGGCAACTCCTTTAACAGGACCTGCGTTCCCCAGAGTGTCTGATTCCACAGCACCTGTTTTTCTTGACACCAAGACTCCATGAGATGTCATTTATGAACCCACTTACATGACTGTTCTGTTGTTTCTCTTAAAGATCTCCTTCTCTGTATCTGTGCCTCTATTAAAAGATAGAGAAATAAAAACAGGGAAGACTATGGGTATTAAGAGAGGATAGTTTTCTTTATAGGATAATACACTCTCATGGTTTGAATATGTATATAGTACTTCCTTAGCTTTACTTAGTATAAGTGTAGCTTGCCCCCACACTGGAAGAAAAAAATTAAACAAAAATGATATAGTCACAGCTGTAGAGCTGGAGGGGGGCAGGGGGTGGTGTCTGGGCATCTGAGCCTGTAAGGTACCAGGAAGACTCCCTTAGGGGGAGCAAAAGCCAAAAAGTAGCTATATAATTGTGCAATACCACACCCCTTAAGAACTTCTCAGTATATATTCCAGATAACACACAGTACCCTTTTGCACACTCCAGTGTGACTTTCTTATTTACAGTCTCCTCTACCAGACTATTAAGTGCCTAAGAGCAGAAATTAGTATTTTATACTTCTTTGTGTCTCTGTAGATTAGTAAGTGTCTGACATGTTTTTATGTATTCAATAACTCTAAAATTATTTTAAAAGCAATATAGTAACTTAGTTTTCTTCTTTAAGACCATCACATATAAAACTAATATCATGACTGACCCACTTCCCCTAATCTTTTTAGTCTTCTATGTCCCATGTGGTCATGCTACCTTCTCAAACCCAGTAAAACACCTTGCACTATGCATCTGAATCCATGAACAATATGGTGTTTATTTTAGTTTACATATGTGATATAAACAATTATATCAATTTGTAACTTGCTTTTTGCAGATCTCATTAGAGATCTAGCCCAATTGATATAGTTACAGATAGGACTCAGTCCTTAATTTTCTCTGCCTTTATAGTACCTCACTGTATGAATCACTAGATCGGGATTCTCTTCCTTCCCTCCCTCTCTTGGTAGATAATCTTCAGGTATACCATGTTTTATTTATTCACTACACCACTGAATGACATTTAGCTTGTCTTTGATTTTTCACTATTGTAGTAATTCACTAATAACAGTATCCATATCAAAATTCCATGTGCTTACGCAGGACAAAGCTATGTCAACACTGTATAATTAGGCTACAGGAATGCGCATACCCATAAAAGTCTGACAAAATAGTTTCATCACCAAGAAATGCAACTAGAAAGAACCAAATGGACCACACACACACACACACACACACACACACACACACACACATGATTGCCTCTGGAAACAAACTATATATAGAGCAAGGTTAGGTTTTCCTAGCTACAGTTTCAAGTAACAGGGAAAGGGGAGCAGTAGTTTAGATTCAGCAAAATTGGAATTGATGAGTGCAGGTGAAATACTAACTCTGACACATGATGATGCAACATAGGGTACTCATTCAAGATAAAGATCCATTATAACTAATGTGTCAAAATCAATAAGGAGGACTTTTGTTCCTGAGGAACCTGGTTATTCAATATTGGTAATATATGTCAGAATTTAATTTTTCCATTTATGGTCATCAAAGAGACCCCCAAATAGAGATCATCCTCTATTATTTTATGTTAATTTTTGGAAAATTTAAAAGTCAAACAAATTGATGCTTGGGTTTAATCCAAGGTTAGATCTAAAATGCTGTTAACACAGCAATTTTTTGTTAAATAATTCAGATGAACTACTGGGACCTCATGAAGATAAAAAGCTTATGCACAGCAAAGGAAACAACAAAACTAAAAGGTAATTCCATTCCAGTGGAATGGGAGAAGATATTTGCAAATGATATATTGGATAAAGGGTTAGTATCCAAAATCTATAAAGAACTTACCAAACTCAATACCCAAAAAATAAATAATCCAGTAAAGAGATGGGCAGAAGACATGAATGGACACTTTTCCCAAAGAAGACATCCAGATGGCTGACAGACGCATGAAAAGATGCTCAATATCACTCATCATCAGGGAAATACAAATCAAAACCACAACGTCACACCTGTCAGAATGGCTAAAGTTAACAACTCAGTAAACCAAAGGTGTTGGCAAGGATGTAGAGAAAGGAACCCTCTTGCATTGTTGGTGGGAATGCAAATTGGTGCAGCCCCTCTGGAGAATAGTATGAAAGTTCCTCAAGAAGCTAAAAACAGAACTACCCTATGATCCAGCAATTATACTATTAGGTATTTATCCAAAAGATATAAAAATGCTGATTTGAAGGGGCACATGTAGCCCAATATTTATAGCAGCACTATTAAAAATAGCCAAACTATGGAGAGAGCCCAAATGTCCATTGCGTGATGAATAAAGAACTGGTATACATATGTGTATATATATGTGTATATATATGTGTGTGTGTGTGTGTGTGTATATATATATATATAATGGAATATATATATATGATGGAATATTACTCAGCAATCAAAAAGAATGGAATCTTGCCATCTGCAACAACATGGATGGAACTAGAGGGTATTATGCTAAGTGAAATAAGTCATTTAGGAAAGACAAATACATTATTTCACTCATCTGTGGAATTTGAGAAACAAAACAGATGCACATAGGGGAAGGGAAGGAAAAATAAGATAAAAACAGAGAGGGAGGCAAACCATAAGAGACTCTTAAATACAGAGAACAAACTGAGGGTTGCTGGAAGGAAGGGCAGGTTGGGAAAATGGACTACATGGGTGATGGGTACTAAGGAGGGCACTTGTTGGGATAAACAGTGGGTGTTATATGTAAGTGATGAATCACTGGGTTCTACTCCTGAAACCAATACTACACTATATGTTAACTAACTTTAATTTTTTTAATGTTTATTTTTGAAAGAGAGGGAGAGACAGAGTGTGAGTGGGAGAGGGGCAGAGAGAGAAGGAGACACAGAATCTGAAGCAGGCTCCAGGCTCTCAGCTGTCAGCAGAGCCTGATGCGGGGCTCGAATTCATGAACCATGAGATCATGACCTGAACCAAAGTCAGATGCTTAACTGACTGAGCCACCCATGTGCCCCTAAATTTAAATAAATAAATTGTTAAAAAAGGAAAAAATATGCAGAAAGTGCAAAGGAGTAGACATTTTCAAAGTGTTCGACAATAATAGAAATCACTGTTTTATTATTATTGAGATACTTTCTCAAATTAACTCTCTTTGAAGAGACTGGCAATACAGCTGCCCCACAATGAGATTATATAAAACATAGATATTACAATGTGCAGGATTCTAAGTCCTTGCTTTACAAATGAATTAAAAAACTCAGAAAGCAAGAGCAAAGGATCCTAAAATTAAAAGTAGAATTACTGGGTTCTACCAAACTATTGTAGTCAGAGATGACACAAGGAGTAAAATGAAAAAGAATTCTGGGGCGTCTTGGTGGTTCAGTCAGGTAAGTGTCCGGCTCTTGATTTCAGCTCAGGTCATGATCTCACGGTCTTTCACTCTCTCTCTGCCCCTCCCTTGCTTGTGCTGTCTAACCCTCCCCCAAAAAAGGAATTCTTATAGACAATGTGTCTGAAAGTGTACAGCAGGATACACACATACTTCTGCATTTACATTACAAAACACAGTAACGTCGTGAACACCCAGGAGCCAATCCTGCAACCTCATCACTAGACAGTCCCAAGGAATCCTATCTTCCCTTACATTCTTCTCTATTCTATCCCCTTGCCTCATCTCTCCAAATCCCCACCCCCAAGAAGTAATCACTGCCTCTTTTGTGCCAATGATACAAAAAACTACTAGGAACATTTTCAAGAGTAAAATTAGTGCAAATTCATCTTGAGTAGAAAAACTAATTTATATCTATCTCCTACTCCTATCAGGGACAGAATGCAGCATCCCTACTGCTATGAAATCTTACATCGGCACCATTTCTATTAAAAATATGTTACACTCTTCAAAAAACTTTTTTTTAAAAATATTCATTTTTGAGGGACAGAGTGGGAGTGGGAGAGGGGCAGAGAGAGGGGGGGGGAGACAGAATCTGAAGCAGGCTACAGGCTCTGAGCTGTCAGCACAGAGCCTGATGCAGAGTGTGAACCCATGAACGGGGAGATCATGACCTGAGCTGAAGTCAGATACTTAACTGACTGAGTCACCCAGGCGCCCCTGAGTTATGTTACTCTCTTATGTCTTCTCACAATTGATTTTTATGTGATTTCACTTTCAATGATCCTATTAAGGGCTGATTAAAACAAGCCTAATTTTTTTAACTTCTGAAAATAAAGATAGTTAAGCATATCACTTTTTATCAGATAATAGCTCAAGAAAAGATTAAAACACCTAACAGGGGCACCTGGGTGGCTTAGTTGGTTAAGTGACTTACTCTTGATTTCAGCTCAGGTCATGATCTCCCCATTTGTGAGATAAAGCCTCATGTCTGGCTTGGCACTAACAGCATGGAGCCTGCTTGGGATTCTCTCCCTCCCTCTCTGCCTCTTCCCCACTCATTCTCTTTCTCTCTCAAAATCAATTAATAAAAAGATTAAAATATTTATAGGCAACCTACCTCATGTAAATTCAGTTCTTTTACTTTCTCTTTTAATATAACCTGTAAGACAAAAAAGTATGTCATACCCATTTAAATATGTAATTTAAAAAAATTTCTCATTATACTCACACATTATTTTTCTTTTGTATATGTAACTCATTTCCCCTCTTATTCAGTATTGGAGAAAATCTCTTTTATAGCTTGAGACAGAACATTTTGTTAGCAACATTTTTTCTTTAAAAAAATTTTTTTTATGTTTGTTTATTTTTGAAGGTGAGGAGGGGAAGCAGTGGAGGGGCAGAGAGAGAGGGAGACACAGAATCTGAAACTGGCTCTAGGCTCTAAGCTGTCAGCAGAGTCCAACGAGGGGCTCAAACTCACAAACCGTGAGATCATGACTTGAACTGAAGTCAGATGCTTAATCAACTGAGCCACCCAGGTGCCCCTAGCAACATTTTTTCAATGTCAAGCAATGATGCAATGCTCTCCAAAAAAGCAATTTTAAAACCCCTTTGAGTATAGATTGAATTTTAGGAAAAGACATTAATACATTCTTGTCTGGACTTAGTGCTAACACAGGAGAAAAATAAACAAGGTTGACTCTCATGATTCAATAAAACACAATATTGGCTGATGGGAACTGAGTGATTACTAATATATAAAAGATTAAAAAGTATGGACAATCTTAATTTTAGAAGTTTTGCTTATTATTTTACATCAGTATCCCCAGGAAATTTTAGTTATACCCAGAGTTATGTAAATGAGCTTAAAAATCATCCAGTCCCTAACCTGACTCTGTGGTGACTGGATACCAGTTGAAAAAATGCCAAGTAATAAGAAGGCAGATTATTATTTAAAAAGAAAACTTCTGAGAATAAACAGCTTATTAGAACTACATGCCATCTTAAAGTGAATAAACAGGCAAGTGAAATTTGGAGAAAAATCTCCCAAATTTGAGTATCTTATATTCCTGAACCAAAAAATGGTTTTCCGTGCAAATTACATTTTGAGAAAGCAAGAGCTACCAGCAGACTATGCAGAGATATACCAAACTTTCAATGCAGTAGATATTAGAGACCGTTTTACTTTCTGTCTTGTTACTGTATTAATTCTATCAGTCAATTTCACTTGTTAAATAACCATCAAGGCCAATTTTACTTTCTACTTAGCTTACATACAAGTATCTTTTTTTTAATGTTTTATTTTATTTTTGATACAGAGAGAATCAGAGCATGAGAGGGGGAGGGGCGGAGAGAGAAGGAGACACAGAACTGGAAGCAGGCTCCAGGCTCTAGGCTAGCTGTCAGCACAGAACCTGACGCGGGGCTCGAACCCACGAATGTGAGATTTGACCTGAGCCCAAGTTGGAGGCTTAACCGACTGAGCCACCCAGGCGCCCCAACATACAAGTATCTTATAGGCTGCCAGGTTTATGATAATATTGAGACAGTAGGATTCATTCATTTAGAAAACCTAAAATGTTCAACTCTGTATATAAATCCCACATGAGACCTACAGGGAAGAGTGTGGAGTTACCTATGAACATCAGTGTGTACATCTAAGGAAATTGACAATGAGCTCAGATTTAAAAGAGACATGAACAAAAGATGTACAAAAAGATATGTAATCCTAAAACGGTGACATGTTCCTGTAGCGTCAGTGTCAGCAAGGTTAAAGATCGAAATAAACTAAATCCTGCAAAAAAAGCAAACCAACAACAAAAAACCCCCCAAAAAGGCAAACAAAACCCAAAAAACAGAAAGCAAAAAACTAAGGACAACAAAAATAATTTCATACTTTGGG
Organism: Suricata suricatta; assembly: GCF_006229205.1. Classification (NCBI taxonomy): domain Eukaryota; kingdom Metazoa; phylum Chordata; class Mammalia; order Carnivora; family Herpestidae; genus Suricata; species Suricata suricatta. The sequence continues at coordinate 77,056,108 of NC_043711.1, read as the reverse complement.
CCAAAAGAAAACTAAGGAACACCTAGGCCCACTGTTTGGTGTCAGGAGTATGTGTTAATGGATGACACATAGAAGAAAAAACAAATTTTACTTGGCTATCAATAAAAGCTAAGTTTATTACCTTAAAGAACAAATCAGTAAAAGGATGATAGTACAGAGGGCTAGGGGTTAACAATAATGACCCAAGTATTTGGACCTCTGGTGGAGTGACATTAGTAGAAAGGGGGAGGAGATGATCACTATAATACAACTAGTCCCCTCTGAGGAACTGATGTTTTCTGTTGGAAGAGGTAAAATAAATTCATTTCATGGAATCTCTGAACACCACTAGATTAACAGTAGTATTTAAGGATTATAAACCACACCATCTCCCTTTAACAAAATGTTGGCTGAAACTCCCTGTTATATTATTATATCATCTGAACTTTCTTTAACTTCAAATAATACTTAAGAAAGAAAATACTGAAAGAAGTTGATCTATTTTGTACTACAAACTGGCAAATGAAATGCTAAAATGAACACAAGCAAATTCAGTCCCAGTTTAATGAGTCCCACTCACCTCCGATGAGTGGAAACCTAAGTTCTTATTTTTTGGCAAAAAAAAACCCCAAACCCCCAAACAAACCCAAAAAGCAAAACAAACAACACAACACAACAATCAAAGCCAATCTGAAGTAAATTTCTCACCTGTTTGTAAGCATAAAATTCTTTGTGTGCTTGATGTCTTAGCCTAAAAGACAGAATATGAACAATGTGATATTGAGGTTTCCAATGTAACACTTTGATAAAAATCTTAAACAGATTTTGATATCTATATCATTTATGGTTTAAAATCCAAAACTGTTATTCTGAAAAATACCCACATGACCTGTTACCATGTTATGAGAAAAACCATAAAATGTTATCCAAGTATTAACTTCAAGTGAAATCTCATTAAAACAAAATCTTAATACAACAAATATTTTAATGAACAAGCCTCAATTTATATTGGTGATAGTCTACTTGTTTCAATAATATTTAATATATCACATTTTTCTTAATTAAAAAAATTAAGTAATAACATCCATCAATGTACAAAACCCTTAAGAATACAGCTAAATGTTAATATGTATATTTATACACTACTGTAACTACCACCCAGATCAAGATATAGAACATTTCCAGGACCCCTGAAATGACTCCTCCCAATCAATATCTACTCCTAAGAGGTACCCACTATCTTGATTTCTATCATTACATATTAACTGTGCTTGTTTTGAACTTCACATAAATGCATCATTTGGTACACTTTTTGTGTTGGCTTCTTTCGACTAACAATTACTTGTGAAATTTATCCACGTTGTTGCAGTCAAAATCTTTTTGACTGACATATAGTGCTCCACTGTATGAATAGAAGATTATCCATTCCACTGTTGATGAATATTTAGGTTACTTCCAGTTTGGGGCTATTATAAAGTCGTTACACAAATTCTTCTACATGTCTTCCAGTGGACATATAGACTAAATTCTGTTGAGTATATACCTTAGAGTAGAATTGCTAATCAAAATGATTGCACCAATTTCTACTTCTAGATGTAACACACAAGAGCTCTAGATGTTTTACATCTTTGTTACTACTTGGTAGGGTCAATTAAAAAGTTTTTAGCTGGGGTGTCTGGGTGGCTCAGTCGATTAAGCATCAGACTTTGGCTCAGGTGGTGATCTTATGGTTCATGGGTTCAAGCCCTGCATGGGGCTCTGTGCTAAGAGCTTGGAGTCTGGAGCCTGTTTCAGATTCTGTCTCCCTCTCCTTCTGCCTCCCCCACTTATGCTCTGTCTCTCTCTCAAAAATAAATATTTAAAAAAATTTTAGCCAATCTAATAGGTCTATTATTCAGTGGTATCTCATCTCAGTTTTAATTTGCATTTCCCAAATGATGTTTAGAATCCTTTTATATGCTTATTGTCCATTTTGAAACCTTTCTTTAGAAAATGCCTATTTGGGTCTTTAAAAGTGAGTCTTTAAAAAAACCTTTTTCTTATGATTTGTAGGAGCTCTTTATATATTTTAGATGCAAGTACTCTGTTGGGTCTATGTACTGCAATTACCTCCTACTCTCTGGCTTAATTTTCATTCTCTTGATGGATATATCTTTTGATGAACAGAAGCTTTTAAGTCTAGATTATGAAGTCTTCCCAATAATGTCAGTTCTTTTAGTGTCCAGTTAAAGAAATCTCTGTCTACCCCCCAGATCATGAAGATATTCTTTTGTGTGTACTGTGAAAACAATTTGTTATTTTACCTATCACATTCAGGTATTCATTTGAAATTACTTATGATCCATCTGAAATTAGTGTTTATATATGATGTGAGTAGGGGTCAAGATTTTTATCCACATGCAGATGTTCATATGACTCATTTATTGAAAAGTCCCTATTTTCCCTACTGCATTGCAGTGGCATATCTTTTGGAAGTCAGACCCAATATGTGGGTCTGTTTCTAGAGTTTCTATTCTGTTCCACTGGTCTATCTGCCTATTCTTGTACACTGGGCTGAATAGTGTAAAAAAATTCATGTCTGCTGGAATCTCAGAATGTAGCTCTATTTGGAAGATTTTTTTTGTAGATTTGGAAGATATTTGTAGATTATTTGGTTAAAATGAAGTCATGTTGGGATTAGGGTAGACCCTAAATCCAATATGACTGGTGTCCTTAGAAGAAGAGAGAACATACAGAGACACAGGGAAGAAGGCCAAGTAGAGACAGAGACAGACTGAAATGATACAGCTACAAGCCAAAGAACATCAAAGATTTCTGGTAACTACCAGGAACTAGAAAAGACAAGGGAAAGATCGTCTCTCAAAGCCTTTGGAGGGAGCATGGACCTGCTGACACCTTGATTTCAAAATTCTAGTCTTTAGAACTGGATTTAATGTTTATTTTTTGAGAGAGAGAGAGTGAGCATGCGAGCAGGGCAGGGGCAGAGAGAGAGGGAGACACAGAATCCAAAGCAGGTTCCAGGCTCTGAGCTGTCAGTGCAGAGTGGGATGCGGGGCTCGAATCCACGAACCATGAGATGAGATCATGACCTGAGCTGAAGTTGGACGATTAACTGACAGAGCCACCCAGATACCCTTAGTAAGTTAGGTGTATTAAATGCATTTTTCATTACAATATTCTCAACTCACTTGGGTTTACTGGGACCTAACCCCATCATAAGTTGAGGAAGATCTGTACATGTATATTGTTCTCCACAGTTCCATCCCTGTCTTAAAAAGGTATTCTCCTGCTTAGAACTAATACCACTATAGGGGTTCCTGGCTGGCTTGGCTGGAAGAGTTATGCAACTCTTGATCTCAGGATCGTGAGTTCAAGCCCCACACTGGGTATAGAGATTATTTAAATAAACTTAAAAAAAAGAACTAATACCACTATAACTTTTAGGTGTGTCTCCTCTCACCTCCATGGTTCATTCTTTCTCCCAAATCCTTAGCAACTAGCTCACTCTCCTTAATACTATTTATATTATACTATATATAAAAATATGCCCGAATCTCTTAAGACAAACACAAAAATACTGCCTTGATTCTACAAGCAAACAGCACCCCCTACCCTACCCCAACCTAATCTTTTCTCAGCCAAGATTCTTCAAAGAGAAGGTCATATTTCTTATATCCATTTTCACCTGCTGGTCAGGCCTTGCCCCATTATAGTCCACCTTCATCATCCCTGTATCCATGCTACTGAAACTTTTCTAAATAAAGTAATAGATGGAAGGTTAATTGTCAAATGCAATGGAAACTTTTGACATAACTGACTCAATCCACTGAAATGCTGGGGTTCCTATCTTATGATTTTTCTTCCTATCTTCTGTTATTGCCCCCTAGTCTCTTCTATGGGCTCCTCCTAAATATCAATGTTTTCCTAGTGTTCTGTCTTGGATCTATTTTATTTCACTATACATTCTCTCCAGGGAACCCCCACCCCCACCCCCTGGCCTCAGCTTCTACCTATTATTACATACTCCCTTTCTCTAGACAGATTTCTTATAAGCTTTAGACCTATATATCCAACTGTGTACTAAATATTTTGACTGTTACACAGTAAAACTCAGTCATCCTATGTCTAAAATGAAATCTATCCCCCTTCCACCCCAAACTTGCCTGTTTTCTGCTCTGTGAAGGGACTGCTACCTTCCCAGCTACCTACACCAGAAGTCCAAGAGAAATTCTAAGCACATCTTTTCTTGTCCATCATTAATACCAGGTCACCAAATTTTGTTCATTTTTACCACCCAAATATTACTCACAATCATCCATACACCTCATGTAGCTCTACTGTCATTATTTTGGTTTGCGACCTTAAATTTCTGTTAGATAACTCAAAATCTCCCCTGAAACTTTAGTTTTCAATTTTTTCTTATTTTTAAGTGTTTATTTTTGAGAGAGAGACAGAGACAGAGAATGGAGGAAAAGGCAGAGAGAGAAGGAGTCACAGAATCCAAAGCAGGCTCCAGGCTATCAGCACTGAACCTGATGTGGGACTCAACCCACAAACTGTGAGATCATGACCTGAGCTGAAGTTGGACAGTCAACCGACTGAGCCACCCAGGCGCTGTTAGTTTTCAATTTTATCAAAATTACATATTCACGAACTTCAAAGTTGTATAGAGTTCTACAAGGTTAGTAACAACAACAAAAAACCCCCAATCTCTGCCCTAAGTTATTTTGATATTTACTTCCATATCCCTAAATACATTTCTTGTGTTGCTACTTCTTGATTTTTTAGTTTTATGCATATCTAATGACTTCCAACTAGGGACACTATCCTTTCATTTACCTTAAGTACCAACATTGTGCCAGGCACTGCTCTGTATTTGTGATACAGTAAACAGAACAGACAAATATCTATCTGTGGAGAGAGAGAACTAACAAACTGAATATTATATGACTCATTATAAAATAGCATCATTGCTAGCAGGGTAAGATGTCCTCCTTTTGTGTTCTAGTAGTAATCTATTCATAATCCTATTATAGGCAGCAGATTCTACACTACAGTGTTGTACAAGATTGTAGTTGGTGGTGGGTGTCTTGTTTAGACCTAACTCTGGTGTTCCGCCTAAGGTTTTGATGAGTCTGGTATTGACTAGAGGGATCTCTCTGTATGAGAATAGTAGAGTCCCCTTGAAACGTGCTAGTGGAGCTTAAGTTATATTAAAAATGGGTTTTGATTATTTTATTTTTAAATTTTTTAATGTTTATTTGTGTGTGTGTGTGTGTGTGTGTGTGTGTGTGTGTGAGAGAGAGAGAGAGAGAGAGAGAGAGAGAGAGAGAGAGAGAGAGAGAGAGAGCGCGCGAGCGTGAGAGCGAGCATGTACTAGTGGGGGGGGGGGCAGAAAGACAGGGAGACATAGTATCCAAAGCAGGCTCCAGGCTCTGAGCTGTCAGCACACAGCCTGATGTGGGGCTCAGGGCTCAGGGCTCTAACTCACAGACCAACCAGAGCTGAAGTCAGATGCTCAACTGAGCCACTCAGGCGACCCCCTCACCCTTACCCTACCACTTTGATAATTTGAAAGGAGCTGAATCCATGAATATCCAGATTAACTGCAAATGACTTGTTAAATCCAAATTTAACATATAAAAGGTTAAAAGTAACAAACTAGGTCATCAGAAAGGAAAAGCTCCTTATAATATGATTTAATTTTCAAAATGGTCCCACTGACTTGTAAATGAAGTTAAGAAATGTTTGAGTATGACTGTCTTCTCTGAATGGACAAGATAATTTCAATGTAGTGTAGCAGATCCTCACTTATTTGCTTTGTTAGCTAAATAATAAAAAAAGGATATGGAAAGAATAAAATGAAGTACAATGGTAACATACAAAAATAATTGCTATCATGTTTTCCCTTTCTCTTTACCTATTTGCTTGATCATTCAAAGGAATACAATGAAGTAAAATGGTGTTTCACAACCCAGAATCACAATTGGTATATTTGTGTTTTTCTTAAGACAAGAAAAAGGCTTAATTCTTAGACATAGTAGTAAAAACTATACTATGAACTAGCTTGAATATTTTAGAATATTTTACATTTATCAACTCCCTTCATTAATGAATCTTTAAAAAATAGTTATATTGTTATATTATTTTTTATCTTCTTTTAAAATATAATTTGGTTTCAAATATTAACTTCACAAATATCTTAATTAAAACCACTCTTTATAATGAAATTACCAAAAAATTTAGTAGGTCTGAGGAAAGGAACAACAAAAAATTAGCAGTCCTCTGCCATCCTCCCCAAAGTTAATAATATTTGAAGGTTATGAGGTCCTGTTTTTGCTATGGTTAATTCCTTTCCTCAAAAAAAACAAGCTGAATATTTACATAATATTTATCAATTATTTAAGAAATGTATGAAAAAAGAATTTCTGAAATACATTTTCCCTAAATGCTATAATTATATTAGCTAAGTGTTTATTTCCTTGAGAAAGACCTAAAAATCATAAGTAGCCAGCATTTCTACGACCAATAAGAAGTGATTACATTTTGTGAAAACTTTAGAATAAAGATTCACTTTCTGTGAAGAATGTAAAGTTATCACAATATTGGAAATATACATTAAATTCATTCAAATTTGACCATCAGTGACTGGTCACTGGTGGCAACAATTAATTATTGCTTAAAGACATCTGATGATGGTATGGATTTTAACCATAATCACATTCTGTACAAACCCTAAAAATTGTTAGAGGTATATAGTTGTTTAATAAAATCCAACTTCCTACTCTTTTACTCATAAAGCTCTTTAAACAGTATATGAATTTTTATAGTCTTTAAATTTCAGCTTTCAAAACTTTTTTAAAAAGAACATGCTTGTTTAGACGAGTATGAATAAGTCAACTGTGGATCTTCACTGGCCAAATCTATTAGTCCTTCAAGTGAGGTGTTATCCTTTGTCACTTGCCCATACATGTGCTGCAGAGCTTTTGGAATAGTGTTTTATGCAAATAAGCAATCACCTGAACACTTGACCAAAGGAGCTTAAACTCCTAGGAAATCACAAGAACCTGTTTAAAGGCTTGGACCTTGTCTTGGACATTGTTTTCTGATCCTGAATGACTTTAACTAACAATGACACAATATCTTCCTTGAAAAGATATCCTGAAATCTCTGTGAATATAGATTAAATCTTGGGAACAGATAATAAGTGTATCTGGACTAGGTGCTAATACATTAGAAAAATAAATGAGGACAATTTTCTTCTATAGAGTAAAATACATTCATCAACAAATAGGATTGAAGACTGTATAAAGGTGTTTTACTGATTAGTAACTAACTCATAGAAGGTTAAAATGTTAAGCAACCTTAATTTTACAAAATTTGCTAATTATTGCACTTATATAATTTTTTTAACCTAAGGGCAAAAGGCTGATTTATAATTGATTATTTAACATATTCTGAAGTAACATAGAATGAAAACTGATTACCTAATCAAGTAGCAACAGAAGAGTAAACTAAGGATGAAGACAAAAATAGCAGTACCAAAAACCACAATATATATGTTGAGAGGCAGGTTCTGGAATCCAATATTAGGCATCCTGAAATTGTAATGTGGGAAATCCGAGCTCATGGATGAACTGTGGGGTGAAAAGGAAAAACAAATTAGACTATAGACTAAGAACCAAGACAGCATTATCTTTGAATGCATACAGAAGCAACAGTTTTCTTAAGATTTGATCCATTTGAAATAAATATGATAGACAAAGAGTTAATGTTCTTGCCATTCATTCATCATGTCATAAATATATTTTTAAAGATCATTAGGTTTTTTGAAAGGTGATCACCAGAGGACAGCACTTTAAATTTCCAATATTGATAAATTTTAAATTGTGACAATTTGAAGTTATAATTTTTCTCTCCTTTAACAAATCACAGTATTGTTTTAAAAACTACAGTAAAATATTTTAGGCTGAAAACTTTCTTAGTATCCTCTTAAAAAGATTTCAAATTTCTTGTCTAGTTGTGGTTTCTTTTTTTTCCCCTTTCTTTTAAATTTAAATTTTAGTTAACATACAGTGCAATATTGGTTTCAGGAAAAGAATTCAGGGATTTATCACTTAAATACAACACAGAGTGTTCATTATAAGTGCTCTCCTTAGTAACCATCACCTAACTAGCCCATCTCCACCCACCACTCTCTGTCAACCCAGTTTGTTCCTTCTCATTAAAAGTCTCTTTTAGTTTGTTTCCCTCTCTTCTCTTCCTCATCTCCACTTCCCATATGTTCATCTATTTTGTTTCTTAAATTCCTCATATGAGTGAAATCACATGTTATTTCTCTTTCTTTGACTAACTTACTTTGCTTAGCATAATACACATCATTGCAAATGTAAGATTTCATTCTTTTGATGGCTGAGTAATAATAGTCCACTGTATGTATGTATGTTTGTACGTATGTATTTGTATATATATATGTGTGTGTACCACATCTTTATCCATTCATCAGTCGATGGACATTTGGGCTCTCTCCATAGTTTAGTTATTGTTGATAATGTTGCTATAAACATTAGGGTGCATGTACCCCTTTGAATCTGTATTTTTGTATCCTTTGGGTAAGTACCTAATAGTGCAATAGCTGGACAGTACAGTAGTTCTACTTTTAGCTTCTTGAGGAGGCTCCATACTGTTCTCCAGAGTGGCTGCACCAGTTTACATTACCACCAACAGCGCAAGAGAGTTCCCCTTTCTCTGCATCCTTTTCAACACCTGTTGTTTTTTTTTGTGTTGTTAATTTTAGCTATTCTGACAGGTATAAAGTGGTATCTCATGATGGTTTTGATTTGTATTTCCCTGATGATGAGTGATGTTGAGCATTTTTCATGTGTCTGTCAAGCCATCTGGATATCTTCTTTGGAAGAGTGTCTATTCATGTCTTCTGTCCATTTCTTCACTGGGTTATTTGTTTTTTGGGTACTGAGTTTGGTAAGTTCTTTGTAGATTTTGGGTACTATTACCAGATATGCCACTTGCAAATACCTTCTTCCATTTTATAGGCTGCCTTTTAGTTTTGTTGATTGTTTCCTTCACTGTGCAGAAGCTTTTTATCTTGATGAGGTCCCAATAGTTCATGTTTGCTTTTGTTTCCCTTGCCTTCAGTGACATGTCTAGTAAGGAGTTGCTCTGGATGAGGCCAAAGAAGTTGCTGTCTGTGTTCTCTTCTAGGATTTCCTGGTTTCCTGTTTCACATTTAGGTCTTAATCTATTTTGAATTTATTTTTGTGTACAGTGTAAAAAAGTGGCCCGGTTTCATTCTTCTATATGTTACTGTCCAGCTTCCCCAACACCATTTGTTGAAGACACTGTCTTTTTTCCTTTGGATATTCTTTCCTGCTTTGTGAAGATTAGTTGGCCATATAGTTGTGGGTCTGCCACAAATATTTATTGAGTGCTTACTATGTACCTGACACTATTCTAGAAGCTTGAGATCCTACCTAAAAAACCTTTACAAGTCACATTCATTCATGAAAAGGTATTTTACTGAAATAATGCCAGGAATCAATAAACATATAAAAAAGTTCAACCTCAAATTGTGCCCCATCCCACCAAAACAAAAACAGAACAAGTCTTAAGATTTTAAAAACTTCATAACCTTTAAAGTAAGCAACATTAATAATGGAAAAATGCTGGAAATAAATTAGATCTTTCACAAGAAGGTAATGATTAAATAATTTTGTTGAGTCATGTTACAGTATTATGAGGTCATAAAAATTGTTTCAGTAAAATTTAATGTCAAGGAAGTATAAAGATGTGGGAAAAATTAAGCAGGATATAGATTGTACATAAAATATGATCCCATGGAGCACCTGGATGGCTCAGTTGATTGAGTGTCCAACTTTGGGTGAGGTCATGATCACATAGTTCGTGGGTTCAAGCCCCGTGTCAAGCTCTGTGCTAATAGGTCAGAGCCTGGAGCCTGCTTTGGATTCTGTGTCTCCCTCTCTCTCTGTGTCTCCCCCGCTCACAACTCTGTCTCTTTCTCAAAAATAAACATTTAAAAAAATGATCCCAATTTTGGACAAGGTAAAAGAAAAAGATGGATATATATGTACACCTATATGTGTCTGTACAGACAGATATGTTGTGTGTATGGCAGAAAAAAAGCTTGAGACCTGTAACATGTCAAAATGTTAACAGTGACTTGTGGTTTACTAGTCATTTTGATTTCTTTTTTTTTTAACTCCCTTTAGTTTTATTTTTTTAAAAAATGTTTTATTATTTATTTTTGAGAGAGAGAGGCAGAGCATGAGTAGTGGGAGGGACAGAGAGAGAGAGGGAGACACAGAATCTGAAGGAGCTCTGTGCTGACAGCTCAGAGCCTGACACGGGGCTTGAACTCACGAACCACAAGATCATGACCTGAGCCAAAGTCAGACGCTTAACCAACTGAGTCACCCAGGCGCCCCTTAATTCTCTTTATTGTTAGGTCTTGTTCTAAGCACTTTACCAGCTTTGTTTCATCTCCACATAAAACTTCTGTAGGTAGGTATAATAATATCCCCCATTTTATAGATAAGGAAACCAAAGATTAGAGAACTTTGGTCACATAGTCATGACTGACCAAGTACGTACAGGAGCCAAGGCTTCTCCATCTCCAAAGCTAGTGTGTTCTCAGCCTATATGCTCCACAATCTTTTTCATGTGTTCTTTTTATAATCAGAAAACAGCATATATTGTTTAAACCTTAAAAAGGGGGATATTTCTGTCCATTTGTTTGGTAATACTGATCTCTCCACACAGTTCAAAATCCAAGAATGGAGCTGGCCCCCCTTCATTCGATGATGAGCTATAGTAATAAAGTAGCCCATCACACCTCATTTGGATTTAATACAAGATGAAGAGCAACTGCCATGCCTAATTATCAAGACCACATACTGATAACTGAATTATCACAATGACTACTGCCAAAATCAAAACAAAACTAAACAAAAACCTAGCAAACAAAACACTTGTACTTTTATTTATATAAGGTAAATTAAAAATGTTTACAGATTTTTAATGTCTTTCCCGATTCCCAAAAGAGTATACTAATACTGTAGATACTACTGAGATACTGACTGGCTGTATCTAAAATCTAATGTCTTATTATTACTTTAATATCCAGCTTCTAATAACTTATACCAGGAAATCAACAGCGCAAAGAACAACTTCATCCCATGGAAACTCTTCTCTGAGAACTTCCAAACAGAAATAATGGGTAATATTTAGTTTTGGACTTTCAGCCATTTTCTGCAAGTGCTTTTTTACTCAGATACATAATTTCCTTTTTCCTACACTCAGATCATCTTGGAAGGGAAGGAAGGAATATTAAAGATACCTAGCACATATATTATAGAGCTATAAGAAAAGTACAGCTGCACAAACCTTTACTCTTAATCTCCACATTGCTGATAAGGCCTTACTTGATGACCCTTGTAATAATTAAGACTTGCATGATATCCTTTAATCCCTTAGAAATATCCCTCATCAGACAAATTGGGCTTGGTGTAAGAACTGTGATTTTAGGAAACAAAGAGATTAAACATCCATGCTAGAAGGGCTAATAGAGAGGAAACAGGTAAAAAGAAAGTGGTGTGGTAGAAAAAGGGATAGATTTATAGTCAGCAACTCTGAATGTTGCTCCCAGGATAGCACTAGCTAGATGTCAGTATTTGGCCCATCTATACCTTAATTATCTCATCTTTCAAATGGAACAATGCCTATCATATCAACTTCATTGGATTCCTGGAAGGATAAAATGAGACCACAGATACTGAAGTGTCTGAAAATTCTAAGAGTCAGGACCAAATACTAAGGTGTGTGTGTTTGGCAAGGACTGGAAGAGGGGTGGCATTAAATAAAAGAACATAAAAGATCAAGTCTCTGGAGAGGATTTCACCAAACCAAGCACTCCCTTCTCAGGGAGTTCCTCTGGGGCGTGTCAGTGGTGTGAGAACAGTGCCCTGCAGGACTCCTTGCACTGCGTGGCACCACCAGCAAACTCTTGAGGAATTCTGAACAGGTACACAGATACGCAGAGTACGAGAGGTAGCACTGCCATTAGAGGTGAGACACATCTACCTCAGTGCTCCTGAGGGCTGGCTGGCTGCTGTCCTAGGAGTTCTCCCTTCTGGGCAAGGCCTTACAACCTATTACCAGCGGGGTGGGGTTGGCAGAGGATATGCTGATACAGAATACATCTTAGGAATTTTCTCCTTTTTTTTTTTTGATAAATGAAACTGCTTAGCTACAATTGATATTTTGGCCCAATAGTTAAGTAGAGGGTATATTATTCCAAGATGTTAATCCTGGTATACTGACACATTGGTTTTATAATATTTTCATGGTAGTATCTTGTTAGTAGAAGTATTAATAATCTTTTAAAATGTCATCTTTAAAAAAGAGAGCCACTATTCACCATCCTAGTAATAAGCATACTTTGCTACTGAGGTATTACAAATATAAAAGTTACTTAGGAACTGCTCCTTGTGGGAGTGAAGAGGAAATATAGAACATACAGTGTGCTACTGGATTTTACTTGGCATTTCAGACTTAATTCACACCTTTCCCTTCCTTACGAAATTTATAGTTTCTGAAATTTGTAGTTTCAGCCTAAATTTCAAACCATCTATCTAATCAGGTTGTTTATAAAAAGAAAGACAAAGGAAAACACAGGAAGATCTGAGTATTTTCTGGGCAATGGGACTTTTTACCAAAATATAAGAGACATGATGAGATTTGGCTCCACAGACAGGGGGACCTGAGTTTAACACAATGCACCACAGCTGGACAGGCTACAGTAGTGCTTCTTCAAGTGTGTTTGGTAGCAACATACTTCCTAGGCCAGTTCCTGTATCCTGGACAAATACACCCATGTTACCACAACCATAATCAAGATACAGAACACTTCCATTTACCCAAAAAGTTCCCTTGTACCCCTTTGCAGTTAATCACCACTCCCACTAATCTGATTTCTATCATTATAGATTAATTTTCCTTATTCTAGAATTTCATAGTCAGATGGAATCACATAGTATGTATTCCTTTGTGTTCAGCTTCTAGTCACTCAGTAGGTCATTGAAAGACTCTTAATAGTTATTGAAAATACTTCACATTTTATTCCCAGTTTGCTCTAATTATCACATTATCTTGTTTATAGTCACACATCACTGACTAGGTCCCATTAATTTTTTTTTATAATTCTCAAAGATATAATTTTAAGCAATAATTTAATAAAATAATTTATAAAATTTATAAAAACCCAAATTTATTATTACAAAAGTGATATCTTTGATTATAACTTTCCAACTTTTACTTTGTCACACCTTTTTTCCCCCCCCAAGAGAAAGAGCGAGCATGAGCAGGATAGGAGCAGAAAGAGAGGGAGACACAGAATCCGAAGTAGGCTCTAGGCTCTGAGCTGCCAGCAGAGCCTGACACAGGCTCAAACTCACAAACCATGAGATCATGACCTGAGCTGAAGTCAAACACTTACCCAACTGAGCTATCCAGGTGCTCTCTGTCACAACTTCTTAAGAGTAAATACATACCCTGCATATGCTTAAAAATTTTTGAGGTGAAATTCACATAGCATAAAATTAACCATTTTAAAGTGAGTAACACCAATGGTATTTAGTGCCTTCACAATGTTGTACAACCATCACCTCTAAGTCTAAAACATTTAATTACTCTACATTTAAAGACGTCCTGTATCCATGAAAACAATTTTCCCTCCTCCCAGCCTTGGCAACCACCAGCCTATTTTCTCTTTCTATGGATTTACCTATTTTGAATATTTCATATATACAGAATCATACAAAATATGCTCTTTAGTATCTGATTTCTTCCTTAGCATGTTTTTGAGGTTTTTATCCATGTTGCAGCATGTTACCAGTACTTCATTC